>NC_133449.1:2216172-2532768 GCF_048565385.1 Saimiri boliviensis | reverse complement strand
AGAGGAACGTGAGAAATTTCACTGATGGATAGATGAGTCTGTTGTGTAACAAACAGCTCTGCAGCCTCTGAGTGTACATTGCCAGGCCGTGGTGTAGCTCCGGGCCTTGAACACGGGAGTCAAATAATAGACGAAAACCAAAGATGGAACCCAGTAGACGCCTTCAGAACAGCTCACGGAATAAAGGGGTAAGAGGCGTGTTCTCTCTTCGGCTGCCGCGGCCTTCAGCACTGAGAATCTGGGATACTTGCGCTTCCGGGAAACTGGCATCCAGGACCTGCTCTCCACGCCAGCTGCGATGAGCTGGAGGCCCGAGGCTGTGTCCCGTCGGCGCTTGGTGGACATCGACGGGCATCTACTCCCCTATCCTGAACCAAAGGCCACCAAGGAGTCTCCATGCAGATGTATTTTACCTGCAGGCCTGAGTCTGTAAACTGGGGGTTTGTCTACCACTTGTAGAATCGTGAACTAACTTCGGAAGCTGCAAGGCCAGCCTCAGAGGCTCCAGCATTTTTCAGACATGCTGATCTGAGTTGCAGAGAGTCCACCGAAGTGCTTCCCGTAACAGTTTTTCTCCCCTTCTTTGCTAAGAGAAAACCGCCATGAGAAAATTCTAGCACGCTCCTTTCTGGCGCTGGCCGCTGCAGGGCTGTCGGCCCTGGGTCGATTCCTCTAGAGCCTTTTTTACCTGGCCCCGCACTGCAGGCCTGTGTCTCCCACGGTTGCTGCACCACTGCGCCCGGCACCTCCTCGGCCGCAGAAGCTGAGCTGCCCTTCACTCTCTCTCAACGTCTGCCCTTCGGCTCTTCTGCTTTGGCTGACGGCAAGGTGCTATTGGCTTAGTTTTCCACTCTTAAGTGGAGAACAGGGGAAATCATGAACAGGGGAGAAGGAGACGAACACTGATGGGGTATCTGCCATGTGGCAGGCTTTGTAAACACACGGAAAAGGGAGTAATAACCAAAGCTGGGAAGCGGCCAGTTTTATTCTCCTTTAGAGGGGAAACTGAGGTGTAATGAGGTCAGCGCTACTCCAACATTCACGCAAGCAGTGGCTGGCCCAGGCTGAAGGGAAGCCCGGGTGTGTAGGTTCCGGATGTGATCCTGGCAGGTGATCTGCATCTGAACGGCTTTAGTCCAGTGGGGTGTCTGGAATTACGCATAACCTCTTCTGAAAAAGAGATTCTGCCGAAACGCTTCACTCTCTCCAAGGAGACCTGATTTAGGAGAGCAAAGATAAAAAGTAGTGGGCCGATCGAGCCCATCCTGGCCAACATGGTAAAACCGCATTTCTACTAAAAACACACACAAAAATTAGCTGGGCGTGGTGGCGGGTGCCTGTAGTCCCAGCTACTTGGGAGGCTGAGGCAGGAGAATTGCTTGAACCTGGGAGGCAGAGGTTGCAGTGAGCCGAGATCGCGCCACTGCACTCCAGCCTGGTGCCTGGTGACAGAGTGAGACTCTGTCTCAAAAAAAAAAGAAAAAAAAAGTACTGGGCCGCAGACTGAAAGAAAGAGCAAGGTTTATGGCCTGCCTGTGCTTGGCGGCGTCCCTTCTTCATTAACTCAGGTTGGTGCAGCGCACAGGCTTGCTCAGCTCTCATTACAGGTCAGAGCGCATATGCCAATGATGCCCACGTGCCCTCCCTCAATAAGCTTGCATTCTGGTAGGCAGGGGAGGCAGACACTAGACACACGATTAAGCGAGTTGGTATTCGAATAGGATTCTGGTGAGTTCTGTGAAGGAAAGCGGCATGTTGGCCTCTAAGGAGCAGCGGGGACTCATCAGCTCCAGGGCAGCCAAGGAGGCTGCCTGGAGGAGGTGACCGTCACTGGGTGGCCTGCAGGTTGAGGGAGAGTTAATTAGACAGGAAGAGATGGGGATTCTGGTGGGGTGTAGAAAAGAAATCTTACAGACACACACCAGGACAGATGTGAGGGTTCTGAGGTGGGGAGGGAGCAGAGACAGTGGGTGGTGGGTGGCGGCAGGGTTGGAGGAATGCAGGATCCGCAGCGGTGCTTGCTAAGGTGGGCGGATTGCAAACGCACCCCTCTCTGCACCTCCTAGGACGTGTGGCCTTCTCATTCTGACCCGCAGCTCCTGCCCTCAGGAGTTGGAGTCTAAACCCCTCCAGCCACCCCGCCGCCGAAACCGGGCTGGCCTCACTTTGACCAACAGGACATGGTTAGCACAGAACCCTTCTGAGCCTCAGCCCCAAAAGGCCTGTGCGCTTCTTCCCACTCTGTCTGTCTCGGTTCTGCCCAGTAGAGGCCAGTGACACAAGCCAGCGCCATCCTAGGCCAGCCAGCTCTTGCTCACCCCTCAATGACAGACTCATGCATGAGCCCGGCTGAGATCAGCACATCCGGCCCCCATGGGAAGGGCTGCCAACTGACTCATAGACTCAGTGAGAACTAAGAAGTAGCTGTGATTTTAAACCACTAAATTCTGGAGTGATGTGTTAGGCTGCAATAGCCATTTCATCCACACAGGTAAAAACTGGGATGTGAGAATTATAGGTCACATTAAGAATTTTGTATTTTATCCTAAGGGCAAAGCCAGTGAAGCGGTTTTCTTTTCTTTTCTTTGTTCTTTTGCAGGAAAGTGATATGATTAAGTTGGCGTTCTAGAGAGACAATTTTCTGAGCAGTCAGAGAACAGCAGCTGTGTGGGAGGCCCTCATTCACAAATGACATCACCAGTATGTTTCTAGGAAGCAGAGCCTGACCTCTTTGTTTCTGCTACCTGCTATTGTGTTCATTAGCTAAACTTTATCAAACCCTCTGGGTCTTAAATCCTTGAGCCTTAAGGCAGCTCTCAGTGAGAGGCTACAACCATCAACTATGGGCACAGATTTCACCAAAGAGCTGGTGACAATCCATAAATATTCATGAATCCGTTCCACGCACAACACCAGCCAGCCACCCACACGGCTCCCCATCCACCCATCCGCCCACCCCGTCATCCGTCACCCCTTCCATCCCACCGTCCATCCACCCTCCCTTTCCGTCTTTGATGGAGGAAGACCTTTGTACCTGTCTAGCCAAGTAAACACCTGCCCTGTTCCTCAGGTCTCGGCGCCCTAACCTCCGTGAAGACCTTATTTTCTAGACCCTCTTCCCTCTAAATCCTGCATCATCCCTTTGTCCTCTTCACTGTTTTGTCCACAAGAGCAGACACAGGTGATTTATCTCTTCACTTCTTAATGCAACCCTCTCGGCTTTTCTTTGTCCTCTAGGTATCACGCGTATCTAGTTCCCTTTACAGAAAAACTCCCTGGAAGGCACCTACATGCTCCCCTTCCCGCTCCTCCCCTGCCGTGCTCCCCCTCCCGCTCCTCCCCTGCCGTGCTCCCCCTCCCGCTCCTCCCCTGCCGTGCTCACCCTCCCTGTCCTCCCCTGCCGTGCTCCCCCCGCTCCTCCCCTGCCGTGCTCCCCCCCTCCTCCCCTGCCGTGCTCCCCCCCACTCCTCCCCTGCCGTGCTCCCCCTCCCGCTCCTGCCCTGCCGTGCTCCCCTTCCCGCTCCTCCCCTGCCGTGCTCCCCCCTCTCCTCCCCTGCCGTGCTCCCCCTCCTCCCCTGCCGTGCTCCCCCCGCTCCTCCCCTGCCGTGCTCCCCCCTCCTCCCCTGTCGTGCTCCTCCTCCCGCTCCTGCCCTGCCGTGCTCCCCCTGCCGCTCCTCCCCTGCCGTGCTCCCCCTCCCGCTCCTCCCCTGCCGTGCTCCCCCCTCTCCTCCCCTGTCGTGCTCCCCCTCCCGCTCCTCCCCTGCCGTGCTCCCCCTCCCGCTCCTCCCCTGTCGTGCTCCCCCTCCTGCTCCTGCCCTGCCGTGCTCCCCCTCCCGCTCCTCCCCTGTCGTGCTCCCCCTCCCGCTCCTGCCCTGCCGTGCTCCCCCTCCCGCTCCTGCCCTGCCGTGCTCCCCCTCCCACTCCTCCCCTGCCGTGCTCTCCCGGCTGTGCTCAGTCTTCTCTGCATCCCCCAACACAACTCTTCTTTTCAATGTCAAGTGACCAGGCCTCGCTCTTTCCTCCTTGAAGCCGTTTCTCTGTGTGGCCTTCAGGACATCGCCTGCTTCGTGCTTAGCGTACTGCCCTGTCTCCTCAGCCTCCTCTGCAGATAACTTAAAGCTGGAACAACAGAGCTTTAGCCTTTGCAATGTTTTTCTTGTGGTCTTATTTATGATTTAGTGATTCCCTTCAGCGTCATAGCTCTTAATGCCCTCTGGAAGTTGGTGAGTCCCATTGCATATGTCCAGCCCCATTCTCTCCACAAACTCCACACTCATCCATGAAACTGTGTGGGGCAGGTCTGCTTAGGTGTTGAGCGGCAATAGCTCCCAAGCGAACTTCAAAGCCTGCTTCTCTTGCTTTGTTCCCATCTCAGCTAGGGATTGTCACATGCTTCCAGTTACTCAGCTCAAATTCCTAAGAATGACCTTCATCTCTCAGTACACTACTAATCCATCACCAAATCCTGTTGTGTGCCAACAAAATGCAAACAGCAATGACTACTGCTCAGCAGCTTCCTCTGTCTCGGTATAAAAATGGCCCCCAACCCACTCTCCCTGCACTCACCTCGAACCTTAGAGTTAATGTTCAACACAGGAACCAAAGTCACTGCACAATACAAGTGATACACGCCCACTCCCCACTCCACTGATGTAAAGCAAGATACTCAGAAGATTTGCTGTGTACTCAGAGTAAATCTAAATCAAAGCCTGAGGGATAGAGTCCTACATGATCTTACCTCCATCAGGACACTGTGTTCCATAGTCACTTATACTTATTCCTTTACCCATGGTAGATGCCTTCTGGTCCTTAAAGAAACTAGGCAGGGTGGCCTAAGAGCCATGGCATTGATATTCCCATTTATTGTAGTGCTCTGCCATCAGCCTGATCCTCATGCCAGCAGGAGCCCCTCCATCAGCCTCCTCCTCACTCCAGCAAGTGCTCCTCCATCAGCCTCCTCCCTCAGTCCAGCAGGTGCTCCTCCATCAGCCTCCTCCCTCAGT
Organism: Saimiri boliviensis; assembly: GCF_048565385.1. Classification (NCBI taxonomy): domain Eukaryota; kingdom Metazoa; phylum Chordata; class Mammalia; order Primates; family Cebidae; genus Saimiri; species Saimiri boliviensis. The sequence goes on along the minus strand of NC_133449.1, from coordinate 2,527,765 downwards.
CCAGCAGGTGCTCCTCCATCAGCCTCCTCCCTCAGTCCAGCAGGTGCTCCTCCATTACCCTCCTCCCTCAGTCCAGCAGTTTGCTCATCCACCAGCTTCCTCCTTCAGTCCAGCAGGAGCCCCTCCATCAGCCTCCTCTCTCAGTCCAGCAGGTGCTCCTCCATCAGCCTCCTCCCTCAGTCCAGCAGATCCTCCATCAGCCTCCTCCTCATTCCAGCATGTGCGCCTCCATTAGCTTCCTCTCTCAGTCCATCTCCTCCATCAGCCTCCTCCCTCAGTCCAGCAGGTGCGCCTCCATCAGCCTCCTCCCTCAGTCCAGCAGGTGCGCCTCCATCAGCCTCCTCCCTCAGTCCAGCAGGTGCGCCTCCATCAGCCTCCTCCCTCACTCCAGCAGGTGCTCCTCCATCAGCCTCCTCCCTCAGTCCAGCAGGTGCGCCTCCATCAGCCTCCTCCCTCACTCCAGCAGGTGCTCCTCCACTCTTCAGCAGGTGCTCCTCCATTGACCTCCTCCCTCAGTCCAGCAGGTGCTCCTCCAAGAACCTCCTCCCTCACTTTCATTTTTTTTTTAAGTACCCATCTCACTGAGGCCTCTCTCTCAACCTTATTTCTCGGTTTTTACGCTACACACTTCCTGAGCTGGCATTTACTTGGTTTTTTTTTTTTGTTAGGATACTTCCGACGTCTTACGTACCTTACGTCTTTCTCTCACTCGTTGTCCCCTACGCTACAAGGCCTGAGCCATGGGAGAATGATTTTGCTGTTTTCAAGGCCGGATCAGTCATCTGTTTTTCAGTACTCAGGAAATATTGATAGAATGAGTGAATAACTGGATGAACACACAGAAATGTGCCAAGCATAAGGGCACGACAGGATCAAACTTGCCAGAGACACTCCTTGCCTGAGCCAATCTGTGCCAGTGCTGGGCGTGTCGGCGGCCATGGCCCTGCATGGGAATGGAGTTGCCCAAACAGTCCAGAAATGTGCCTGGATGTTACTGCCGAGGTGAGCCAAGAGCCTGGGCCTCCCTCCTGCATGGTCCTGAGGCCCTGGAGGGGCGAGCTCATGTCTCCTGAACCTTTGCTTCGTGCCAGGGGCTATGTGACTCCACGGAGAGGCGGGCGCTGATGTTGGGTAATGGGGTCCCTGCGCCCAGTTAGACATGAGCTGGAGTTGGCAGCTCCTCTGTCCTGGGCTCCTCACCTGCGTCCTAAGGTTGTGGGCTGAGGCCCCAGCTCTGCCTGGCCCAAAGCCGATGCGCCATCCCCTGCTGGCCTCGTTCACTCCCTGCTCTTTTCCCAGACTTCTTCCCGTGACTCTGCCTGACCTGTCAGCCCCACGCTGCAGATCAGCTTTGAAATGCATGTTGTCAGGAGCACCCAAGCCTCAAGTTCCAGGCTGGCAGGAGAACCACGTCGAATATTTAATTGTTTTTCACATGGTTGCTGCTGAGAGCCTCCCAGGGTAAGGTCAGCTCTGAGATCATCCAAGTTCGTCTGTAATCACCATCTTTACAGACTTCTCCAAGGGTTCAGTAGGAGGCTCAATTTTCGCCCCATTAATATTAATTCGTTGGCTATGGGGGCTTGTTCTGATGACATATTCTCTTGTTAAATATTCATTGCTGGAGCTAGAGGTGCACCACAGACTAACTATTACTGGGGGAAAATTGGAGCAAATCACCATTAATTGTTCCCGACAATCGTCCCTGATTTGTCTCCCTGCCCTTTGAGAAGCAGCCTCCCTGTCAGAGAATGTCCAGCCTGGTCCTTGTCAGGAGAGGAGTGGGATGGGAGGCTCCTGGCCAGTTGCACGAGGGCCCTTCTGCGGCTCTTGGATGCACAGAGGCGTGTGATGGGGGCCCCTCCGCTGAAGGAGAGCCACCGCCGGGCCGCGGATGCCCAAGTGCCGCGTCCTGCCGCCTCCCTCTGTGCACAGCCTTCTGCTGGCTCCACAGACAGTGGGTTGTTTGGGCGGAAGGTATTTTCTCCACCACATCTGCGTGTTCATGGATAAGAAACCGATTCAGAGACATGAAGGGCATTGATCAAAGTTATGCATATTAACTAGGTTGGGGCTGGGAGAAAAATCCGTGACACAGTAGGCTTCTTACTGGTAAATCAAAACCGGTAATCAATACCCTATAGCTGGTTCCTCAAGTAATATTTAGATTCCCCCAGACCCTCAAAGTCAACCTGCTCCTCAAATTATTTCAGATGAGACCAGCTGCATTCGGGGTGGTGTGGCTGTGGACTCGGCTAGTTATTTTAAACAGCAGTCAGTCAACAGGAGGTGACTGACCCCGTGCCCAGCTCAGGGCACCATTCTAGGCTGGTGGAGGAGCCCCTTATGTCAGGGTCTTCTGTGACTGTAGGATGTGTACCCAGCACAGGCACCGGCATTGCCACAGAGCCACCCACCAACCTGCAGTGGCCTCCGACCTGCGTTCTGTCACCCACCAACCCGCGGTGGCCTCCGACGTGCGTTCTGTCACCCACCATCCCGCGGTGGCCTCCGACGTGCGTTCTGTCACCCACCATCCCACGGTGGCCTCCGACATGCGTTCTGTCACCCATCATCCCGCGGTGGCCTCCGACCTGCGTTCTGTCACCCACCATCCCGCGGTGGCCTCCGACCTGCGTTCTGTCACCCACCATCCCGCGGTGGCCTCCGACGTGCGTTCTGTCACCCATCATCCCGCGGTGGCCTCCGACGTGCGTTCTGTCACCCACCAACCCGCGGTGGCCTCCGACGTGCGTTCTGTCACCCACCATCCCGCGGTGGCCTCCGACGTGCGTTCTGTCACCCACCATCCCGCGGTGGCCTCCGACGTGCGTTCTGTCACCCACCAACCCGCGGTGGCCTCCGACGTGCGTTCTGTCACCCACCATCCCGCGGTGGCCTCCGACGTGCGTTCTGTCACCCACCATCCCGCGGTGGCCTCCGACGTGCGTTCTGTCACCCATCAACCCACGGTGGCCTCTGACGTGCGTTCTGTCACCCACCAACCCGCGGTGGCCTCCGACATGCGTTCTGTCACCCACCATCCCGTGGTGGCCTCCGACCTGCGTTCTGTCACCCATCATCCCGCGGTGGCCTCCAACGTGCGTTCTGTCACCCACCAACCCGCGGTGGCCTCCGACCTGCGTTCTGTCTCGCTTTAGTTACACAGAGCCAGGCTCTCCTGCCTGCTGTCAGGAATCTAAACCATTAGGTTGATGCAAAAGTAATTACAGTTTTTTCCATTACTTTCCACGGCTAAGACCATGATCGCTTTTGAACCAACCTAATAGTATCAAGGGTCAGTTGAAAAGAATTGGATTAAATTCTTTCTGGTACAAACTCCTTCTTGGGGAATACACCGAGTCTGATGGGGCTGGAATCCGCTTCTCGGCCTGGAAGCGCGAGCCCGCTGCCGCCTGTGCTTTCTCTTTGTTGTCATTGCTGTCTTGGACCTTCCTTTTCTTTGGTCATTTGTGTTTTACTTCAATTGTCAATTTCTTCATCTGACCCTAATGTAAAGGGACTCTTGAAGCCAGTGGCCACCTGAAGTGTGGGAAGGAGCCACCAGCCACGGCCACGCAGGAGAAGCCTGCCAATCATGCTCTCGCTCTCACCCTCTCTCACACTCACACACACTCACACACTCAGACACACATACACACACCCTGACACAAATGCACACACACATATACACACATACTCAGACATGTTCACCCACTCACACATACACATACACACATACACACAGGCATGCACACACACACTGACATATACTCAGACACACACACACACACACACCCTGACACACATGCACACACACATACACACACTCAGACACATTCACACACACATAGGCATGCACACACACTTAAACACTGACACATACTCACACTCAGATACACATATGCCCTGACACACATGCACACACACACATATACACACACATTCACACACACATATACACACACACAGGCATGCACATACAGTTACACACTGACACACACTCAGACACACACACTCAGACACACACACATGCACACGCACACACGGACACATGTACACACACCCAGACCCATACCCACACTCACACACTCACACTCAGACACATGCACACACACACACACACACGTGGGCTCCCCCACACATACACACACACACGTGCCATGCACACACACATTCACACACACAATACACACATGTGCCATGTACACACACACAAATGAATCCTGTGCACATCCATACATTAGGGCCACAGGAGGTGGGATTTCCCTCAGGGAGAACCACGAGTTGCCACTGAGTCTCCCTGCTGCTCCTACCACTGATCCCACTGCAAGGGGTTAACCATCCTCCATGGCTGAGAGTAAAAGAGTGCTGTCTGAGCTCGTTCTTCACTTAGTGACGTCCTCCTGGCTCAAATCCTGTTTTCTCTAGGGTTATTAGTGACTTTCCTGGAAATTTTTGTCATGAAGCCTCTGGGGTTAGTTGTCTATTGTGGCAAGATGCTGTCTTGATCTGATGTCTGCGAGCTGGGAACCTGATATGTGCTGTTTCTTTATAAGAGGAGGTAAGCGTGGCTTTCCACGGATGCAGAGCTGTGCCCTACGCATACCCTTGCAGCTGTGCCCCTCCTTCCTGGGCGCTGCTTTCTCGGAGCCTCCCGGTCACCATCCCTCAGGCTGGTTCCTTCCCGGGCTGCTCACAGGTGGGTTTCAGGCACCTCTTCGTAGCCTGCACGTGCTTCATCTCAATTGTTGGCTTAGGATCCAAATGGAGAAAACCTGCCCCGTGATGGGCTGTGTCTCTGCTGTTCAAACTTGAGCTGTTTCATCTTCCCAGCCAGTAATTTCCCAGGAACCGACCTCCTATTACACCCCCAAACAGGTTCCTTCCCTGCACCCTTCTCCGACGCTGAGGCATCAGCAGGCGCTTTGGATTCGCAACGGCTGCCTTAGCACCCCTGAGCTCTGAGGGGCGGCTGCACTCCGTGGCCATCACAAATCACAATGGCCACAATTTGTTGAACATCTATTATATCCAGGCATTTTCCATATGATTGTCTAGCAGGCATTTATTTCCCAAACCTTACGTAGAATGGCCCCTTTTTTCTTAAATTGTGGTAAAAGACACATAGCATACATTTTACTACTTTAAGCATTTCTAAGTGCATCGTTCAGTAGAGTTAAGTATATTCACATTGTTGCACAATCAATAACCAGAACATTTTTATCTTAAAAAACGGAAACTCTGTTCTCATTAAACAATAACTTTTCCCCCTTACCCTCAGGTCCTGGTAGCTGCCTTTCTTTTTCTTTTCTTTTCTTTTCTTTTTTTTTTTTTTTTTTTTTTTTTGAGTTGGAGTCTGTCTGCCGCCCAGGCTGGAATGCAGTGTCCTGATCTCAGCTCACTGCAACCTCCTGGGTTCAAGCGATTCTCCTGCCTCAGCCTTCCAAGTAGCTGAGACCACAGGTGCACACCAGCATGCCCGGCTAACTTTTGTATTTTTAATAGAGACGGGGTTTCAGTATGTTGGCCAGGATGGGCTTGATATCCTGACCTCGTGATCCACCCACCTCAGCCTCCCAAAGTGCTGGGATTACAGGTGTGCGCCACCGCGCCCGGACCGCAGCTGCCTTTCTGCTTTCTCTCCCTATGAACCTGGCTACTCTAGATATTTCGTATAAATGGAATCATGCAGTGTGTAATATTTTGTGTGTGACTGACTCCTTCCACTTGGCATAACGCCCTCGAGGCTCACGCATGCTGCGGCGCGCCGCGATTTTCTGCCGCGTTTCTCTGTATCCTTTCTAGCCCTTGCTATTTCTGCCTCTTCAGTAGCACCATCCCAACGGGTGCAACGTTCCGTCAAGGACCGCTCAACAGGTCGGGGCACGGCGACCAGCCACTCAGACAGGAAGGGACAACATAGGAGCAGGTCTATATTGGACAGAATCTGACCATCACTGCACCTGGGGCCATGAGTGTGGGGCTCGGTCCTGTGGCTCGTGACATGCCCTGCAGGCTGATGTGAGGGTCAGCGAGGCTTGACCCTGCTCCACGCCTGCCGTTCACAGACTCAGGAGTAGCTGGGACATGACTCCCCACAGTACCCATTGCCTGTCACTTCAAAGCAAGGGCATTGCTCATACCCAGCCCGAGTCTCCTTGAGTGGAGCCTTTCAACAGCCCAGGGCCCTTCCCTGGGCAGAGACCCCAGACCAATCTGAATCATGGCACCCTGTGTGTGTCTGTGAAGTGCAGGAAGGCAGTCTACAGGCCAGCCTCACCCTGGCCTCCATCACCCTGCGGCCTGCATGCCTCTGCTGCGCTCAGCCTCAGTGAACTCAGGGCCTCTGGGTGGAGAATGGATGCACTGAGCTCTCGAGGCTGAGTGGACGTGCCCACCAGGCCAGGCTGTGGCGTCGTCCTGGGGCTTGGAGAGAGGGATTCTCCAGGGTTTCACATCAGGCGCACCTGGGCGAGGACTGTGGGTTCCCGTGAAGCAGCTGGGAGGACTGAGGGACTGAGGGAGAAATGGGCTCTCCGTGAGACACAGTTCCCTGCCCTCTCAAATGTGGCCATGGTGGTGCCCGGGCTGCAGAAGGCGGCCCTGCCGGCAGTCACTCTCCGTCTTGGAAATGGACTGAGGGCCTGCAGATGCTCATCCCAGCTCTGACTTGACCCCTCTGTGGAATCTTGGACCAACGAGTCATTACCCTGGGAATCCCGGTTTCCACACCTGGAAGGCAGACCTTCCACATGGCACAGACTTCCTGCCGGCTGCGTAGACTGAGCGACACTGGACGGGCGGCAGGCGGCGTGGCGTGTGCACACGCGTGTGCTGCGACCCTCACTGCCCTGTCTCCCTCTTCCCACCCACGCCCTCTGCGCTGCGTGTAACACCGAAAACGCGATGCAGTCTCGCCAGGCCCCGCTGTCAGCCTAGGCAGGGCCTCGGGCTGAAGAGTAGTACCTAAGGGCAGTTCTGACTTTAGTACTTGGGTTTATTTAAAAAGGAAACAGCAACAATATTCATCAAACTATCTGAGGCAACCAATTAGCTTCTTATCATCACTGAACTCAGCAATGAAGGAACTGAGAATTCTGTTTTCCTTTCATCATTTTTATGTTTCCTTGATCGCTGTAATGAATGTCGCCATTTACTCTCAGGTAACTACGCCGAGTGACATGAGCTAATTACATACTTTGTAACCTCCAATCAGCAGAATCTCACAATATATCATGATAATGCCCCTGTATTTCACTGCGGGAATGGCTGCGGGTTAATTATGCATGCATTTAATAGAATCATGGTGTGGGGCAGGAGCGGGTCCTCAGGAGAGGAAGACGCAGAGTCAGCTCCTCCGCCCGTCCCGGTCCGGATGGTTGTCCTCTGCTGCCTGGGTGGACGTGTGGGTTGCATTTATTTGTACAATTACAAAAAGTCCTTACCCTTGCAAAACAATTTATACTGAACAAAATATATTCACAGGTAACATTTCATTTGATTCACAAATAAACTTAGGAATTGGTAGACAAAGGAATATTACCTATGTTTTCTTGATCTTTTTTTTTTTTTTTTTTAAATAAATGAAGCTGTGGCTCAGAAGTCATGAAGCCAAGTTCTGGGAGAACCGGGACTCGAACCCCTGTCCCATGGACCCTGAGCTTGGGGAAGAGAGTTTTCGACACAGGGAGCAATGGCGAGCTAAGCATCCTGCATCTCTGACCACCCAGGGCTGTCTCTGACACACGTGGTCACCCTCAGTGACGTCCACGTCTGCTCATTCACTTCCCTGCCACCTCACAGGGTGCATGAGGCATTGCTCGCTGTCCTTGCCGCCTGAGCCCATCCTAGAGACGGGAGCTGCTGTGTGAGTCTGCGGTGCCCACGGGCCCTGTTGTTGAGAGGAAAGCGTTCCTTTGCGGCTGGAGCAGACTGCGTTCTCGCTGAGCCCTGGCTTGTGTTCCGGCCACTCCTGGTTCTCCTCTCGCTGTCAGTGGCTCCGTCTTGCTGTGGTCGGCCGGTCACCTTCTCGTTGCTATGTGCCTTACCGCGTGTCATCTTGTGTGGTCTGCTCAGGGGACCAGGCCACACGTGTGTGAGGACTAGGCGGCAGTGGCAGGCCGTGGGAGTCTCAGGCAGGCGTCGGGATCTTCCACAGCGTTAATTCTCTCTGACAGCCTGGAACCACCTCTGCTGATATGCCTGGTCCCAGCTGTGTCCTTCACAGCTGAGGGCACTGGCGGTGAGCCCTCTGGATGAGCCACAGGTGTGTGTCCCACAGCACCACGACCTGCACGCTGTAGGAGCCGCTTCCCATTGACTGAGGGGCAGCGCAGATGGGTGGATGCCCTGTGAGCAGCCACAGCCAGCCCCTCCTCTGCTAGTCTATTAAAATCATCAAGTGCGTGTGTGGGGCGTGGTGGGGTGGGGAGGACCGGAAGGGCCCTGAGCATTCGTGGCAGGTGCTCTGTGCAGACGCGACCGGCTCCTGTTCATCACACCTCCAGGGAGCAGGCACTGTGCTCCCTCCTCACAGACCGCGGGGCTGGGGCTGGCAGGCCAAGCTGCTCTGCACGAGGGACCGAGCCCTCTCCACCCCGCTGCCTCCCTCCCCAGCCTCCAGCACCCCGACAACTGAGACTCTAGCTAGCTCCCGAGGCCTGGCCTCAGGTGCGGTGCAGCCAGTGTGAGGTGCGGGGAAGGCCGCCACACGGTCAGGCTGTGCAGAAGGCTGTGCCCAAGGCTGAGGGGACACACAGACTTGGGCGTCACTGGCCGCCTGTGACCTGGCAGCTGCTCCCCCAGACAGAGGAGTGAAGGGACAGTCCTCTTCTTCCAGGATGCACTTGCCTTTTGTCTCTGACAACAGCTAGGGGCGGGCTTTTTTGCTGGGAACAGCCCCAAAGGACAGCTCCCCTGACCTGGAGGAGGTGCTCACACCTGGTAGTCCCCAGTCCCGGGGGAGGAGGGCCTCATTTCTGGGTCTTTCTGCAATGAAGTGGGGATTGCCTTGTCCTGGGGTCTGCCCAGCTCTGAATTTCCTCTTCCAGCGGGTCTGGGTGCCTCCTGTCCAGGGTGGGAGCCCTTGATGGAGCTTTGGAGGGGAAGGAGCAGGTGCTGCGTCCCGTCCAGGTCTTCACGGGGCAGGAGTGTGTCTGGTGGTGGGAACCTGGCGCCTCCCAGGGAAGGGAGTCGGGGGTCAGCAGCCGGAGGAGGAGGTGGCATAAGGGGGTCTCACGTCATTCTTCAGAGATGTTTGCAGAATTCTACCCTCAGGAGGTTAAAGCCGGCCAGGGCTGGGGCTGCGGCACTGTTCACCCAGGTCTGGGGTCCCTCTGCGGAGGCCCCGGTCACAGCGGGCTGGTGTCGCACAGACAGAGGCCCAGTCTCTGTGGCACTAGGGGCGTCTTTTCCCATTCAAATCCTCTTGTTCATCCGGCTGCAGCTCCCAAGCGTGGCACTAGGCGAGCAGTAGGGACACCAAGGCTGACAGTCCCCGTGGAGTGCGGAGCCCCACCCTGGAGAGAGGTGCGCAGTGAGGGCTGTGGAGGGCAGCGGGGCCTGCTGCTGCTGCCTTCAGACCTTTGGGAATTCGAAGAGGCTGGCAGGCAGAGCTCATGGGTCCACCCTGCCCAGGGGCTCGCACAAGTGTCCGGGGAAGATGTATTGCCACCAGCCAAGGGCCAGATGGGGGCGGGATGCAGCCCTGGAACGCCCTGACCACCGCTGTGTGGTCGTCTCCACGAAGCCTGGGCGTGGCAGCAGCGGGACGGGGCGGGCGGGCGTCCTCCAGGTCCCCATCTCTCCCGGCAGGAGGGCGGCCGTGCCTTCTCTCCCCTGACGTCTCGCCTCACTCTTGCGCTCCCATCTGGAATGAAGAGATGAGAAGCTGGAGCTTCTCTTCTGAAAAATGACCCTCCAGCTACAGCTGCCTCAATTCCTGTGGCTGTCCTAGAATTCTTGGCCCAGGAACCATCACGGCGCCCCCCTCTCCCCCTCCCTCCCCGTGTTCCCTCCTGGTCTCCCTGCCATCTGCTACCCACTCTAAGGGGCCCAGCCACCTTCTCACTCCACCAACCTCTTCTCCCCAATGCTGATGGCCGGTCACTCTCACTTCCTCCTTCTTGAAAATGTCCCCCCTTCTGACTGCCATGACCACACTCACCCCAGCTTTTTCTCCTCCCTCTCAGGCTGTTTCTGTCTGGGCTCCTTTGTGGGAGCCCTCAACGCAGAGTCTGGCATTTCTTGGGTCTCTTGTTCATCTGCATTGGGTAGAGGCGACCGCCCACCTTTGGTGACTTTTGAATGCTGCAGCAATGAAGGCCCTGAGACCTGATGTGAAGGTTCTGAGACCCCGACACGAAGGTTCTGAGACCCAACTCGAAGGCCCTGAGACCCCGACACGAAGGTTTTGAGACCCAACCCCTGCCTGCCCTAGACTCAGGCCCCTCACAGAGTGCCCTCCCAGTGTGATAAACCATGAGGCAGGCACCGTGGTCATCTGCATGTGTCAGCTCAGGGAGGGGAATGGAGTCCAGTGTCCACTGTCACTCAGCTGCCCTCCTGTCTCCTCTGGTTCTGCAGGCTCCTCCTTTCCTAGCTAGGAGGGACACTCGATCCAGGTGTCATTTCCTTCAGAGCTGGGACAGAGCTGGGCCCTCCCCGCCTCCGGGAGGCTGCCCTTCTGTGGCTGGTAAACACTCAGCGGATTCACCACGCCCGTGCAGGGCACGTGGCCACATCCTGGGTTAAGAAAACAAGCTCCTGGAGGGCAGAGACCTTCCTTCTCTCCTGTGTTTCCCTCACAAACAAAGAGACAAGCAGGTCACAAGCAAGGGGCCCAGCCACATTTGTGTGTGGAGGGTTCACTTGGGGGTGAGACGCGCAGCCACCTGCAGCCACGTGGGCTCACACACAAGGCCTCATTCTATCCTGTGGGCACTGGGGGATGAGCATGGGGTCCGAGCACCCCAAAACTGCATCCAGACATGATTTGAGTCAAGGAAGGTTGAAAGCGAGGATGGCCGTGACGAATGGGCCTGGGGTAGGGTTCCCACCTCTGGAAGGTCCCTGGCTGTGCAGAGGGGGACGAGGACACTCCTGGCTGGATTTCACGGCCTCACCTTCAGTACCGGAGCAAAGGCAGAGTTCTGGGGTTATGCGTGCATTACTTAAGCTTGTCATAGTGGCTCATGCCTATAATCCCAGCACTTTGGGAGGCTGAGGTGGGCAGATCACCTTAGGTCAGGAGTTCGAGAACAGCCTGGCCAACATGGTGAAACCCCATATCTACTAAAAATGCAAAAATTAGCCAAGTGTGGTGGCGAGCACCTGTAATCTCAGCTACTTGGGAGGAAAAAAAAGCAAAATAAAACAATCAATGCATTACTTAATTACAGTGTATAAATTTTGCTGTTTACTTGAGAAAGTTATTTGATGTCTCTAAGCTTCTCTGTTCTCATTTTGAAAACACGACAGTAATACTTGTCTCGTAGAGTTGTTATGAGATTTAAAATAAATTACATTTGTAAAATAACCAGATATGCAAGTCAGACAGCCACATAGCAATTCTTCATCAAATGCCAGTCCTACCTCATTCCCCAATGGGAGGTGAAAGCTTAGCTTTTATCCGTGCGCTGTTTCTCTCTGTGGAGTGGAACAAGCCATAGTAAAGGGTCCAAGGAGTGAGCTCTAGCCACGTGGCTGGCCTCTGGAGTGTCTTGCCGTCTCCACGCCTGGGGTAGTCCTTCCTTTCTCACAGAGGGAGGGAGGAAGCGGGTGCAAGGCCCGGTGAGCATCTCTACAGCGTAAGGGTTCAGTGCCCGAGTGTTTCGACCTCCTTAGTAATCTTGAAATATAGGGTTTAAATCAATTGCATCTTTCCTCTTTCTTCCGAATCATAATTAAAATGGCCAAGATAGCCGCTTCCCTTTAGGACCTTTGCCGTTTCTCCACGAGCGCAGCGTCTACGTCCAGCATGGTCCATTCATAAGGCATCACACTGAGGTTCTTTTAAACACAGTCATGCTCAGCTTCACGGAAGCCCTGAAACATCCTGTAACTGGCCCTTCATGAGGGTGTGTGTCCATTTGCTGTCAGTGCTTTGCTGAATGCTGTTTGGACACTTCACCCACCCAGCCCAGGCACGAGAAGGTGCTGCACTCAAACCCACACGAATTTTGTGGGTAACTACAGCTCATCAATTTGACTGGCAAAACTTAAACACACAAAAATCATTTTGAAAGTTGAATTAAAATATTTCTAAAATGGATAGCACACTTTCTCACCTACATGATATGAGAAAGGTAATGTAACTGCTTATCGATGATATCATATATATATATATATATATATATATATATATATGTATATATGAATGATTCCATCCTGTAAAGCAGAGTTTCTCTTGGTGGTTGTGGAATTGTACCACACTATCTTTCCTTGCACTAAATGTCCTAAACATCTAATGATTTCTGTTTCAGTGGAGTTGATTTTTCTTCTCTTATGGCAAGCTGTCAGCCATTTTTGCAAGATAGGTTAGAGCGTGATTTATTTTCTTCTTTCTAAGTTGTTTTCTGATTTTTAACTAAAAATATTAGTTAATGGTCATTTATTTAGTGGGAAATCTTTATTTTAAGTGAAACGAGTTCTCACGTAGGCACAGATGACATATTCCTGGAAACCAGTGAGAGGAATCATCATTTGGTGCTGGGACAGAGGGCCTCTGGTGAAAGGTGCAGGTCAGGACTCCTTTCTTCAGGGAAGTCATCCCTTAAAACATGGCAGCTATGTTGCCAGATGAGAAATCTAGGGTGAATTCCTCTAAGAGGACTAATGGGATTCAAGCTGCAGGGCCACATCCAGCATGTCCCAGAGACAAGTGTCCAAGCCCTGGCTCTGCCCAGCCGCTGCGTGCCCCTGGGTGGGCCCCACCTGTCTCATTTGTAAATTGCGGCCAACACGGACCGGCTTCTCATTGGCTGAGAGGCTGCACCAGGTCGGAGAAAGAGCAGCGACTGTTCAGGACTGTTTCATGAGGGACCGGAGATCCGGCACATTTTCATCACGGCGCGTTTCCTACGAGTCACCCACAAACTCAGATCGTTTTAAGGCTCAGGAACAAGGCAGGCGCCTGCGATGCTGGGGCTGGAGGATGCTTTACTTTGTTTCCTTGGGCCCTTAAGATTTCAAAAGCATCACTTTTCCTATGTCCGGTGACCAGAGGCAGAGGTTCCCCTCACGGAGGCGTGTGTTTCTAACCTACTCATTACATTCCCGCTGCAAACATGGTCTCGGATGTGACGAGTTGGCAGGTCAGCGCTGGCATTGCAGGCTCAGAGACTACACGCAGCTCTTCCGTCAGAGGAGGGCATGGCAGGGCTCGCAGAGGATTGCCTCCCCTTTGAAAAAGGGCCACAGCCTCAGGCCTGAAGAGCAGCCAGGTACCAGATGCTGCCGCGCAGAAGCATGGAAGAGAAAGAACTGGCAGGTTAAGAAACTCCGGGTGAAGAGACATCTTGCAGAGGAGTGCGGAAGCTGCGTCCCCTCCCCTCCCAGGGGAGGTCTGCCAGTTCCACGGTTCCCAGCACGCACACCCCAGGAGGGCCCTGCCGCTCTCTCGAAATCCATGTTCTTCGTTCTCCCTTATTACAGTGGTGACAGGGTGACATTTTAAAAATCCTTGACAAATCCTAAGTAGAAACTAGAAGGGAAAGATTCTAGGTTAAAAACAGTCAAGTTTCCAAGTGCCCGGGCTTGTGCCCTGCGCGGACTGCATGTCAAGACCTGCTGCAGCTCCTAGGCAGGCTGGCCCCGCGGCCCCGTCCTGTGTGCAAACCGGCCTCCTTGCTTTCCACGCCACACCTGCCCAGGCCTTCCTGGCATTGCAGCGCTGAGGACTCCCCCTTCCTAGGGATAAACGCCGCAGGCGCCCAGGCTACCCACCTCTGCTTGTCCCCACAGAGAGAGGCACCCACTGGAGGTGGAGGGGGCGGTCAGGGAAGCCGGTGTCCTCCCTCTTCTCCTGCCCTGGATGGCACTGGCAGCCGCTGCTCCTCCCTGTACCCACCTGTCACTCAGGTGTCACAGGGTGCTCGTCGCCACCTCTTCTTCCTCGCCCAGACCTGGTCCTTGTCTCTCGCCCCTCAGGGCGGGGCTCCTCCCGGCTTCGGCTCTGGCCTCTTCTTCCCTCCATCCCTCCGGGAACCGGCACCCTGCATGAAGCCTGCTCTGCGTGCCAAGCTCCGCCTGGCGCCTGCTTCGGACTGGAGCCTCGGACACTCGCGCCATCACCCACGGCTTCCAGACTGTCCTCTGCGCCCCTGCTCCTGCGGTGGCCTAGCGTCGATTCAGCCTGATGTTTTTCTCTTCCCCGCTCCAGTGAGACCTTCTGGATTCTTACCTTGCTTCCAGCTTCTGACCCGAGAGAAGCACCCAGTTCACAAATGATGCCCACCGGTGCCAGCATCGGGCACTTCCAGCTTTCCCAATATCAAGTCCATCACTGCAGCAACGAGGGGGGTTCTCAGGAGAAACCATTGCACCCTGGGAAAGTGAAATTGTGAAGTCTTCGCACATGGGTGTCCGGCTCACTGTGCACCCCTCCCATGCTGAGCCCCTCCCACACCGCACCCTCCACACCGCACCCTCCACACCGCACCCTCCATGCCACACCCTCCATGCCACACCCTCCACACCACACTCTCCACGCCACACTCTCCACACCGCACCCTCCACACCACACCCTTCACAATACATCCTCCACACCACACCCTCCACACCACACCCTCCACACTGTGCCCTCCACACCACACCCTCCACATCACACCCTCCACACCACACCCTCCCACACTACACCCTCCACACCACACCCTCCACACCGCACCCTCCACACTACACCCTTCAACATACAGCCTTCTACACTGCACCCTCACACAATGCACCCTTCCACATGACACCCTCCCACACTACAAACACCCTCCCGCACTGGTAACTCCCACATACCACACCACACCCTCCACACCACACACTCCAACACTACACCCCCCTTTCCACAGCTGAGCCTGTGTTGGCTGTGGGGCTCTCTCCACGTAGATGTCAACTATGGAGCCATAAGTTCACTTAACATTCAAAAGAGCCTTTGCTGAGCCCTTCAGGCAATGATCTTGGTGATTGGGGTGTGTGAGTTTGGGAAAAGAAAGACAAAGTTACAGTAGTTTACAGTCCAATGAAGAAAGACAGAAAATGATAATACTTAAGCTAGCTAAAAAGCTTTAGAAGTCAAGTTGGTGGAAATCAAAATAGAGGGTGGAACCGGGTGCAGGGTTTGAAAGCGCTGTGGGGAACCCAGGAGGCTCTTGCACTGCACAGGCCAGAAAGAGTAGCAGCACAGTTAGACGTTGTTTGAGGAAAGGAACATTTTGGAATATGGAGAGAGTGTCGCAGGTGCAGAGGGTGCTCCGCTGTGGCCATTGTCGGGGAAGGTGGCCTGGGAGGAGATGGGGATGCAGTCAGAGCGGCATCACGGATGGGTCAAGTAGAACCATGCAGCATGTGGTGGACACTCAGCCCTTTTATTCACGGGGACATGGGGCTGTTGGGGAATTGAAGTTCATTTGCTGGGATGTGGCTTGCAAAGGCACCACCTTCAGCTCACGTGGGGAACTGTCTGCAGGAGAGGGGGCCTGATGTCCCCGTCCTGCTAGGAGCTCCCAGGTCCTCCATGTGAGGAGACTGGAAGGGGCGTGGTGTGCAGGTGGAAAGAAGAGACCCCACAGTGGCACAGTCAGCAGGAGAGCCACAGGGGCTTCTGACCAACCTTCCCCAGTGCCCTTCCCCAGGACCCTTCCCTAGGACCCTTCCCCAGTGCCCTTCCCCAGGACCCTTCCCCAGGACCCTTCCCCAGGACCCTTCCCCAGGGCTCTTCCCCAGGACCCTTCCCCAGGGCTCTTCCCCAGGACCCTTCCCCAGGACCCTTCCCCAGGGCTCTTCCCCAGGGCTCTTCCCCAGGACCCTTCCCCAGGACCCTTCCCCAGGACCCTTCCCCAGGACCCTTCCCCAGGACCCTTCCCCAGGGCTCTTCCCCAAGCTTCTGTGGCTGCCCAGTTGGGTTCAGCCAATGGTCAACACCACAGGAGGACTGTGGATGGGAGAAGCAGGCTCTCACTGTTTCTTCACTGTCTCTTCCTGGTTGGGTGGATGCCCCCATGACCTCAGCTCCCACCAGGTGGGCCTCCCGGAGGCTCGCACCGCACCAGCCTTGCTTTGCCCTCAGATCTGAAGAGTGGAGCCCCGTGGCTGCGGGTCTCCGTGCTTCAAAACCTCCTGTTTTCTTCCTTGCCTCTGCTGTGCCCTCTTTATTAAAGTCTTTGGAGCAGCCTGGGTCTTCTGTTTATTTCTAGAAGCTGGATACCATTTATACATTGAGTATGAGGATTCCCATACTCTCTGTGGACCCTGTGGCCAGTTGACCATGCACCTGCTCACAATGACGCCTCTGTCTCCCTCGCCCTAGACCCTGACTGGCCACAGACTGCATGGTTGTGTAGCATGTGTGTGTGCCCAGTGAGTCTTCCAGAAATCCGACCTGAGAACTAGTGTTTGGAGCCTGCTGCCCAGATGCTGGAACCCTGGGGTAAGAGCACTCAGGAGGTCACCCTGCTTTTTGCTTCTGGGTCCTCTCCAGATGCAGCTCTCCTCTGGTCTCCGCCCAGTTGGTGGGTGTCAGACACCCCTCCTGCAGGGAGATGTGGGCCCCCTCTTTCTCATTAGTCTCCAAGTCTCTGCTCCATAGCAATCTGTGCTGTGTGTCTTCAGGTTTCTCTGGGTGAGGCCCTTCCATTCCCTGCCCCTTGATCCTGGCTCAGATCTTCAAGTATCCACCCCACACAGGGGCAGCATGGGGCTCTGCCACCCACAGGCAGATTGAGAAATGTTTTCTAGCCATTCATTGACGATCTCGTAAATACCAATCTTTCCATCCTATAAAGCAGCAATACACTTAATAGCTACACACCTAGTTTAGGCCATTTTCCCTACTCTAAATGACCTGGACATCTTAGGATTTCTGAGTTTCAGTGGGGTTTACACTCTTGTCTTGTGGCAAGCTATTTCACGTGAGGTTTATGGGTGGTTTGCCTTCTTCTTTCTACTTTTCTGTTTCTTAAATGAAAGACACGTTGTTCACAATCATGTTATTACTGGAAAATATTTATTTTAAATAAAATAAGTACTAACTGAAGGACAGGCTAGATCCTCCTGGAAGATGGGCAGAGGAAGGACGTCGGTGGTGGGGTGGAGCTCAGAGCACCGGGCGCGTGTGAGAGGCAAGGTCCCCAGGAGGACAGGACTTCCCGCCTGGCTGAAGCAGGAGGCGCGGGCTCCGTGGTGTGAGGGCCGACGATGCAGAGCCTGGGAGCCTCCAGGGCGGGAGCTGGGAGGCATTGTCCACCTGAGTGATGGAGACTCAGGGGCAGCCAGCGTGGAGGTGGGGCTAAGCAAGGGCAGGAGACGAGTGAGTGGGCCGGAGCCGCTCGGAGGCCTCCCAGAGTGCGGGCAGAGGAAGAAGGAACAGAGCAGGGGGTCCGGGAGGGCGCGTTGCCCTGCACAGACCCTGCAGGTCGGGAGACCCAAAAATCCAAGTCTCAAAGAGCGGACAAGCTCTACAGAATTATCTAATATTACAAAGTCATTGAAACTGCTCAGTGCCCATATCCAAGCTTTCCAGAGCAACAGGACGCCTTTGTAACCCATCAAACGCTCCCTACGGTTTCCTTTCCCAACTTCCCGAGCCCATCTTAGGCATCTCAGTCCTCAACCCCCTAAAATTCCCTTCCTACACCTCCTGGGCCACACTTGCCACCCCCCTTCCTCAGCTGTCTTCTAGTATGAGAGAGACCTGCCCCGCCCCCACCAGTACAGAGTTCCTTTTAATTTAGGAGGAAGAGAAGCGGGTGAAGGAATATAGAATTCTCTTGACAAGGGGAGGGAGTAGTATTTGGCTAATTTGACTCGTTATGTGCAGGAGACCAGGAAACACATACTCTTAAAGATGGAGGAAGAATTCAGCTACATCCAGAGTGTCAGAAAGTCTGCACGGTCCATTGGGTTTGACATTTGTGGGGTCAGAGGTGGCTTTCTCCCGGCGTTTGGGTGACGTGGTAGGGGTGGACTCAGCCCAGCTGAAAGCAGAGACATGAATGGCTGCTAGAAAGGACGGGATTTTAGCTGCAGGGAGTGTTGGTGGTTCCGCTGTACAATGAGAAAGACAGATACTGGATTCTGGGATGTGGACAAGAGCTCGCAGACAGGGACATATGGAGACAGGGATCTCACTCATATTCAAGGCCGCTTTTTGCTAAAAACAAAATCTTCTGTTTTCCACCTCAGAGGAGATCACGAGTCCCTGAGCCATACAGAATGCTAGGTCCAGAGGACAGGGTGGCAGCTGCCCACTCCTCAATGTCTGTGACTCGCCGTCCATCAAAAATTCCAGTAGGCAACATGAAAGGTCTTTGAAACAATTGTTTTATAAGACCTGCCTTCTCTTCCCATCTCCCAAGGAGGTGGTGGCCATTTGCTGATGGGGAATTTTATTCTGATAGCACTTCCTTATGTGGATAAACGAGTGGGGTTCCCTCAAGACAGCAGCCTTCACATCAGGGCACAAACCCTCCCCCTATTCCTCTCCTCTTTGCTTCCTCTCAGTGCTGTCTCCACTGGCTAACAAGACAGAACGGGTCGTCCTCAAACAGCAGCCTCTGCTGGTTCCCAGATTCTAATGGGAATGACTCTGGGAGATGTGCATTGTCTCCAGTCAGGAGGGAAGTCCACAGCTAGTCCTGTTCCTCTACACCAGCCTCCTGACTTGAGATGCCTGCGTGTTAAGCAAAGTCCCCCACCCTGGCAGAGAACACCCAAGGCCTCCCTCACCCCCACCGACACCCATCTCTGCTCTCGCCAGAGACAGGGGAGAGAAAGGCAGAAAAGAGAAAGTCTCCGAGTCACCCCGGGGTCAGAGGAGCAGTCTGGGTCACTGGACAAGCATATGGATGTATAAGTGTGCAGGCTCGGTGCATCTGCTTGGTCACAGGGAGGAGAGGGTGTGCAGGCTGGGTGCATCTGCTCAGCACAGGGAGGGAGAAGGTGTGCAGGCTGGGTGCATCCCCTCAGCACAGGGAGGAGAGGGTGTGCAGGCTGGGGGCATCTGCTCGGCCACAGGGAGGAGAGGGTGTGCAGGCTGGGGGCATCTGCTCGGTCACAGGGAGGGGAGGGTGTGCAGGCTGGGGGCATCTGCTCGGCCACAGAGAGGAGAGGGTGTGCAGGCTGGGTGCATCTGCTCGGCCACAGGGAGGGGAGGGTGTGCAGGCTGGGTGCATCTGCTCGGCCACAGGGAGGGGAGGGTGTGCAGGCTGGGTGCATCCGCTCAGCACAGGGAGGAGAGGGTGTGCAGGCTGGGTGCATCCGCTCAGCACAGGGAGGGGAGGGTGTGCAGGCTGGGTGCATCCCCTCAGCCACAGGGAGGAGAGGGTGTGCAGGCTGGGTGCATCTGCTCGGCCACAGGGAGGAGAGGGTGTGCAGGCTGGGGGCATCTGCTCGGCCACAGAGAGGAGAGGGTGTGCAGGCTGGGTGCATCTGCTCGGCCACAGGGAGGGGAGGGTGTGCAGGCTGGGTGCATCTGCTCGGCCACAGGGAGGGGAGGGTGTGCAGGCTGGGGGCATCTGCTCGGTCACAGGGAGGGGAGGGTGTGCAGGCTGGGGGCATCTGCTCGGCCACAGGGAGGGGAGGGTGTGCAGGCTGGGGGCATCTGCTCGGTCACAGGGAGGGGAGGGTGTGCAGGCTGGGGGCATCTGCTCGGCCACAGGGAGGGGAGGGTGTGCAGGCTGGGGGCATCTGCTCGGTCACAGGGAGGGGAGGGTGTGCAGGCTGGGGGCATCTGCTCGGTCACAGGGAGGGGAGGGTGTGCAGGCTGGGTGCATCCGCTCAGCACAGGGAGGGGAGGGTGTGCAGGCTGGGTGCATCCCCTCAGCCACAGGGAGGAGAGGGTGTGCAGGCTGGGTGCATCTGCTCGGCCACAGGGAGGGGAGGGTGTACAGGCTGGGTGCATCCGCTCAGCACAGGGAGGGGAGGGTGTGCAGGCTGGGTGCATCTGCTCGGCCACAGGGAGGAGAGGGTGTGCAGGCTGGGTGCATCCCCTCAGCACAGGGAGGAGAGGGTGTGCAGGCTGGGGGCATCTGCTCGGTCACAGGGAGGAGAGGGTGTGCAGGCTGGGTGCATCCCCTCAGCACAGGGAGGAGAGGGTGTGCAGGCTGGGGGCATCTGCTGGGCCACAGGGAGGAGAGGGTGTGCAGGCTGGGGGCATCCCCTCAGCACAGGGAGGAGAGGGTGTGCAGGCTGGGAGCATCCCCTCAGCCACAGGGAGGAGAGGGTGTGCAGGCTGGGTGCATCTGCTCAACACAGGGAGGGGAGGGGCTTTTGCCCCCAGAGCTGACAACAGATTCCCGTCCTTGGCTCCACAGGAGGCTCAAAGCTGCCCTGCCCAACTCTGCAGGTAGCAGACAAAGCAATGGAGCCCCAGTGCTGAGGGTGCCTGTCCCTGACTGAGCACGTTCTGGAGTGACGGGACCTCGGGAGGCAATGAAGGGACGAGGAAGAGGCTGTTGTGCTGAGTCAGCCTGTCTGAGGGACTCGTGGTGTCCTGCCCTGGCATCCTGTCCACTCTCATCGCCCTGAGGGTGACACAGGCCCTCGGAGGAGATGGGACCTCCCTGTGCGTCACAGCTTTCCCAGGTCCAGGCGCCCCCTCTGTGCTAAGCTCCTCCTGGTATCCAGCAGAGCCTAAGGGCCAGAGAACGTAGAAGTCATGGCGCTTAAGGGACGTCTTATCCAGGGTCTATTTAGAATGGTGAGGGAGGTGGAGGGAGCCTCAGGTGATGGCGATCATGGTTTACCAACCACAGGCCTGGCCTGGGGCAAGGCCCAAGGGACTGGGTATCAGGACCGGAGCTTTGTGCGTGGGGGCTGCGGTGAGTGGAGCTGCGATGATGTGGGAACACAGACCTTGCTGTGACGGACCTGGGGCCGTGACCGCCTCTCCTCACTCTTCCTTCTCTCCACTCTCCTTCCAGGCCTCCCTTTCCGCCAAGGCCAGCCAGAAGGAGGAGGGCAAGAAGCCACGGATACTGTGTGCATCCAGGCCACAGCCCCGCAAGCATGGCCAGGGTCAGCAGCGGGTGCCCCGCCTTCGAGAGCAGCAGACCCTGCGCAGCCCACCGCTGAGATCACGCAGCCAGCACCCGTGTGCGCTGCACGCTGGGGGGCTCCGGGCCTTGCTCTCGCCACGTGAGTCTGAAGAAGCCGCCTCTTCTCTCTACGCTTTAAAACCTGCACCTGCGAAGCAGAGATAAAACTGCAGCTCCTCCACAGGCTTCCGTGAGGGTTAATGAAATAACATGCGCGTGGCATGTGACGGGCGGCAAGGGTGGCCACCAGTAGCATCTCAGCCTCCCGCTGGGCTGCAGACCCGGCGCCTGGGGCCTCACCTTCCCAGAGGCTGGCCCAGGCAGTAAAGCGCGAGTGTGAACTTCCTGGGAGTGAGGGACGAGGGCGAACAAAGGGCATGGGAGGGAACAGGGGTGTATTTCCTACCCCTTAAAAGCAGACAGCTCTTTGAGGTCCTGGGAGCACTTTCAGCTGCTGATGCCCAGAGGCCACTAGGGAAGGTGCGGCATCCTAATGGTGCGGACAGAGCTCCTGAGGCTCACAAAGGCTGGGCGCTGTGCCCAAGGCCACGTGGCTCATTACCCGCAGTGCAGCCTTCAGTCTGGGATCTGATCCTGGATTCCGTGTCTGTGCCATGCACACGTATGTCTGTACCCAGCCTTAGGAAGCACGTACGCCTGCCTGTGCCAAGTCATGCACTTTATAGACACAGAGCCCGAGTGCACGTCTCTGTGCTCAGTCTCCCCACGGGCAAGGCCAACCCTCGAGGGCAGGCGTCGTGCCTGAGGCACCTCTGTCTCCAGCCGCACACAGTGCCGGCCGAGTCCACAGGTGGCTCCTGCAGTGTCTTCTCCAGAGCCCGCTCCAGGACAAGTGTGCACTTACCTGTACTTTTTCTCCTTCCATGCTGAGGTTTTTCTACCTCCACAGATTAAACCATGGCAACTAAATTAGCATATGAAACTCTGCAGCAAGGGTGGACACGGCCCTGCAGGAGGCCACGGCCACAGTGCTCCTGCTCAGGTTCCCAGGTGTCCCTGCACTCCAGACCTCCCCAGAAAGCCACCACCTCAGTGCTGGCAAGGCCAAGGCTCCCGCCTGACTTTCTTTCCAGAATCGGTGTGACAGTCCCATGAAGGACGATTCAGTTTGCCAGCAATCTCCTCTCCGGGGTGTGGACGCTGCTGGCAAACAAATCAATTGGTCCCACAGCTCTGCCATCCAAGACGCGGAGCTGAGCTGACATCCCCCAGAGGACCCCAGAGACGCACGCCTGGGCACCTGGGCCTGTTCACCTCGGAGCGACGGGCAGGCCCTGGGTGTGCTGTCAGCTGAGCAGCAAAAAGGGACAAGCTGGCGTGTCAAAGATGACATGCCGGCTTCCGCTGGTCTTCCGGAAGAGCTCTGCAGTGATGTGGCTGCAGCTGACATCCCGCAACAGCGCGGCTGCTTTCTGTGCTGGGTTGAAATTCTTCCAGCTCCCTGTGTTCACAGCGATGGCTTCCAATGCTAATTCTCAGCGAGCCGGGCATGAAATATATTCTCAGGCATGCTTGGTGAGGGCCCTCTGGAGTTATCTGAGGTACCTGTGATGAAAACATCTGTGCCACCTGCTTATGTGCATTTTCGTTCCCTTGGTTTCAATTATGCAAAGAATCTTTGGGCAAGAGAAAGAGCGGGGGAGAGAGAGAGTTTGCTGATGTAGTCTTTCTCCTTTTTGATAAGAGTGAATGCCTGGTCTGATGCCTGAGCCAGGGAAGCATGAGAGGAGAGAGGCGGACTTTCATCTTCCGCAAAGACACAGGGACGTGCTCTGCCTCATGCAAATGAGCTGTTCTAAAAGCGTCCCTGTGTCCTGCTGAGCCGCCCAGGCTCCCTTAGCCCTTCTCTCCGCAGGACAAATAAAGGGGTGAGTTTACCGAGCTCATGTCTGTGAACATAAGTAATTGAGGGGGCTGCTGGCAGCAGCGAGGGTGGGCGGATGACGCTGTGGAGGAAGCCCACCACCCAGGCCGCGCATGTGCGTGCCGGGCAATTTCCATCAAATGCCTTTCTCTCTGGCCCTGCAGCCTTGAAGAGCCTCTTGTCTTCACTGCAGATCTATCCATTTAGAAGAGTGTGGCCCAAGCACTGGGTGTACAAAAGGTGACAAGACTCAAGACTCGGAGGCGGGCCGGGGTCCCCTCGAGGCACAGATGAGCTTGGAATCCAGGTCTGGTCTCACAGGGACTGTGGTTGGGAAAAGCCCCTGGGAGCTGCTGCTTCAAGTGCTGGCCGAGCTGGCCAGCCCGTCCCATCCCAGGGCCCCGGCGTGGGGTGTGATGGATACTCTGCCGTCTGCAGACTTTCCCGTCCACATGAGCTCTCAAATCTCCTCACTGATGGTCTCACAGGAGCATGCATGGATCCCCGGCCTGCCCGAGCCATCTTAGCAGTGGTGGGAGACGCAGGAAGAGCTGGCTTCCTATCACTCTGAAAGCGGGAGCCACAGGCAGGGGCAACATGGTCATGGGCTCCTCTAAGTGCCCGGTGTGTGGTCCCTCGACCTGGAGCAAGGGCTCCCGGGAGGCCTGGTCACTGCGGAGGGGGACAGCACTGTCCCACGCTGGGAGGGAGGGAGGAGAGGCTGAACGCTTCCCCCTGACACTCAGCCACAGTCTCCAAGCCTGTGCTGCTCCCACACCAGGAACGCCCCAGTGGAGCACCCTCTCCTGAGCTGGGATTTGTGCAGGAGTCTGCTCTCTCCATTGCATGCTGCGCTCTCTTCTCTGCACGGCACCCTCACACCCCTGCACCCAGACCAGCTCTCTCTCTCCGCCATGCTCGGGACCACGAACTGCTTGCCTTCTGGTTTCTGACCGGGTTGAACCAGGGGCGGCACTGTGAGATCAAAGCTTGGAGGCGGTGTGGGTGCAGTTTGTGCTTCCTGTCCCTGCCCTGGGTTGCCCTGGCGGACGGGCTCCTTCACCTGCAGCCCGAGCCCTTCAGTCAAGGGTTTCTTGTCGGTTTCCACAGCTGCCGTAACAGAGTTCCACGATCTCAGTGGGTGCAGAGCCACCCTGCTGTATCTCAGCGCTGGGGTGGGAGGTCCTGGCACCAGGTGTCTGGGTCAGCAGGGCCATGCTCCTCTGGGGGCTCTGGGGGAATCTTTACCTTTTTCAGATCCAGGCACCACCCGGAGTCCCCCGCCCTGGCTCCTTCCTCCCGCTTCACAGCTCGCCGAGAGCATCTTCAGCCTCTCTCTGGCCTCAGCCTCTGCCCTCTCGCTTTTTCTCTGCCTCCTACAGGGACCCGAGTGATTGCCTTGGGCACTCTGGATAATCCAGGATAATCTCCTCAATCCCCAAATTCTTAATTTAATCGCATCTGTGAGTGAGTCTCTTTGCCAGTGAGGCGAGTTATGGCAGGTCCTGGCCCGGATGTGGACACCATGGCGTCGACGGTTCTGCCCAACCAGGCTCCCTCCCCCGTTCTGGGGCTGCGGCTCATGGGTGCGCCTCTGCCCTGTGGCTTCCGGCTCTCTGCTGAGCCTTCAGAGAGAAGTGAGATGCCCTTCGTTAACCGCATCTCCAGTGACCTGTGTCTGCAGCAGTCCTGGCTCCTCTGCACGGTCCAGCGGGGCTCCCCACTGTGGTGTCTCCTTGGAGCTCAGGTCAACAGCCCCGAGCTGCCTGCAGCCCTTCTCCTTTTTCCCATCTAACAAGGCTGCTGTCAAAGAGTGGGAGGGTGGTGGGGAGATCCCCGCTGGCCGACGGACCCAGCGGGGAAGGAGGATGTCCCCTCAGCCCTCTGCTGCCCGCGGGCCATGCAACTCTGACCTGCACGCTTGCTCTCGGTGTTGCAAACCGTCACCCACCCAGGCCACTCTCCTCCAGCAGCTCCGGAGACCGTGGACAGCAGACCCAGGCTAACCTGCCTTCTACCCTCCCCACCTGCCCCGCACAAAGCCGGTGCTGATGTCGACATCTACTGGTGGGGCTCACACCGCACCTTCCCTGAGCCTCCTCTTTCTTTTGCTCTCATTGCATTTTGCTGAAATTATTTATTTAGCCATTGCTGCATTTTCTGCTGTGGTGTCTGTGTACAAGTTCCCTCTCCTTAGACCAGGAGCCGTGCACATCAGGCCTGGGAGGTGCCCCAGTGGCTGCACAGGAGGCCGGGAGAGGGCGCAGAGGCCGCAGCTCTGACCTGATGTCCTGAAAGCACCATTCCTCTGGGCTGGCACTACTCCAAAGGGCTCCTCCGTCCTCCTCTGCCCTCAGGGCCCACCTGCACTGCCGCTGCTGCCCTGTCATTACAGAGAAATAGGGCACCCAGCTAAGAAACCGGCAGCCTGCCGCCAGCAAGGACAAACTTTGTACTTGAAAAGAAAAAGAAAGACGGACATTTTCAACATAAAGACCTGTGCTGTAAATGGAGGAACTTCAGACCCAAAGCAAATAAAATTTGGAGGGGAGAGGCCAGTCCCCAGCCTCAGGCTCGGTGTGACTCCACGTCAGAACCCGCTGCACCCCTGCTTCCCTCCCTCCTTCCTGGTCTCCATGGGCTCCGGCGGAGTGTGAGTTCGGTGTTCACAGTGTGGGTTTCCCGGTCCAGATCCCTGCCACCCCACTGCCTCTCCCAAGGATGCAAAGACACGGCGGGTCTGAGAGCCCCGTGCCCACCCGGCCGGGAGGGGCCTGGCCGGATCGTGCGAAGAGCCCAGCCTTGCTGGAACCTGCTGGTCGTGGATGAGCAGTCGCCCAGCAGCCCACCTGCCTTCTCCACCCGCCACTTTCCTCTTCTGTAACGTGGGTCTATTAATCCCAACTCGCAAGATTTTCACAGGAAGGACGCTCAGGCCCGCGCCCAGCACAGAGCCCTCACTCAGCAGTGTGGAGTGCTTTATTTTCACAGTTTCGCTCCCAGGACAGAGCAGAGGTGCGATCCCAGGGCAGGAAGGAGAACGAGGGGAGGATTGGCGGCCAAACGTGGTCCGAACGTCCTTGAGCACATGCCCCCCGAGTGGCAGCTGGAAGTGGGGATGGAACAGCCGCCAGCCTGATCGTCCAGCTTTTGCAGTCGGGGTGCGTGTGCATGAGACGGAGAGAGGGTGGAGGACCAGGGAGCCCTGGTCTCGGGCTTTTCGGAGACGAGGTGGAGCGGGGAGCCCTTTTCTCCTCTAATTATTTCTGGATGGCTGCTGTGTTCTCTCCCCGCCTGTCTTAACGGCCTCCTGCAAAGTGTCTGCAATCGATAGCGGCTCGGGCTGAGAGCTCTTGGAAGGAGCCCGCAGAGCCACTTCAGCTGCCAGGCAGGATGGAGCCTGAGGTATTGGGCAAAAACCCAGGCTGGGGAAGTGGGCAGCCTGCCGCGCCCGACGGCGCTCCCCTCCCGTCCACGCCTGCTCGCTTGGTTTGCCCGGACCTTGAAACACAAAGGAAGGAGCCAGCAGGTCTCCCAGGCCCCCGGGACCCTGCCAGGCCTACACGGCGCTGTCTCATTGACTTTCCCAACAGCCCTGAGGGGAGGATTTTATCCTCTTCCTGTGAAGAGCATGGGTGAGGCGCTGTCCTCAGGGAAAGCCGGGGTTTGCCATCCCCAACTGCGGTGGGAGGGGTGGGAGCTCTGCCCCCCTCCCTGGCAGGGGAAGGGCACCGGGCCTGGACTCCCACGTGCCGAGCGGCCTGTGTGGCTTGTGAAGTCTAACATAGCACCCACTACCCTCCCAAAGACCAGGGGACGGAATGTTTGCTCACTGAGTGACAAGGTCGCACCCTTGTGGGTTGAGGCTGCAGTCACCCCAAGTGCCGGCTGGCTGCTCTGCTCCTTTGGGGGCAAAGGGGGTGGGGGTGGTTCTGTCATCAGTTTTATATCATTTTCCCCAAAACCAGTTCTGCGACCCTGACCACTGTGACTTGCATGAGGGATTGGTGCCTGAGCCAGTGAAGACCTCGCAGCAGCCTGGTGAGCAGCCAGAACCAGCCTGGCCAGGCTGTGCCGGAGGCTGTGGGGACCCGCGCGTGGCTGCAGGAGCTGGCACCAGCCCCACGGAGTGGCTGCCAGGCTCCTCAGTGAGAGCCTTGGCCGAATGTGCCTGGTGTATTCTGGAACAGCCAGACTGTAATAGGGTCCTCTTTCTTCACAGCGAAATGCAGAACTCATATCAGCCTAGTTAATCATGAGAAATCAGCAAGGAAATGAAGCCAGGGATGCTTCTCCCCTTTCAAATTGCAAGGACAGATGTGCTATGAGCTTCTTGTGGGCTCCCTGAGGGATGGATATGGCAAAGCCCCTGCCTTCAAGATGCTCACAGTTGGGAAGCCCACCCAGAGCCCCTGCCTCTGCTGAAGGGCACAGGACCGGGCTCAGGGAGCCGAGGTGAACAGTGGCCTCTTCCGGGACAGCCAGGTGACTGCATGAAGAGACGGGCTTGGCACACCAACCTGGGCACACCGTGGCTAATCCCACTGCCCAGAAATCTCCTACAGTCACAGAGTGGGCGGCAGAGGCTGGGAGCAGCCGGATTCAGCAGGCTGCAGAGTTTGCATCTGCCTTTCCCCGGTGCCCACTGCCCCAGACCTTTCCTCTTCATGTAAGGAGGGTGCTTCCTCCAGCTTGCAGGGACGGGGTAGGGGGGCGGGACAGCCTGCCAGGTGCACAGCTTCTTATAAATGGAGTACCAGAGAAGTACCTGAACGGAAGGGGAGTATGCTAATCCTAGATCTGCTCTAGTAAATCCCATCAACCGTAAGATATTTATGTACCACCATAGAGATGGCACCAGTTACATGTGACACACCCTTGATGTGAAAATGCATTTTTCAGGGTGTACCTCAGAACTGGAGGGACATCTAATTCACAGTGTGCTTTTCAAGCAAACGCTGCTGTGCCTCAGTGTAGTGGTCTGGGAGAAGGGAGGGTAATGACGTTCCACTCACTGAGACGCGGCGTCCAGTGCGTGATGATTCGGGTTCATGATCTTCCAAATGCACCTTTTGCTTAAAAGAGCCCGGGGCCTCTGTTCAACCCTCCCACCACGATCCAGTAGACGGACAGGCCCTTGGGATCAGGATGGTCCTGTGGGTGCCCCACTGGGTGGCAAGCCTTGCTCTGGCCTGGCCTGGCCCTGTGTGCGGCATCTGGGCCTGCCCTTGCTTCCAGGGAAGGGAGATGGAGGAAAACAAGACGCCTCTAAGTGCAGCTCAGGATCCGCACAGTTCAAGCCACGCTCCGGGCGGGTCTGTCCTAGCATTTGGGCATTGAATAACACAGACAAGAGGCTCTCACTCCATTAATTATTAATTGCACTTTTTGCATTTCTAAGGACAGCGAAGAGAGGAGCTCTGAGGCGGAAGGGAGGGAGACTGGGAGGGATCAGCAGGCAGAGCTGCCCCCGCGCCTGCCCCCGAGGGACTTCCCAGATTCCACTCCGGTCACGTCCTCAGACTCGGGACGGGTGGCAGCATCCCTCCACCCTGCACGTGGGTTTTTGCAGACGGGTGTAGGGAGGCAAAATTTCCAAGTGCACGGGGGGAGGGGGCTGTCTCTAAAGGGAAAAAGCAGGAGGCTGGCTCTGGAAAGAGCCTTCTTTGTCTCTGAGCCCAGCCTGAACCCCAGCCTCCTGCAAAGGTAAAGAGTCAGCCCCGCGTGGGCCCTGCAGGCGATGTCCCCGACACCCGTGGGGTGGGATGGTCACTCTCCCTGCTCCTGCACATGTTCTGGGGATGTTGCTCGTGTCTGCCATTCTTTCTCAGCAACCCTCCCTGCTGCCAGGTGGCGGTTCCCTGCCCTCCACGCCCGCACCCACTTCGGCCCTCCAAGGCCAGTGAGGGCAGGTGGGGTCATCCTCTGCTGAGAGAAACAGAATCCGTCCCTTCCCATCATGTTCCCCCGTTATCTTCCTAATGTGTGGCTTATTCTGGAGAGGTAGAATTAAAAAGTAAGAAAAAGATGGAGAAAGAAAAGAGACGTGTTTGGCCTTAGCTGCCCTTGGTTTAAATTTGTCTCCTTCCAAGACACGGGAGGGCTCGCCATGATCGCCATTATTGTTAGAGTCTCCTCCAGTGGGGAGGGAGGACAGAGAGGGGCCGGCCAGGGCGGGAGTGTTCTCCTGACCGTGACCTTGGCACACCCTGGCCCTGAAGACAAGGAGCAGCCCACAAGTGCAGGCCTGGAGGAGGGAAACAAGTTGCCTGGCCAGGACCCGATGTCTCAGGGTCTCCCACATATTCTGCCAGATGGTAAAATTGAGTCCCAAAAGGACAGTGTCTTGCTCCAGACCGCAAAGCCTGCTAATAACCGGCAGGAGTTTTATAAAGGCTGCAACAATATTACCCAAGAGAATGGACCCTCAACTCCGAAATGGATTACTTAGCATTCACAAAACCGTGGGCTTAAAGGCAGGCATGCAGAGAGCCGATGAAATAGGCTTAGCTGGTGTTTTATTATCCTGACCTGGCCAGGTGCTGGGGGCACAGTCAGGAGGGGCTCAGGTCTGCAGGGGCTGTCGCTGCCCGAGCCCCTGTTCCATTCGGCATTGAGGTCTCATGCCGCCGCCTCTGCCACGGACCTGGGTACAGAACCCCAGCTGGCTACGGGAGGACTCCAGGTGTCTTCGCTGTGTCTACACCTGGTCCGTATTACCCACCAAGAACACCAGGTAGGAGATCAGGGTTTCTAGCTAACGTGCTTATCAGTGATGATGTGATCACCGTGGGTCTGATGCATTATCTGATTTTCATCCTCACTCCAGCCGTGGGAGACCAGCATTCTTCTCCTTCCTTCCTCCCTCCCTGCCTCCCTGCCTCCCTCTTTCTTTTTTCTTTCTTTCTTTCTTTTTCTCTCTCTCTTTCTTTTTTTCCTTCTGTCTGTCTTCCTTTCTTTCTGTCTTTCTTTCGGTGTCGTCTCCCTCTGCCGCTGTACTGGAGTGCCGTGGTGTGATCTCAGCTCACTGCCATCTCGGCCTCCCGGGTTCAAGAGATTCTCTGCCTCAGCTTCCTGAGTAGCTGGGATTACAGGAGCGCACTACCACACCAGGATAATTTTTGCATTTTTAGTAGAGACGGAGTAGTAGTCCGCCCTCCTCGGCCTCCCAAAGTGCCGGAATTACAGGCGTGAGCCAGCGCGCCCGGCCTCAGACGAGCGTTTCTACCTTTGCTTTACAGAGCGGGAAGGTCGAGCTTAGGGAGGTTCGGGGAGTCTCCACTGTGGCTCAGACCCTGGCTGTGAGGTTCCACACCGGCCCAGGAGCTGCCCCAGGAGCTGCGCTGCCCAGGTCACTGCCCTTCCTCGGTCTCGGCCTGTGGACTCCCCCCGTTTACCATGACGTCCGCTTCGCAGCGCACAGAAGTGGCGTCACTGACCATTCCCCTAACTGTGGACGCTGCATTGTTTTTATTTTTAATACCATAAATCGCAGTGTGGTGAACATGCTGGTGAATACATTTTTATT
Organism: Saimiri boliviensis; assembly: GCF_048565385.1. Taxonomy (NCBI): domain Eukaryota; kingdom Metazoa; phylum Chordata; class Mammalia; order Primates; family Cebidae; genus Saimiri; species Saimiri boliviensis. The sequence continues at coordinate 2,497,110 of NC_133449.1, read as the reverse complement.
CCTGTTTTAGATTATTTAATTTGAAAAACTTCCCCAAAGTTCCTTGACAGCTATTGTGTTCTGTAAGAATCATTTTATCCGCGTTTACCTTTACCATCAGTGTGAGGAAATGTGTATATTGCTACTCTCACTCACCAGCAGCAAGCTGTATTATTCATCTTTTTAAATTTGATTGCCAAAGGGAAAACAGTCTGTCCTTTCACCTTCGTCACTTGGGGCTGTGGTGCGCCAGGACAGTGCTCACAGCTCTGTGCGCCGTCTTTTATTTCCTCCTCTGGGAGCTATTTGTTCGGAGCAGGCGGCCTCAGCCGTGAGTGTGAGTGTGGGCCGGATGGAGACCTGCATTCCAGGCCTAGTGTCCTGGGTGACGAGGCCTCCAGCCAGAGCATCTGTCCTTCCTCACAGCCCTGATGTCCTTGAACCCAAGGTCACGTCCCGAATCTCCTGCCCACCCTTGGTCTTCACAACTGGCCCTGTGGGTGGCGCAGCACCCACCCCCCTGGCTCTTCCATGCTCCTGTCCTGAAGCCGGCGTCCTTCCCCTCAGCCAGGGCCAGGGAGAATCTATGCCAGGCCACGCCACTGTGTCCTGACTCCTACGGCTTGATCAAATCCCTCATTCCACCCCGGGCCTCTGGACTGGAGGGCTGTGGTCATGCTCGTCCTTGTAGCCCTGCTGGCCCCCCTTGGGCTCCTGGTGCCATGCCGTGCCTGTCTGAGCCACTCAGCTTCAGGTTGAAGAGGTGTTCGCCCTGCTGCCCTCATCCCCAGGATAAAGTAAGTGCGTGTCAGGTGACAGCTTCCATCTGCAGGCAAGTCGGACCTCACCCGTGGACACCACAGGGCACCCTCAGCACGTGAGCAAACACCGTTTCTCTTCAGCCGCAGGAGGGCGAAACCATGGACTTCTGATCTCAAGAAAGGATACGCACTGGGAAAGTGCAAGGTACGATGGTGACTCACAGAAACCTTCTTCCTGTGCAGACGAGCCTCAGGAACCATGAGGAGCATCCGATCGAGGGAAGACAATTCTCAATTAATTCTGAGTTGTAAGTGGAGAGAGAGGATTTGATATCAGAAAGGACACCATGACAACTGTCATGTGCCTGTCACTTAAAAACAGAAGTGCCACTGGGCTTGAGCCACCAGCCCAGTGAATGTGGCTCTCTTTTCCCGTCATCCACAATAGAAGTCATGGGGAGCCCGAGCAGCCACTGGGTGCACGCTGGAATTCCGGGCTCAGGGGTTTGTGGTCAGGCTGGAGCTCAGGGTTCCTGGTCGGGGCTGCCCTCTGAGAGTGTCCTTGACCATGCAGAGGTCCTGGGTATTACAGGGCATGCCCTCAGCTTTGTGAGGTCAGGGATGTCGCTTCCAGGAGCTGGTATCACATCCACAAAAGCAGAGCTGGGGCCAAAGCTATTCCTCTGTAATAGCTTCCCTCTTTTTGAAGTGGGAATAATACCCGCTAAAGACTTCATTCTTTTCCTTAAAAATAAGATCTCTGACTGCAGAATTCCTGGGTCACAGCCCCATGCTGCTGCAGGCATTCAGCAGAGGACGCCCCGTCCCCCGTCACCTTCCTCCAGTGCACGGTGTGGATTATTTCATGTGTCTTTGCCACATCTAGGCTCTGGTGGACACTTCAGCCTGTGGTTCTGTCACTGTTGGGTGTGACCTCCATAAGCAGATTGGTCACGGTAGTGTGACTGTCCAGGCACCTGGCTGTCCCAGGCCTCTCCTGAAACCCATCACCGCCCTCACCAGACGGAGATCTTTTCTCTACCCAAATGCACACTTCACGTGCACCACCAAAGACTCTCCGTGGAATTCTCCAACCAGAGCCTCCGCACCTCCTGATTCCCTTCTGAGGCTTCATGGCTATTTAGCAGCAAGTCCTGTCCTCTCCGGCACTTGCCCGTCCTGCGGCCTCAGCGGCTTAGGACGTCCTTGTCCCCTGACTGGAGCCCCACCACAGCCCCCTGTGCTCCTATGTGCATCCCTGGTGCTCCTGTTCACAGGCCTAGTGCTCCCATGTGCATCTCTGGTGCTCCCGTGTGCATCTCCGGTGCTCCCGTGTACATCTCCAGTGCTCCCGTGTGCATCTCTGGTGCTCCCATGTGCATCTCCGGTGCTCCCATGTGTGTCTCCGGTGCTCCCGTGTGCATCCCTGGTGCTCTGTGTGAGTCATGCACATTTCCACAGCCACCCGTCTCAGTTGTATCTTTACTCTCTCCTTCCATGGTGACCCCTCTAGATGGGGGAGTCCTCCAGTGTGGATTCCTGAGTTCGCAGGCTCCCAGAAGTCCAGGCTCAACGCAGCCTTGCTGAATGAAAGCACAGCTCACTTTCCCCTTCCTCAGACCAAAATCTTCATGCCTCCGAGTTCTCCAGAGAAACGGACTGAGAGAGAGAGGAACTGATTTCAGGGAATTGTTTCACTCCCTCGTAGGGTCTGGACATCTGAGGTCTGCAGACCTGGACATTCAGGTCGGGTGGATGTTGACTCAAAGGCAGTGGGAGGCAGCACCCGCCTCTTGCTCACCATGCCGCTCTTCCTGTCTGTTGCAATGGGAGGAGGCTGTTGTCACCTCCATGGTCCCCTTGGTTTTCCATCTCAGCCTTCAGGACCATTGTGTTATCTCTACTTGTTTTCCTGGGAGCTCATCAGAATTCCCCGCATCAGGAACTTAAACCTTCGGCCCTTTCCCTTTCTCCCTGCACCCCTCCTCCTCCTCCTCCCTCCCTCCGGTACCTGTCTCCAGCTCCCTGGGGGCTGCACGCTCCTCCGCCCCGGCTTTGACCCTCATTTTACTCTCCTGGACCCGACTGTCAGGAGGCTCCAGGTCTCTGCCAGGCCACAGAGGACCACCTCTGATCTCAGGACAGCCCCCTCCCCACTGCCAATCCCGGGTTCTCCCACTTCCCACTCTCTCTGCCTTCCCTTCCTGACTGCTGAGCTTTGCTGGGAAGTCACAAAAATGCAGAAGCTGACGAGACCAAGAAGAAAACCAGGGGAATTTTGAGATACCCTGCCTCTTACTCCTTTTGGAGGCCAAAGATCCGAAGGTTGGAATAAAGTTGAATGGATGAGAAGATTATGATAGGCTTTCTCCTCTGTATCCTCCTGACAGCTCACACCATGGTCTTGTTTTCATTTTATTCTTTTTCTTTGACTTTTTCAGCTCTCCCCACTGCCTTTGCCCCAAAATCTGTAGCATCTGTTGCTGGCCATGGTCTCCCACCTGCAGATGCCTTTCTGTCTGCATGGAGGGGAGAGTCACTGACCCCGCTGGACAGTATGATGAGGGTGGGAGCCGGCGGCTTTGCTGTGGTTATCTATAAATCCTGTGTTCGGGAACAGCCACGTCTTTTCCTGAGGGACCAAGATAACACCCTGTGGCCATGCCCTGGCTACACCAACCTTGGATCTGAGCTTCAGGAGAGAGCCAGGGTCTCTGTGAATATTATGTAGACATTATTTAATCCCATTTCCAGCATCGCACCCCGCTGACCTCTGCTGGGCATGTGTTCCTGAATGTAAGCTTTGTTAAGTGTGGTCCCAGCTGACAGACAAAAGGGACTCCCCGTGGCCACCTAAGGCACTCAGAGTTAAAACAGAAGCAGGCGGCCATGGCAGGGTAAGGATGCGGTCACCCACCCTGTCCTCGGGAAGATGTTGTGAAAGTGTCACAGGACCCCCCTTTCTACAAGCAGGCCAGACCCGCTCCTGTTGCTGGTGCTGCGCTAGACCCTGGCTTGAAATTGCACTGGCCACCCACAGGCCACCTGAGGCTGATGTGGAGAGGCTGGCAATGTCCTGCCTAAAGGCCTTCCCATCTGATCCTGCAACAAACTCCCCACAAACTCCGATTCTGAAGGATTTGCCTTCACATTCCTGACCCCTCCACCTGTCTCTTGCACCAAAGGCTACGTGTCCACGGTCTGCAGATTTTTCTAAATGCAAAATCCATTTGCTTTTAGAAAATAAAGTTCTCCTTTTCCTTCTGCAGATATCACTGGTCTTTTGTTATCAGCTTCCATGTCATTCTGGATGCCTTATCTTCAGCAGGACCCAGGGCGAGGGAGGCGTGTGGGGACAGGGGAGGGATGGGGCGTCCATGTCTCTCATGCAGACCTTGGCCCCACTCTTCCTCTTCAGCCTGAGGGCTCCCCACCTCCCATGGTTGCCATGCCCCAGTTTGGGGGCCACTCCAGGGTTCTTCGGAGAGCAGGGCTTGATTCCTAACAGTACGGCTTTCCCCAGGTGCTTGGGATTCAGCCTTCTCAGCTCCACCTGCCATCTTGCAGAACTATGCTGGCAACTTTACCGGATACTGTGTTATCTCATGTTGCCTGTTTTTTGTTTTTGTGTATTTATAACATTTTATTCCTTTAGTTTCCATTTTAGAGAGGATTAGGAGAGAACAGAAATGAACATTGTGTGAGGTCCACCACGTTTAACCGAAAGCTGGTTATCCGCTTAATGGCACCTTCCTAGAAGAGGAATTCCTGGGTCAAAAGCCACACGTATTTCACACGGCGAGTCACATTAAACCGCCCACCAGAAAAGCATACTGACCTACCAGCAAGTACGCGGGAGGGTTGCTTTTATTTTATAAATGCTATTTTTCTTTTGTATAATAAGAGACTTATTTTTGAGGCAAAACATGACGACACCAGCGTATTTTAATTGGTGCACTTTATTACAGAGCATCAGAAAAATAAAATCGGTGTGACGAGGCAGGAGGCCCGGACGGTCCCTCACTGCAGCCACGCTGGCCTGCGCTTTGTGAGCCGAAGGGTGTTCTTGCCTCATTCCAGCCTCCGCCTCTCTAAGAGTGGATATTCTAGGCACAAGGTGATTGCATTCGAGGGGGCCAATGACTTCTGCAGGAAGATCTCACAAAAGCAGAAACATTGTCAAAATTTGTCCATGGCGGATATCTGCTGTTGGTCAATTTTCCTGGTGTGCTGGGCAGGACGATGGCAGGAAAGTGAACCTGGAATAAGGAAAAGCACTCAGACTTCCCAAAGTCGATGAGAGCAATTTGCTTTTTGTGAGGGAAGTAAGTGGAAGACCCTGCAGCATTCCTTTGTATTTTAGTCTTGCTCAGTGAGGCCAAGTTTGCACCAGGCCAGCTGTGCTTGTGCAGATGTGTGTGCTGGGGTGGGGGCAGGAGGCTGGAGGGGTGGGGGCGTGAGGCTGGAGGGGTGGGAGCAGCAGGCTGGAGGGGTGGGGGCACCAGGCTGGAGGGGTGGGGGTGCGAGGCTGCAGGGGTGGGGGCACCAGGCTGGAGGGGTGGGGACAGGAGGCTGCTGGGGTGGGGACAGGAGGCTGGAGGGGTGGGGGCAGGAGGCTGCTGGGGCAGGGGCAGGAGGCTGGGGGGTGGGGGCAGGGGGCTGGAGGGGTGGGGGCAGGGGGCTGGAGGGGTGGGGAGGCGAGGTTGGAGGGGCACAGGCAGGAGCAGGTTGGAAATGGCAGCTCTGTGTCTTCCTTCTGGCAGCCAATTGCTCTGGCTTGCCAAGAAGGTGTGGGTGTCTGGAAAGCACCCACGAGGACCTACAGCAGTCAGTTAGCCAGCAGGGGCGATGCTGGAGAGAGTCTTGCTGGGGGTCTCCGGGGTAGACCGAGGTGGGCGCTAACGAGGTGGTCCCCACTGCCGTGGAGACAGCCTTCCCTGACAGCAGTGAGGACTGGCAAGCAGTCCCCTGGGGAGACCCTGCCTCAGACTTCAGGTGGAGTTTCCTGGGACGCCGCACCTACATTTTCTGCTCCTGGTGCTTCTTTCTGAGTTCTGCCTTCCTCCCTCTTTCTCCTTTGTTTCTATTGCGTGATCTCTCCTTCTGGGAAGGAAGTGTGGGAAGCAGTGAAGGGTTCCTGCTCTGGGGATGAGGAGCAAGATGAAGGAAGAGCGGAGCACAGGGGACCCACAGGCAGGTCCCCAGAGAGCCTGCACCTGTGCAGAGCAGCCCCCGGCTGTGCGTGCCGAGCTGCGTCTGAACACAGCCTTTCTGCTGCGTCCGGCTGGATTGGGAATGTGTTGGTCTGTCCCCCCAGCAGCCCCGGTCCAAGGAGTCCAATCAGAGAGACAGAAGCCAATCCCTCCGATTTGTCATCTTTCTTTTCACCGTGCCTGGGAGAGGAAGGCCACTGTTTTAGTTTGTTAGAAAAGAAATAGAAACCCAGCAGCCGAGAGATTCCCCAGCAGACAGGCCAGTGTTTGGAAGGAAGGTTAAGACAAATGGCTTTCCAGTCCACCCGTTTGCTCTAACGATGTATCTGAAGGGCTGCACGGTTCAGTGATCTGTCCAGTGGTGTTTTCGAGATGAGGTAGCAGGTGCTCTGGAGCCAGAAGACAGACTGTGGGTGGCTCACGCGGAGCCTCACTGAGGGTCTGCACGCAGAGCAGCTGGGGTCAGGGCACTGAAACACGGAGCATTACCCACTCAGGCTGGCAGATATTTGCTGAGTCCTGTGGACACAGGTGAAAGAGGTGAATTCCTTGGCAACTGCTGTGTCTGGGCCAGAAACTGAGAAGGACTCACAGGCGGCCGAGAGCAGCATCCCGGGCTGACGTCATGGCAAGTAATCCGCAGACCTTTGTGGAGTGCTCACTCTGCGACAGACACATCTCTGCAGGAGGATCCCGGCATGGACACGGGGTGGGAGGGTCCCAGGATAAGAAGAGCGTGCAGCATCAGGAGGCCAACTCCTGAGCTGAGTTGGGAAGAATGAGTCAGACTTGGCCACAGAGAGCGGGGAGGTGTCTGTGTGCCGGCACGATCTGCGGGAGGAGAAGGAACCCACAGGCTGAGTCACCGCCGTCCTGGGGCTGCCCTCAGAGGGACCTCAGAAAAGTCTGGTCCCATGGCGATCAAACGTGAGTTATAAACCATGAAGCCTAATATAAAAAAACTGAGACAATTAGGCCCCATATAGAAAAGGGTTGGGGCCCCCGAGCCTCACCTTCTGCTCTAATCCCAACCTCCCAAGGCCCTGAGGCAGCTCCTGGAAGTCCAAATGTCTGCAGAGCACAGTTGCCCTTAGAGAGTCCAAGCCCTGACTTTCACAGGTCAGAGGAGCTCAGAGGTGCCACATCTCGCTCAAGCTCACTGCATGAGTCCGTTTCCATGCTGTTGATAAACACATACCTGAGACTGGGTAACCTGTAAAGAAAAAAGAGGTATAATGGACTCACAGTTCCCCGTGGCTGGGGAGGCCTCACGATCATGGCAGAAGGCAAAAGACATGTCTTTCGTGGTGGCCAATGAGAGAAGGAGAACCAAGCGAAAGGAGAAACCCCTGATAAACCCTCAGACCCCGTGAGCCTTGTTTGCTCCCACGAGAGCTGTATGGGAAAACCGCCCCATGGTTCAGGTGTCTCCCACCCGGTCCCTCCCACAACACCTGGGAATTACGGAGCTACAACTCAACATGAGATGTGGGGGGGACACAAACCCCAACCGTCTCAATCAGGAAGGGACCCAGGGACAGACATGGGCTGGTGCTGGAGCTCCGAAGACAGGAGGTAGTAAGCGCTTATCTCTGTGAGGGTGTGAGAGGAGAGGGTGTGAGAGGTGTATCTGTGGGAGGTGAATGTGTGAGAGATGTATCTGTGGGAGATGTATCTGTGAGAGGTAAATGTGTGAGAGGTGTATCTGTGGGAGGTGTATCTGTGGGAGGTAAATGTGTGAGAGGTGTATCTGTGGGAGGTGTATCTGTGAGAGGTGTATCTGTGAGAGGCATATCTGTGGGAGGTGTACCTGTGGGAGGTGTATCTGTGAGAGGTGTATCTGTGAGAGGTAAATGTGTGAGAGGTGTATCTGTGGGAGGTGTATCTGTGGAAGGTAAATGTGTGAGAGGTGTATCTGTAGGAGGTGTATCTGTGAGAGGTGTATCTGTGAGAGGTATATCTGTGGGAGGTGTACCTGTGGGAGGTGTATCTGTGAGAGGTGTATCTGTGAGAGGTGTATCTGTGGGAGGTGTATCTATGAGAGGTGTATCTGTGAGAGGTGTATCTGTGAGAGGTATATCTGTGGGAGGTGTACCTGTGGGAGGTGTATCTGTGAGAGGTGTATCTGTGAGAGGTAAATGTGTGAGAGGTGTCTCTGTGAGAGGTGTATCTGTGGGAGGTGGTCTGTGGGAGGTGTATCTGTGAGAGGTGTATCTGTGGGAGGTGTATCTGTGGGAGGTTTATCTGTGGGAGGTGTATCTATGAGAGGTGTATCTGTGAGAGGTGTATCTGTGAGAGATATATCTGTGGGAGGCGTACCTGTGGGAGGTGTATCTGTGAGAGGTGTATCTGTGAGAGGTAAATGTGTGAGAGGTGTATCTGTGGGAGGTGTATCTGTGGAAGGTAAATGTGTGAGAGGTGTATCTGTGGGAGGTGTATCTGTGAGAGGTGTATCTGTGAGAGGTATATCTGCGGGAGGTGTACCTGTGGGAGGTGTATCTGTGAGAGGTAAATGTGTGAGAGGTGTCTCTGTGAGAGGTGTATCTGTGGGAGGTGGTCTGTGGGAGGTGTATCTGTGAGAGGTGTATCTGTGGGAGGTGTACCTGTGGGAGGTTTATCTGTGGGAGGTGTATCTGTGAGAGGTGTATATGTGAGAGGTAAATGTGTGAGAGGTGTATCTGTGGGAGGTGTATCTGTGGGAGGTGTATCTGTGAGAGGTGTACCTGTGGGAGGTGTACCTGTGGGAGGTGTATCTGTGAGAGGTGTATCTGTGAGAGGTGTATCTGTGGGAGGTGAATCTGTGGGAGGTGGTCTGTGAGAGGTGTATCTGTGAGAGGTGTATCTGTGAGAGGTGTATCTGTGAGAGGTGTATCTGTGGGAGGTGTATCTGTGAGAGGTGTACCTGTGGGAGGTGTATCTGTGAGAGGTGTATCTGTGAGAGGTGTATCTGTGGGAGGTGTATCTGTGGGAGGTAAATGTGTGAGAGGTGTATCTGTGGGAGGTGTATCTGTGAGAGGTGTATCTGTGAGAGGCATATCTGTGGGAGGTGTACCTGTGGGAGGTGTATCTGTGAGAGGTGTATCTGTGAGAGGTAAATGTGTGAGAGGTGTATCTGTGGGAGGTGTATCTGTGGAAGGTAAATGTGTGAGAGGTGTATCTGTAGGAGGTGTATCTGTGAGAGGTGTATCTGTGAGAGGTATATCTGTGGGAGGTGTACCTGTGGGAGGTGTATCTGTGAGAGGTGTATCTGTGAGAGGTATATCTGTGGGAGGTGTACCTGTGGGAGGTGTATCTGTGAGAGGTGTATCTGTGAGAGGTGTATCTGTGGGAGGTGTATCTATGAGAGGTGTATCTGTGAGAGGTGTATCTGTGAGAGGTATATCTGTGGGAGGTGTACCTGTGGGAGGTGTATCTGTGAGAGGTGTATCTGTGAGAGGTAAATGTGTGAGAGGTGTCTCTGTGAGAGGTGTATCTGTGGGAGGTGGTCTGTGGGAGGTGTATCTGTGAGAGGTGTATCTGTGGGAGGTGTACCTGTGGGAGGTTTATCTGTGGGAGGTGTATCTATGAGAGGTGTATCTGTGAGAGGCATATCTGTGGGAGGTGTACCTGTGGGAGGTGTATCTGTGAGAGGTAAATGTGTGAGAGGTGTATCTGTGGGAGGTGTATCTGTGGAAGGTAAATGTGTGAGAGGTGTATCTGTAGGAGGTGTATCTGTGAGAGGTGTATCTGTGAGAGGTATATCTGTGGGAGGTTTACCTGTGGGAGGTGTATCTGTGAGAGGTGTATCTGTGAGAGGTAAATGTGTGAGAGGTGTCTCTGTGAGAGGTGTATCTGTGGGAGGTGTATCTGTGAGAGGTGTATCTGTGGGAGGTGTACCTGTGGGAGGTTTATCTGTGGGAGGTGTATCTATGAGAGGTGTATCTGTGGGAGGTGTATCTGTGAGAGGTGTATCTGTGGGAGGTGTACCTGTGGGAGGTGTATCTGTGAGAGGTGTATCTGTGAGAGGTAAATGTGTGAGAGGTGTATCTGTGGGAGGTGTATCTGTGGAAGGTAAATGTGTGAGAGGTGTATCTGTGGGAGGTGTATCTGTGAGAGGTGTATCTGTGAGAGGTAAATGTGTGAGAGGTGTCTCTGTGAGAGGTGTATCTGTGGGAGGTGGTCTGTGGGAGGTGTATCTGTGAGAGGTGTATATGTGAGAGGTAAATGTGTGAGAGGTGTATCTGTGGGAGGTGTACCTGTGGGAGGTGTATCTGTGGGAGGTGTATCTGTGAGAGGTGTACCTGTGGGAGGTGTACCTGTGGGAGGTGTACCTGTGGGAGGTGTATCTGTGAGAGGTGTATCTGTGAGAGGTGTATCTGTGAGAAGTGTATCTGTGGGAGGTGAATCTGTGAGAAGTGTACCTGTGGGAGGTGTATCTGTGAGAGGTGTATCTGTGGGAGGTGTACCTGTGGGAGGTGTATCTGTGGGAGGTGTATCTGTGAGAGGTGTATCTGTGGGAGGTGAATCTGTGAGAAGTGTACCTGTGGGAGGTGTATCTGTGGGAGGTGTATCTGTGAGAGGTGTACCTATGGGAGGTGTACCTGTGGGAGGTGTATCTGTGAGAGGTGTATCTGTGAGAGGTGTATCTGTGAGAAGTGTACCTGTGGGAGGTGTATCTGTGAGAGGTGTATCTGTGAGAGGTAAATGTGTGAGAGGTGTATCTGTGGGAGGTGGTCTGTGAGAGGTGTATCTGTGAGAGGTAAATGTGTGAGAGGTGTATCTGTGGGAGGTGTATCTGTGGGAGGTGTATCTGTGAGAGGTGTATCTGTGAGAGGTAAATGTGTGAGAGGTGTATCTGTGGGAGGTGTATCTGTGGGAGGTGTATCTGTGAGAGGTGTATCTGTGAGAGGTAAATGTGTGAGAGGTGTATCTGTGGGAGGTGGTTTGTGGGAGGTGTATCTGTGAGAGGTGTACCTGTGGGAGGTGTATCTGTGAGAGGTGTATATGTGAGAGGTAAATGTGTGAGAGGTGTACCTGTGGGAGGTGTATCTGTGAGAGGTGTATCTGTGGGAGGTGAATCTGTGGGAGGTGGTCTGTGAGAGGTGTATCTGTGAGAGGTGTATCTGTGAGAGGTATATCTGTGGGAGGTGTACCTGTGGGAGGTGTATCTGTGAGAGGTGTATATGTGAGAGGTAAATGTGTGAGAGGTGTCTCTGTGGGAGGTGTATCTGTGGGAGGTGTATCTGTGGGAGGTGAGGTGTGGCGACTGATGGTGTCAGTGATGAATATTGGGTGTGGGGAATATGAGAGGTGACAGTGTGATCAGTGAGCCACTCCCATCTTCCCCTGCCGCACCCCAGGTTCTATTTGGGGCATGGTCCCACCCAGGCTGACTGCCCAGAGCCTGTAGTCCTGAACGCTGGCCTTCAAGAGCCACTCTTTGCTTTATTGATCAGGCTTTGCCCAGCTGCTGGTTCCTGGGACTCGAGCTCAGCAAGGTGGCTGTGGACAGGGACTTGGACCATCTCCCTGGTTTGAGGCCATCTCTGAGCCAGTAACCGGATCGTGGAGATTGGGCGCAAGCAGGAACGGTGTCAGGAGGGTGGAGAGGGCAGTGTGACCTCATGGAAGAGGGGGTAGGAGAGGTGGCAGCAGACAAGAGGCCGAAGGCCAGAACAGACCTGTAGAACATGTGAGAAGTCAGCTCCCATTGGAGGTGCCCCTGGAGGATCCCCAGCCACCCACGCAGAGAGGGTGGGGGCAGTGGGGACAAGCCCATGGAGCAGTGGCCAGGGACGCCCACCACGCCCCACTCCCTAGCTCCTCCCCACACTGCAGCCCCTCAGTGTCACCTGGCATGTTGGCCTGACGAGACCATCTCAGCTTTACAGCAGCACCTGGGCCAGGTGGGGCTGGAACCCCAAATGGACAGGACAGCCAGGTCCCACACACGAGCAGCCACAGTGGCGGCTTCGGGACAGCTTGTGAGCCACATCAGGTGCTCAGGCTTTCTCCACAGACCGGGCCTTGGGGGTCTTCCTAGGCGATGTCTCCCCAGGGCTCCTGGTGGGGAGGAAGAAAGACAATGGACCCCTTGTGAGTGCTGTGTCCCTGGTCACAGAATTAGTCAGGAGGACTCAGTCTGACGCTGGTGCCCTGGGCTGATGGACACAGAAAGCCCTGGAAATGCCCTTCGTGTCCTGATCCTTCCTGCCCCCACAGCCCCATCCCTGGCTCCGAAACATCGACAGCGTTAGTGTGCATCAAGCAGACTCTGGGGTAGTCCTGTTCTCCAAATGCGCCTGCGGAGATGGGTCGGGAGGGTTTCGGGTAAGCCCTCTGCTCTTCGCAGAGCACGGAGGAGCTCTGGGCAATGCCCTCTCAGGCATGGTGGGGCTGTTAGATGCCCGCTCCCTGTAAGCTGTCACTGTCCAGGGTGTAAGTGCAGCTGGCAAGCACACCCTGTCTTCAGAAAGGGTTCAGAAAACAGGCATTGTCTGAGGATTAGGAAAACCTGACTACCCTCACGGCTCAGCGCCACAGCATCCGGGCTGTCGGGACGAACTGTGGGAATAAATAATATTAAATGACAATTTGGCTGACAACAGAATGGGGTCATAAGAGCCAGAGACTCGCTAATGGATGGCTGTGAGGGTTCGTTAGACCTGATACAGGAGGTTTGACTCGAAGTAATGGGGTAAATTGGGGGAGGAAAAGTTGGTCGAATGATTAGGAAGAACAGGTGATGAGCTCTCTGGCTCCACGGGAAGGTGTCCCCGGAGGAGCAGCAGAGGTTCCCGAGATGCGGAAGATTAGATGAGGCAAAGACAGAATGCGCTCTGGGGATCAATTCTGCTTGGGCAAAGCAATGATCCCGGTGATCGAATGCCTCTCCTGTCTCTGATTTAATGATGAGGTGCCCAGTAACAGAGAGGCAGGAGGCATGGCCTGAAAGGGAGTGGGGAAGGGATGCTGTGAGCAGGCTCAGGGTTGTCCCTCAGCGTTTCCTGTGCTGCTTAGAGCAGGGCACCTTGCTCATTAACCGCTGAATTCCCATTCACTCTTTTCAAGGATTTCGAAGTCATCCCCTAGAAGACCATTTGATTCAAAAACAAACGTGCTGTCTGTTTACAAAGTGCATTGTATCCCAGCTACTCTAAGAGGTGAGGCACCCCAATCTGAACATGAATATTGTCGGGAGGAACCCAGCTGCAAACTCAGCAGCGCTCTGAGACATCATCCAGTGTGGAGGTGCGAGGTTCTAAGAAATCGGCCGCAGGCATTTGCCCTGGTTCGTTAAGGACAGACCTGTGACGTGTCTGGGTCTCCTTCGCACTCAGAGAAAGCAGGATATCAAATCACCAAGGGGAAGAATGAGAGAAATTGTCCAAAACCAGCCAAGGCGGCCGCAAGTTCACCAGCCCTGTGGGTGTGGTGGGCTGGGAAGAGGCAGGTGTCCGTGGCCAGGAGGCCCAGAGGGGCCCCTGCACAGGGAGAAAGCGGGTGAGAGGAGCTGCCGGGAGGCTTCCTATGGCCTGTCCGTCATCCACGGCTGGAATGTGGTGGTGTCTGATATTTACGATCTAGTAGTTCCTGTGGGTCAGGAGTCAGGGCCTGCGTCAGCAGGGGCTTTGGTTCGGGTCTCATAGGGCTGCATTTAAGATGCTGAGCGGGCTACATTCCCATCTGGACGCTCGACTGTGAAGAATCCACCTCCAAGCTCACATCGGTGGTTTCAGAATCCGTTCCCTAGTGTTTGCAGAATCACTGGCCCCTGGCCCTTGCTGTCCATCAGCTGGAGGCCACCTCAGTTCCTCAAGGTCATTCTCCACTCCCAGAGATCACCTGGGGTTCCGTGCTGACAGGGCTTTCTCGCTTCATCAGGCCAGTGAGGAAGCCTCCAGCGTGCGTCTCCTGGAGAGAAGTGGAATCGCAGGCCTGGCGTCCCTGTCCCTCACAACCACCCGTTCTGCAGAGTAGAAACCAGCCGCAGGTCCCATCCACCCTCACAAGGAGAAGATGCTGGCAGGCGAGATGCCAGGAGGGAACCCACAGGACCCCCTGAGAGCGTGTGCGCCAATCCTGACAAAATGTCCATCCTCAGGGGTGCCATTCTCACTCCGACGGTGAGGGGTTGAGTTGCAGTCATGTATTTAAAAATTTTTAGCTTCTTTTGAGCTTCACTCCTAGAAAAACAATAATCTCTTTTAATCAAAACAGTTTTTCCTGCTGATTGTTAGTTTTTAAGCTAAAATTTGTCCAACAGAGTTTTTTTCACGCACGATGTTAAGGCATTTTTTGAAGAGGACTCTCTCTCCCATGAGCTCCTGATCAGCTGCGGGTGACGGAACACCAAGGAGCTGTTTGCTCAGACCTGGAATCCTGCCTCTGCCTCCAAGGCTCGGGGGTAGGTGGGGCCTCTCGGGGGCCTGCTGAGGCTGGAGGCAGGCCTGTGGGCTTGAGCGGCCGGCAGGAGGTGGGGGAGGCCTGAGACAGACACATCAAACCCTGGGTCGTTCAGAATCTGTACTAATTATGCCGTTAGAAATGCAGGTGGAAAAGGATGCATAAAGTTGGTTTTTATTTCTTTCTTTATTGTTTTAGTTTAAGTTCTGGGGTGCACGTGCAGAACATGCAGCTTTGGTACGTAGGTGAGCACGTGCCGTGGCGGTCTGCTGCACCTGTTGGCCCGTCCTCTGTTCCCTCCCCTCGCCCCCACCCCCCAGCAGGCCCTGTTGTATGTGTATAAGGACACGGTCCTTCTCCCTGGCAAGCCTTCCATGTGACAGGCGGAGGCGGCGTCCCACGGCCAGGCCCCTGCTCGCAGCTCTTCTCACTCCGGCTCCTGCCTCTCCAGGGCGCGCACTGGCTCTTGCTCCTTCACCTCGGTCTCCCTGGGCTCCTTCCTGCAGGCACATCACATGCTTACTCCCTCCCACTCTAACGGCGCATTCAACAGTCAGAACGGGGTCACGTGCGGTGGCTCACGCCTGTGATCCCAGCACTTCGGGAGGCTGAGGCGGGCGGAGACCCTGAGCTCAGGAGTTTGAGACCAGCCTGGGCAACATGGTGAAACCCCACCTCTTCCAAAAAAAAAAAAAAAAAAAAATGCAAAAAAAAAAGACAGAAAAGCAAGAATATTTCTTCGTTCCCTTGCCCCCTCTGAGGGCTACTTACTGCTTCTCTTCACAGCCTTCCTTCCTGAAGGAATCATCCATCTTCCTCCCTTCGTCTGCCACCCTGTGTGCCTTCCTCGTCTGTCCCTCCTTTGCCACACGTTTCCCTAAGCTCAGTGACATCCCCTTTGATGGCAAAGGAGGCAGATACACCCCAGTCTTGGTTTTGCTGGGTTCATCTCTGCACTGGACCGGGAGAGCTTGACCTGTCCTTTCCCGGACCTCCCGGCTGCTCCTTGGCCTCCCGCCCCCTCCTGACCCCTGCGGCTGTGTCCTCTGAGGGCTTTGGCAACTCCTGTGACCACTTGCTGTGTGTTGTGACCTCTCTGCATACCCCTGCCGGTTTTTAAGACGTTTCCTGTGTGATTAGACGGTTCTGCTGGTTCTGATAGAATGTTGCTAACGTGAGACATCAAATCCCTTTGCCTCTCGATGGTCTCATCAGGGTGAACCCGCACGGGTTTCCTGTGTCCTGATGACCTAATCAGGGTGAACCCCCGCGGGTTTCCTGGGCCTCAATGGTCTCATCAGGGTGAACCCACACAGGTTTCCTGTGCTTTGAGCCTCTGCTTCATGCCCCTTTCCGTCTTCTCCAAAACTCCCTGCTCGGAAACCTTCCCTAATCTCCCCAGTAGAAAATGATCCTTTCTTCCCTGAATTTTCTTCACCTTTCTATCACACTTTCTCTGTCATCTGTCATTTTTAACCTTGTTTTACATTATTTTCATCTGTATAAGCTTCTCAGTGGCAGTGGGAGTTGTATTCATCTTGTGGTCCTGTGTAAAATCTAACAAGACATTTAAAGGGATAATCAATGCAAAACTGCAGCCCACCTCTATTCCTGTTCCACACTTTACCCCTCGAGACGGTTCCTGCCCACACCTGACCCTCTATTTCCTTATGTGCAAAATGGAAATATAACACCCATTTTTAGATCTCATGTAACGATGAGATAGCACATGCATAGAATTACTAACCTGATGTCTGCTACATTATAAGAATTCAATAAACACAGCAACTTCCATTATTATCTTACGAATAGGAGGTGAGAATATTTGTTAAATGAATACATGGAAGGATGAATAAATGAATAATTATATGAAGAAATTCCTTAAGATAAGAAAGAAACAAAGCAAAGTAGGTAAACAAACAAATCAAAAAGGAGCCAGCCACCTGGCCAATCCATCTAACTACCTTCTGTTCTGTGGCATAAGCCACCCAATAGCAATTCCTAAACATGTCGGTGTATTGGAAGTAAAAGTGTCTATATTAACTCATCAGGGATCCCTGATGCTATGGTTTGAATGGCCCCTCCCAAACTCAAGTGGAAACTTAATTGCCATTGTGATGTATTAGAGGTGGGACTGTCAGGAGGCGGTCAGACCTCACGAGGGGCCGAGTGTCCACGTGGCAGCCGGGTGCTCCTGATAAAATGAGGTGGGTACCCTCTTGCCCACTCTTATTCTCCAAGTGCTCGTTTGCTCTTCGGCCATCTGCCCTGCGATGACACGACAAGAAGACCCTCCCCAAATGCTGGCACCTTGCCCTTGAGCCTTCCAGCCCCCAGAACTGTGAGCAATCAGTTATCTTTCTTTATAAATCACCCAGTCTGTAGTGTTCTGTGGCAGCAGCACAAAATGGCCTAAGCCGCCTTCAAAAGTCTCTCTAAAGATCTCCACCACTTCCTCTGCCCTGAAAAGGATGGGGGGAGGGTGTCACGTCTTTTGGTGGCAGATGTTAGGGATTTTAGAGCTTTAAAATAAAAAGAATTAGAAATTATCCAAATTTTTAACTTGAGGTTTATTTTTATCCCTATGGATTTAGATTCAAATCTGGACTTGCAAATTAAACGAGTGTTGGATGAAATGATTTTCACACTCTGCATTTTCTTAGGCCATTCACCTTATGTGCTCTTGATAACATTGTAGGCTTAAAAATATTCCTGTAACCACGTTCACAGAGCTTGATGGCTTCTCCCCATGGGAATTCATCAATATGTCTATAGATACTGCTGTTCACAATCAATGCAAAACTGCCATCCACCTCTATTCTCGTCATATGTTCATCTGTGAAAGGTTTGAGCCTGATTTTTCATTCCATATTCCTCTTCCAATTTTAATAGTCTGGGTCTGGGAGAAAAAAAAAACATCAGAATGGAAATTGCTCCTGGAGAAAGTTGCAATCGTTGATTTCAGTGAGGACTTCCTAATGTTTGATTCTTTGAGGTGGCTGATGAGGATGTGAAAAATTCAGCGATATGATCTGTATTTTACATCTCCAGATTTATTGCAGAGGTAGCGGTGTGCCGACATGCGTGTCTTGTTGTCGATTTCCAGGAGTGAATTTCCTGACATTTAGCTCTTAAAGAAAATGTAGATGTGTGGCTTGTCAAAAGCAGGGTTATTTACAGGTCCTGTGATTCATAGGTTCCAGCAGCTAATCTTCAGGAATATTACTTGATGGGCCATCATAGACAAGATTTACTTGATATTTGTCCTTTTTCTAAATCTGCACGTTTATTTAAAATAGTATTCTGGGCTCTCCGTTGAGGAATGGTCTCCAGACCTCGCCGTGCTCTACCTGGACTGTTGCCAAACATTGATTATTGAAAAGATAGTGGCATCCACAGAGGCAGCCTAGGGAGGGGGAGGGGGAGGGCCTCCTGTAAGTTAAAAATGAACAAGAAGGCAGCTAGCTTGCTGCCAAGAAGCATATGGCGTAAACACAGATAAAGCAGATGGAGAATAGAAGACAGTTCAGAAATGTTTGCACGGTACGTATACAAATAAATGAGCCAGCCTGGTCTCTGACAATTCTCGCCCCACTGCTAGGGGGTCTGCCGGGCTGGTGGCGTGGATCCTGCTTCACAAAGGAGAGAACAGATGATGCAGTCGGGGGGCTTAGGAGGCACCACATTCTTGAGCCAAAAAAATGTTTGAGTCTGAAGTGGTCCCCAGGCTCCCGGGGAACCAGCAGGTGGGGTTTTGTTTCAGGGAGCCTCCACAGTGGTAAGTGAAGTCAGCATCGAAAGCAAGGGACCATAAATCAGAGCGTCTAGCTGTGAGGCTCAGGTCAAAGCCAGGACTTGGTGGTCAGGATCCCGGCTCTGCTCCCTCAGTGCAGCCAATGCCTCTGCCTGTTTGGGCTCAGCTCTGCTCAGTTATCCAAGGAAGGGCTGGGCTGGCTGTATCTGAGGTTCGTGCAAGCTGTCACGCTGTGTGGTGATTCTCTCGTCATGTTTCTGACCCCCTGCTGGGCACCACGGTGATGCCAGGTTCCTGGAATACTAAGATGAATGGAACGTGCAGAGGCAAGCACCCACAGGCATGAGGAGGGGACAATTCCCGGGTCTGAGGGCCCCCATAATGGGCACCTGATCACATACTTGGGAGAGAACGGAGGGCTTCCTGCAGGGGAAGTATGGATCCTTAAAGGACGTGGCTGGGGGAAGAGAAGATGGAAGTACCCAGGAGAGGTGACTGCAGCGAGCATAGGAAGGGCCTCAAGCAGACGTCGGGTACACATTCTCAGACTTCCACTCCCCCAACCCTGTCCCCACCACACCCACCCAGGAAGAAACCCGCAACTTCCCCATAGGTTCTCAGTCTCACCAAGAACCACAGGGGCTTGGTGTCAGGGAACCTGGAGCAAGCCACCCTCCTGGAGGCTTTGACATCTCCTGAAACCCTCTGAAAGTCTCAGTCCAGCTTCCTCAGCTCCTCCCTGAGTGTTCCCGTCTCCTTACCGCGCTGGCAGAAACCTGGTTCTCCCCTGAGACTTTGCTGTACCTGCAGCTTTCCCTGGGGATGGGAGGCTTTCCTGTTTGTCTCTGCCTGATGTCCTCGCGCCTACTCACCACCAGGCCTGGGCTTGGGAGTGGAATAAATGACCCCTTTTCTCACTGCTGTGTCCAGCATGCGGTTCAAGCCTTCTTCCTAAATCCCCCAGTGCTGCCTCCTCTGTCCCAGGTGTGATGTTGGGTCTCCAGCTGTGGCGGCTCCTTGTTTCTGGAGGTTCTTGGCTCCTGACTCACAGCCCGTCTGCCCAGCCACCCTGCCCTCTTGATTCCTGGGGATTCGGTGCCGGTGTAGATGGGATCGCTAATAATCTGGTCTGAAATCCTTGAATGTACCTTCTCCCATGGCTGTGTCCTCCGTCCTGTGTTGGCCACAGACCCTATTTTCATTCCTCTGTAGACTCAGTTCGGTGAGCTCCAATTCTCAGATTTCCACCTCCTGTCCTTCTAGCTGAATCCCTCCCTCCTTCCCCCTCCCCTCCCCCTCCCCCTCCCCTTCCCCTCCCCCTCTCTCCCTCCCTCCCTCCCTCCTTCCATCCTTCCTTCCTTCCTTCACTTCCTTCCTCCTCCTCCTCCTCCTCCTCCTCCTCCTTCTCTCTCTCTTCCTCTCTCCTTCCTCTTTCCTCCCTCATTCCCTCCCTCCAGCAGCGTTTAACTCCAGGACCGTTAGTCTTCACCACAGCTCCAAACGACTGTGCCGCAGCTTACACAGCCGGTGTCTTCTCCGCTCCCATCTGACCCCTTCCCTGACCGGGGGTTCTCGTCCCTCTCGCACCTGCCCAGTTTCCTCGTGGCTCTGTCTCTTCCTACGACTCTCTTGGCCGAGCCGTGACCCTGGGCAAACCCAGTTTCCTGTCCACGCTTCGCCTGCATCTGTTCAGCCGACTGTGTCTGAAGAAGACATGAAGCGCGTGAGTTCATGGCCATGAGCCTGCGGGGACGTTGATGACTCTGCAGCTTCCTCCCTCCAGTGCGCCCCTCACAGCCCCCGCCCCGCCCCACACACCGTGTCTCCCCCACCGTGCTCATCTCAGCTGATGGCCTTGCTCCCTGCGTCCCTGAGATCAAGTAGGGAACCTGCCGGGCCTTTCCCACCTCGCTGCCCCTGCCTTCCTGCCGTGGCTGACTGTGACTAGAGGTGAACCTTCCGTGGGTCCATCCGGAGCCAGTGGCTCCACCTCTCACTGGACACATCCCCTTGCAGTCTGGGACACTGTCACTGAAGCGAGTGTCTCTTCCTTCTCGGTTATTGATTGTACCGGTGCTGTCATTCCCATCAGCAAGGGAGCTGCTGACATTTCCGCTGCGCGTCCTGGGTGCATTCGTGCCTCTGCTGTGAAACAAGCCGCTAAGGCTGAGGCTTTCTCAGGTGGAGAATGAGATGGCAGGGCGATTGCGCTCGCACGTGCTGAAGGTCGGGCCCCAGGACGCGCCAAGGGCTGTGGATAAACAGCCCAAATCTGTATCTGCCACCAGCTCCCCAGCGCCTCCCAGCTAGGAGTACCCAGAACGGGTTTGCAGTTTGGGGTTGCAGCCCAGTGAACTGCCTCCAGAAACAACTGTTTGTGAAAATCCCCTACAAAACCCCCTGCCCTTGCCTTCCAGGACACTGCAGGGGGGCCCCATTCCCTATATTCAGATGACGATTAGATTCTTCATTTCCCTAACAAATGTATTTCTTTCACCTAGGTGTAAATCTCTTTTTTCCAAGTTAACATGGCTGATGTCAGAAGGCCCAAAGTGACCTTCCCTTTCAGGGGACCTGTGTTCTCTGGAGTCCCTGAGGTCTCCTGCACTCACCGTTGCAGACTGCTGGCACCTGGCTCTGAAGGCATCCTGGGTCCCCACCTCTGTGGCTCTGGTTGACGTTGACATCTTTCTTTGGGAATTTAAAGCAGGTTGTTCGATTTGTGCCAACAAAGGTTTCTGATTGTGAGGAAGTTTGCCTAATTTACCAGTTATCCTTTTGGTGAGGATTATTATGATCATAATACTTATTATGAGTATGATATTTGTGTGTGTGTGGCTGTGTGTGAGTGTGTGTGATACTGACTTTCACTATTTTAGCCCAGGCTGGTGTTCAATGGTGTGATCTCGGCTCACTGCAAACTCCGCCTCCGGGGTTCAAGCAATTCCCCTGCCTCAGCCTCCAGAGTAGCTGGGATTACAGGAGTCCACCACCACACCAGCTAATTTTGTATTTTCAGTAGAGGTGGGATTTCACCATGTTGGCCAGGCTGGTTGCAAACTCTTGAACTCAGGTGATTCACCCGCCTCAGCCTCCCAAAGCGCTGGGATTACAGGCACAAACCATGGCACTCAGCCCTGAGTCTGGGATTCTTTAATCGAAACCATGTAATGTTTGTCCTCCTTCTGGAACTCAAGCTGGTTATATGTTAAAAAAAAACTGTGGGATCTTCACCTGTGTTTATCTGGAACTGTGTATGCTTTTACAATGGCCAAATTGAGCTTCGTCATATCAAAGCTAGGTTTTCTCCAAACTGAATTATTAATAGGAGACCTTGACTTTAAAACAGAACAACCAGAATGCGGTGCTTGTTTTAATTGGCATTTAGACGCATCCAAACATACTCAGGACTCTAAGATTGTCTCTCTTCAAAATATACTCTCTGAATGCACAGAGGCTATTAAATAATTGAAGGAGAAAAAAAAAAAAGTCTTTGAGGGTTAGGTTTTTCCCCTGACTCTCCTTCCCAACTCCCTCTGCTCCCTGCCTTGATATCCCACACTTACTGAACTTCCGCTCAAATCTCCTGATCCCAAAGCTTCTCTTGATTTCTCTGTTTCTGCCAAACCTGTTCGAATTCTCCCTTTCCAGCTTCATCCAGGTAAGAAGGGCCCTGTCTCCAACATTTCCTGTACGTGCTGAACCAAAGCCAGGCTCATGGCTATAGCTCCGGTTCCCCAACGTTCCCGAACACCCTCCTGAATTTCCTGAAGAATTTCACATTGTTGCCCAAGTTGATGAACCTGGTTCCTCTGATCTTTACTAATACACAGGCTCATTGGAGAAGGCCAGGTAAAACGTTGTATGGCAGAAGCAGGCAGGGACAGCCTTCTACCAGGCTGCGGTCGCTATATGCTTCCCAGCAGAAAGCAAGCCCAAGAGGGAGCTAAAACTTTATACCCAAAGTCATTCCCTTAGCATTCCCAAATGAGTAGCTTGGGGCAAGATTCAGGCCCGCACCCAAAAGGAAGGTGAGGCAGTGATTGTTACAACAGACTGGAAATCACTTTCAAGAAAGCTCTGGACTCCTTTCAAGATGCGGAATCTGCCACAGTGGCTTTTCACCCGCTCTTCAGAAATGGCCCAGAGGAATATCTTGCAATTGGAGTTAAATAGGCTCAACATAATTGGAAAACAATTGGATTTGTCAGGATTCTCGTAGAGGAACAGAACTAGTAGGCTATAAAGGGGAGTTTATTTGTTTATTTATGTATATAAACTTTGTTTATGAAGTATTAACTTACACAATCACAAGGTCCCACAATAGGCTGTCTGCAAGCTGGGGAGCAGGGAGAGCCAGTCCGAGTCCAACACTGAAGAACTGGAGTTGAATGCTGGAGGGCAGGAGACACCCAGCATGGGAGAGAGATGGAGGCTGGGAGGCGACGCCCGCCTCACCCTTTTCATGTTTTTTCTGCCTGCTTTATATTTGCTGGAAGCTGATAAGATTGTGCCCGCCTAATTAGCTGGGCATGGTGGCGCGTGCCTGTAATCCCAGCTACTCAGGAGGCTGAGGCAGGAGAATTGCTTGAACCCAGGAGGCGGAGGTTGCGGTGAGCCGAGATCACGCCATTGCACTCCAGGCTGGGTAACAAGAGCGAAACTCCGTCTCCAAAAAAAAAAAAAAAAAAAGATTGTGCCCGCCCACCAGATTAAGAGTGGGTCTGCCTTCCCCAGCCCTCTTTTGTTAACACTCACACAGACACACCCAGGATTAATACTTTGTATCCTTCTATCCAATCAAGTTGGCACTCAGTATTAACCATCACAAGTGTACCCCTTGTCAGCTTGAACCCAGACACATCTCCTGAGGTCATACATCATCTTCAACACAGGCAACAATGACGTTATATTCATACCTAACGTTATACAACTGTCCTTCATACAACGGGAAATGCCCCAATCTCCAATCCAAACAGGATTACAGAAAGTTAACAGCACCCAAATGCTGAAATAAAGTCAATAAATCTTATGTCACATGATAAAGAAAAAGAAATAGAATGAAGATGTTTTCTTAGTAGAAGTGTACACATGCACAAAAGTTTTTTTAAAAAAGGAAGAAATACTCATGACAATTTCAGTCCTTGTTTCTGCAGCCAGTCGGGTGGCCGTAGCCGGTGTTGGTGACTACCTTCTTCCGCCCGTTCTGTATTTCCTTCACCTTCCACAAACACCTCAGCAGGTCAAGGTTTTATTTTATTTTTTTATTTTCCTGGCAGAGTGACCCAAGCTTTCATTCCTGAAGAGTCTGTACCATTTGTGGTCCGGCCTGGACTGGGCTGTTGTAATTTCCCATTGACCTTAATCACAGGGCACAGTGATACTAAGGTGCGTCCTAATGGATCTCCCGAATTCCATGCATGTTCTTCCTCACCTCGGTTGTTTACTAGTAGACTGATTTTATCATGATATTAGGCGTCAGTCACCCCAGCCAACACTGTAACTCCCTTCTTACCCTGTTGCCTTAAAGGTAGGAGGAGCCTGTAGTGTCCAGGTGTCAATCTTAACTTCCATTTAGTGGAATTGTCCCTGTGTTTCCTGGTGGCAGTGTTCCTTTGACGCTAAGACTTCTAGGCCAACAGAACATAATGTCGAGGGAACTGGAAGCAAAACTTTTGCTAGTGTGTCACTGGGGGTGATGGCGAGTGGTGCCGCTTCCACTCCCACCCCTTGATTCCTCGACCCGTGAATCCTGGCCTTGGGAGAAGCAGTGCCACATACCGGATGCGGATTCAGAGCATACACGGCCTTCTGGAGAACTTTGCCCCAGCCCTAAAAAGTATTGTTACCTAGTTGGTATTTTAATTGTGACTTCAAAAGGCCATTCCACCGTTCCGTCCATCCATCTGCTTCAGGATGATGGGGAACGTGGTAAGACCGGTGAGCGCCACGAGCATGAGCCCACTGCTGCACTTTTTCAGTCATAAAGTGAGCGAGACAGTGGATGAGGCATTCCCTGAGTCCATGGATGGTAGTCTTGGCAGAAGCACTGCATGCAGGATAGGCAAATCCATATCCAGAGTACGTGTCTATTCCAGTGAGAACAAACCTCTGCCCTTTCCATGATGGAAGAGGTCCAATACAATCAAACTGCCACCAGGTAGCTGGCTGATCACCCTGAAGAATAGTGCCATATTGAGGGCTCACTGCTGGTCTCTGCTGTTGGCAAATTGGGTGCTCAGCAGTGGCCGTAGCCCGGTCAGCCTTGGTGGGTGGAAGTCCATGTTGCTGAGCTCATGTGTAACCTCCATCCCTGATCAAGGCCACTTTGTTCATGGGCCCACTGGATGATGACAGGGGTGGCTGAGGAAAGAGACTGGGTGGTGTCCAGAGAACAGGTCATTCTATCCACTTGATTATTAAAACTCTCCTCTGCTGAGGTCACCCATTAGTGCACACTTCTATGGATACAGTTTTTGACCACTCAGAGAGGTCCCTCCACACACCTCTTCCTCAAATTTCTTTGTCACCAATTTTTCAATGATGCTTCTTCTGAGTCCCTGACCATCCAGCCAAACCATTGGCTACAGCCCATGAATCAGCACATTATCACACATCTGGCCATTTCTCCTTCCATGCACAGTGCACAGCCAGGTACACTGCTTGAGATTCTGCCCACTGGGAAGATTTCCCTTCACCGCTGTCCTCCAGGGATGCCCTAGAAAGGGGCTGTGGTGCTGCAGCTGTCCACTGTTGGGTGGTGCCTGCATATCGTGCAGAACCATCTGTGAACCACACCCTAGTCTTCTCTTTCTCTGTCAACTGATCACAGGGACCTTCCCCATGAGGCCATCAGCACAGGCTAGGGGGAGAGAAGGCAGAGGGGCAGGAGTGGAGACCATGGACATTTGGGCCGCTTCCTCATGTAACTTACTTGTGAATTCAGGACCTGCTCAAGCCCGATCATGTATACACCACTTCCATTCAATGATGGAATGCTGTTATGCCCAACCCACTTTATGACAAGATGGGTCAGAAAGCACCCAGTTCATGATAGACAGTCCAGGTCGCATGGAGACTTGATACCTATAGTCTAATATTGAATTTTGTAGTTGAGTGACTGCAGTTCCCACCATGAGATCCAATATGCAGAAAAAGCAATCACAGCACTCTCCAAAGATGCAGGTGCTGTCCTCATAAATCTGTTTTGTGAGGCATTGGTCAGGGTGTAACTTCTGGATCCTCCCAGCTGGGATGAGTAAGTCTAAAGTGACTAATCTACGCCACCATCCCAATCTCCCTAAGCCTCTGGATCCCTTCCTCTACATCAGACCCAGGGAGATCAGGCAGCTCCATGTCACTCACAGTGGGCCATCTTTTAATCCACATTTCACCTAACCAAGCAAATAAACTGTTAGAACCTTTTCTAACTCCTCAAGCTGAAACATTAAATGCAGACTCCCTACTTAGTGGGCCCAAATCAATAAATTCAGCCTGATCCAACTCTGTGTTCCTTCCACCATTATCCCACACCTTTAATATCCATTCCCATCCCTGTTCTCCAGATTTCCGTTTATATAAATTGGAAAACTCAGTTTTTTGTTTTTTGTTTTTTTTTTTTCCTTTTGAGTGTAGCACACCTCACAGATCACACTCTCAACCTCACTGATAGGGCTTGTTAGGGCTTTAGTCCAGTTATTGATCTGGAAGCAAACAGAGAAGTGGGAATGCTCTACGTAGCTCGGTCTTTTCCTGAATTATCTGTTCTACATGATCGATTAGTAAACCACGAAATTCTGTGGCTTCTGAAGAGAATTAACATTATCTTATCTAGTAACTGCCTCAGGGGAGACCATCACTGTTGCCTTGGGCAGCATCTCCTCAGATAAAGGTGGAAAGGCTGATGGCAGCACAGGGTGGGGGTGGTGGGGTGTTGGGGGGGTGGGGGGTGTGGGGAGAGGCTGTTGCCACTACTGGTGATGAGGAAGCTGTTTCTTCTGGGAACAAAAGGTTCATCAGAGTTTACAAACGCAGTGTCCCCAGCTTCATCAGGGTCCTCCAGCAAGCTCCCATTCCAAGTTGCAGGGTCCCATTGTTTTCCAAACAATACCCCCTCGTTAACAGTAGACACCTGGTGAGGTATGCATGCCTCTTTCACAGCAGGTCAGTCACTCACATAATAAGAACTTGTGTCTATTTTTCCACGATTTCAGCTCTTTATAGGAGATAAGACCCTCACTCAGGGCAAGGTTAGTAGATTTGAGGCTCAGTATCTGCTTCTGAAGCCAGGAGACAGAATCTCTGACTTTATTATTTTCTTTAATTATTGTGTCCAGGGGACTTAGGAGCGACCAACCAGCTTCATTATGTTCCTTGGTTCTCCACATGTGGTCAAAGGTGTTATGTATAGAGCCACTAAACTCCTTGCCTCTTATGACCAGTGAATCAGGAGTGTCAAACGCATTTATTTTGTGTAACTCTCTAAACAGTTTTCACCAAGAACTATGAGTGTTCTCCATACTATTAGAAGTAGAGGACTGAGTATTTTTGGGTGTAATCAGAGGACTGAGCATTTTTGGGTGTAATCATACTAAGCAGTCAACTCCAGAAACCCTGAAACCAATACAATAACTCCATCCTTAATATTCTTCTAGAACCATTCTTGGAACCCAAATCGACCATATATGTATATGTAGGAGTTTATTAAGTATTAACTTACACAATCACAAGGTTCCACAGTAGGCTGTGTGCAGGCTGAGGAGCAGGGAGAGCCAGTCCAAGTCCCCAAACTGAAGAACCTGCAGTCCAGTGTTCTAGGGCAGGAGGCATCCAGCACGGGAGAGAGATGGAGGCTGTGGCGGTGAGGCCTTCTCTCCTTTTCATGTTTTTCTGCCTGCTTTATGTTTGCTGGAAGCTGACTAGATTGCACCCAGCAGATTAAGGGTGTGTCTGCCTTCCACAGCCCACTGACTCAAATGTTAATCTCTTTTGGCAACACCAACACAGACACACCCTGGTTTCATACTTTCTATCCTTCCATCCAATCAGGGTGACACTCAGCATTAACCATCACAACAATGCTCATCTCTGATTTCGTTAACCTGGCCAAGAAATTAACCTGTACAATTTCTAAGACCAATAAAGTGAAGGCAAAGAGAATAACAAATCTACAGCTTCAGCAGAGTCTATTCCTCATAATAAAACATGGCGATCAAATACCACAAAACCAAATCTTAAAGAGATCTGCTGCTATTAGAAAAAGCCTGCAGATTGGAAAAAACAAAAATATACAACTAAAGTGTGCCAAAGGATCCCTTAATAAACTGCCCTCTATATGCCTTAGGGACTGCAGGTACTCAGGAAACAGGCCTTGCTTCTGAATCATTTGGGCAAAACTACCCTCCTGATTGGAAAGGAAGTTCTCACTGTCATCGTAGACAGGGAAGCAGGCCTCTCTGGGACTCATGCCACTGGCCTCAAGTAGCCTCTTCCCGTAGAACTGAAAAAATTCAAATGTTGGGAATTTCTAATTCAGCAATTTGCAAATTCTTCTTCCTGCTTTTTAAACTAGGGCATCTCCAGGACAGTCACTCGTATTTACGTGTGATCTAGGCCCCAGTTCACTTCCTGGGAAAGGGCTTCTTAGTAAAACACACGCTGCTACTTCCTTGCCCAAAAGTTTCCTTTTCACTAGTTTAAAATTTGAGTCAATCCTTGCTTTAACTGAAAGCAGTAAGAATTCTTCAGTGCCCTTGCCCATATTTTCCCTTAACCTAAATGACAAAATGCTGAGAGCTTGGCTCTTTTAAAAGAGGTTCCTGAGGATCTTTGGGCTAAATCCACAACAGACATTGGATGAATCCATCCAGCTCCCCCAAAAAATTTCAAATGAACTCAAACCCCTTCCTAATATCAGACAATACCCCCTAACCCTGAAACTCTTGCAGAAATTAAACCAATTACAGAACATAAAGCCAATAATCTTCTGGAATCTTGCACTAACCCCTGTAATAATACTATCCTGCCTGCAAAGAAATCTTATAGGTGAGGGTAGAGCTTTGTCTTTGATAGCTCAACCCTTCTGAAAGTTAACAAACCAGTTCCCTCGAAGCGGAAAGGAGTGTCCACATGGGCTTCCCGCAGTTAAGAAGGACTTCTAAGTCCTCCTGCCTTCGGGCACCTCAATTAGTATCTCCCCTTCTTTTCTGTGCATGAAAGAGAAGTGGAAGTGTTAGGGATCCTTACCCAAAGAAATGGAGACAGACAGACCCCGTGGCTATTACAGCAGCAATTAGAATCAGGAGCGCAAGACTCCCTTCCCGCAAGAGAGCTGCAGCAGCCACTGTGGCTTTAGATGTACAGAGGAGATGGTTGCGGGGTCTCCCCTCTCCTTTGCACCCCTCAGGCCCCGGAAGCTTTCCTCCACGCTCATGCTCCCCAACATCCTTTTGCAAGTAGACTAACTGCTTATCACGCCTTGCCACCGACTTCTCTGCATACAACGCGTTCCCGCTGCAGTCATCTTAACCCAGAAGCGTTCCTGTCCTCCTTGATGATGAGACACCTCACGATCCCATAACTGACCCACGACTAAAACTAGACTCAGGGTGTAGGCAACGCCAATGCCAAACGGAATTCCATGGTTTACTGATCCATCGTATAGAACAG
This sequence comes from Saimiri boliviensis, assembly GCF_048565385.1. NCBI lineage: Eukaryota > Metazoa > Chordata > Mammalia > Primates > Cebidae > Saimiri > Saimiri boliviensis. The sequence continues at coordinate 2,468,350 of NC_133449.1, read as the reverse complement.
ACAACGCAGGAAAGGCGTGTGTTCCACGTGCGAGTCCCACGCTCTGTGAAGGAGGGAAGCACCCATTTCAATGGCCACCTCCGCCCCGCAGGCGGAACGTCACTCCTGGGTCCCAGGACTCGTCCTGCCGTCAAACTGCAAGTACTACACCATCAGTCAGTATGACGGTGTGGTTGTTTGTGCTTTTGGTCTGCTGTGGAAACAAGGAGAATGTTTAACCTCCGGAGGAAACCAAATTACAAACGGAACTTTGGTCAATAATTTATTCAATTCAATTCAACCTCTCTTTGCCTCGGCTGCAATCAAAATTCCTGGGCACTCAGGCCCAGCATCTGATGAGGTGAAAGGAGACAGCATTGAGCTCCTGCAGCGAGGACAGCTGCCTTGAGCTCCGCACAGGCTGAAAACCCTGCAGTTAGTATCGGTCATTTTCCAAAAGGGATTTAAATGATGTTGTTTTTAAAGGATTTAAAAGATGCTCAGTCCTGAGCACATAAAGAAAAATCTCAGTGGGCTGCTAACGGTTGCATTTTTGGCCCAAAGGCAAACTTATGATTTGGTCCCTCTAATAAACCAGTATCACCATAATCTATGAAAATCCCCTTCGCAAAGTGATACTTGGGACGGCTTGCTGGAAAGCTGGTGAATTTATATCCTATGAGAAAATATTGATAGAGAAACATTTCCAGGGCCACTAAAAAGCACAGCTGTCTCATACTGTTTGTCCAGAGTCCAAGCCAGCAGAGACCATTTAGACAATTCCAGGTCACTCTGATCCTCCTAATGGACTCTTTGAGATTTGGCCAATGAAGTTCATCCAGCTACCTCCCTATCGAGGTTGAAACCATGGTTTGTGGTCTTCCCTTGGGTTGGACGCATTCTCTTGCTGACAGGCCACTGCCTCAGCTGTTGCTAAAAAAGGTCATCCTACATGGGCAAACCCTCAGACTCATGTGGTGACGGGAGTGCACCTCACTGGCCATGGGAAAGAGCAAACTTGCTGAGCTCGGCCCATGTTACAACCCTGTCCTTAGGCCTATCTCCAGTCTCCCATGGTGGCAGAAAAATCAAATGACATGATCGCAACTCGACTGGTGAAATCTGAGGAGGTGTCAAAGTCGCTCTGGCCAAAGCCGCTTGCTCTGGTCCTTTTGAATCTACAGTCTCACCTTTTGAAAAACGTACCTCGTCACCTTTTGAAATTATTACTAGAGGGCGAATGCATTCCGCCCACTCTGCTTTTACCATCCAATTTGTTAAAGGAGACAGTTTCCAGCATTGTAAAGAAATAATTATGATTTTAGAGACAAATTATACTCTGGTAGAATCATCTTTCCACAGTGTGCTGTCAGGAGATGAGGCAGCAAACAGAGCCACCTGCATCCTGGTGATTTTGCCTACTGGGAGAAAAATTTACAAGATCATTGCCTCAACCTCTAGATAGAAAGGTTCATATCAGGTGCTCCTTGCCCGACTCTGTGCTGCCAAACTAATAGGTGTTCACTCTTGGATTCACGCTTCTCATTTAAAGGAAGCTCCTACCCCTGCTGCAATTCGGAAACAATCAGAGACCTGAAGCTAAAATTGACTTGGGAGTGGAGCAGAGAACCGCTGATTTGATGCACACCCAAGACCCCGGACCAGGCCTGGATATCATCAAGTTCCCTCAAATGTTTGGCTTCTTATCTGTTGTTTTCTCTATACCCCCAGTTTTTGTCTTTCACTCCCTTGCACAACAGAATTACTTTAAATTATATCTTGCCCAGGCGCTATAGTCAATACCCGTATTATACTGGATAAATACATCTAACCAGAGAGGGCCTGGTTAAATACATCTAACCAAGTAGGAAACATTCATGCACTCACTGCTTAGCTAATAGAGGATTCACCACGGAAGTATTCGGGTGTCTGATCCCTTAGGAAGATGGCTAAAACCCAGTCTTCAGTGTTTGTTCCTCACTATTGTGACTACTGTTGTTATTGCTGTAAAACTTAAGTAGCTTCTCCTTATCCAAGCGTGCTTCCCAATCACAGTTTAAGCAAAGCAGCAGTCCTTAAAAGTGCAATACGATTAATCAAGCCCATGATGTGGAAAACACATCTGATCCGACAATTCTTGGGACTTAAGCAGGCTTGAGAGCTTTCCTTTCAAAACCGTTTAGACAATCCCATGTCACTCTGATCCTCCTAATGGACCCTTTGAGATTTGGCCAATGAGTTTCATCCAGCTACCTCCCTATCGAGGTTATAAGCCAAGGCTTGTGTGCTTTCTCTCTGGGTAGACGAAAATGTAACTTAAATGTAACACAGTCTAGTCTTACATTTCCATAGGCCTGGAGACCCCCGGATAAGGGGTGTGACTCCCTGGGACAGGCGTATCCCAGCAATTAAGAACAAAATCAGATTCGCCAGTTAATCTGAGATGCCTTCTGGATAAAGATCTTGATCAGAAGGGGAATGCATGAAAGGTGAAATCACGAAGGCTTTCTAAAGAGGGGTGACAGCTTTGCACCCACACCACACCTGCTAGATGCTCTGATAGACGTGAATCAGCCACCGCAGCCACTGCCCCCAGCCTTCAACAACCCTTCGCTGGAGCTACGCGAATTCGCTCACTCAGAACAGGTCTGCAATTTAGGGTCTGCCCAGCCAACAAAGGGCCGTGTGGGAAACACGCGCAGCCTTCCGAGCCGAACGCCGTCTCTTCTGGAGGACGCACGGGTATCCGCGCCCAGTCGCAGCTGCGGGACTCACAGACTGGCACTGAGACCACATGAACCCTGCTGCCTTAAAGGCTTTGCTTGTTTGACTTCCCTGAGATTTCTGGCATTGCCCGGGAGAGGCCGACACAGGCTGCGCTGGCACCGTCACTGAACTCTCTGGCTGTCCAGCTTCTTGTCCACCTCACAGTGATGCACCATGTGATAACCAGGCCACAGCCAGGACCTGGGGACAGTGGGCTGACGAGGACGCAGGGCCTCATCGATGAATGGCCTCCAAAACCAGCTTTTTCTGAAAATCCCCTAGAAAAATGCTCTCACGCGCTCGCCTCAGGAGCCGCTCTCCAGGGCTGCCCTGGTTCCACGTACTCAAACGGCAGCTCTTTGGTTCTGAAATCCGTGCTGCCTCCTTTGGCCTCTGTGTCCCTCTTTTTTTCAGTTACCACGTGCTTCACCCAGCTTGCCCTTTCAGCTGCTGCTCCCAGGATCTGTGTCTCTTTGCAGCAACACCCTTGAGTCATCCTGTGAATTCCAATTCCTCCTCTGCTTTCCTGTCTTAAGCTCACTCCAGCTGGACTCCGGCCTCCTCCAGGCCCCGTGATGACGATGTCCCCGTCAGGCTGCCCTGCCAGAACTCCCTCGGTGTGTTCATGGCCCGACCTCCTGGCAGGCACCACTCGCCAGCCAAAGGACATGATCCATCTGGGTCTTCCTTCCAAGCCACTGCTCATTCCCGGATTTCCGGCTGGTCCTCACACATCTCGAAGACCTTTCAGCTGTGGCCCTTTTGAGTCGGGCTCAGTGCTGGGTCTTCGTAGCATTTCCCTCCATGTTAGCCGATGTCTCTCTGATGAGGCTTCACCAGCTGATGTCTGCAGCTCACACCCATTCCTGCTCTGTGTACCTCACGTCCTAGCTTGAGTGTCAAACAGGCGTTTCCAGCTTCGCCCGCCCCAAACGGAAGGTCCGATCTTCCCCCCGGGAAGTGCTTCTGCTGCAGCTCCCTTAACTCGGGGGATGGCTGCTTTGATCCTTACCTCATTCAGGTAAAACACCATGAAGTCGTTTTTGACCCTTCTCTTTGCCTCACATTCTGGGCCCAAACCATAAGGGAATCTGTCATCCCCACCGCCAACCGTGACCTGAATCTGATTACCCCCACGGCCTTCCCAGGTCCAGCTGGGTCCAGCCTGGTCCTCTCCGGGCAGCCTGACGGTCCCTCCGTCCCTGCTGCGCCCGCCGCCCTGGCCAGCCCGCAGTGCGTCCTGGACACGGTGCCCGAAGCTCCCCGGCCATACGAGGGAGAGCCACGCTCCCTATAACGGCCCATGGACCGCCCACCTCAGCTCCTGTGCTCCTCCCCGACGCACTGGCCTCCCTCATTCCCCTCACGTGTCTGGCGTGACTCCTCAAGGTCCTTCTCGGGGCTCTTCTGTCTGCCTGGAATCCTTCCCCAGAGCCTGTGGGATTCTTCCCCCACCCCTGCAGCTTTTCCTGAAACGCCACCTTCTCAGTGGGGGTTACGTGGCCACCCTGGCTGACTCTGCTTCTCCTCGACGCTTGCGTTCCTGGGCCTCCTGGCCTCCTCTGCTCCCTCCTTCTTTCACATTTAACCTTTAACAGACTCCTATTTATCAGTCGTTCAGTTCACTCTTCACTGTCTGTCTCCCCCAGGACGCTGCAGGCTCCACCAGGCAGGAATTCTTGTTGCGTTTTTGTCAGTATCATAAGCAAATAAGATCGTGCTGGGTCTGCGGTTGGGTTGTCAGGTTTGATTTGGGGTGATGGAATGAGGGAGTGAGCTCAGGTAGGGGGCAGGTGATGAGCAGCTCTGAAAGTGGAGGTTGATTCTGGGAAGCCATAAAGACAGCAGAGTGAGGACCGGCGTTGCTGGACTTGGCTCTGGAGCGGCGCCTGGCTGAGGCGAGGATGGGATGGGGCATGGCTCTGGAGAGGTGCCTGGCTGCAGTGGGGTTGGGATGGGACATGGCTCTGGAGCGGCGCCTGGCTGCAGTGGGGATGGGATGGGGCATGGCTCTGGAGCGGCGCCTGGCTGCAGTGGGGATGGGATGGGGCATGGCTCTGGAGAGGTGCCTGGCTGCAGTGGGGATGGGATGGGACACGGCTCTGGAGAGGCGCCTGGCTGCAGTGGGGATGGGATGGGGCATGGCTCTGGAGAGGTGCCTGGCTGCGGCGGGGATGGGATGGGACATGGCTCTGGAGCGGCGCCTGGCTCTGGAGAGGTGCCTGGCTGCAGTGGGGATGGGATGGGACATGGCTCTGGAGAGGTGCTTGGCTGCAGTGGGGTTGGGATGGGACATGGCTCTGGAGAGGTGCCTGGCTGCAGTGGGGATGGGATGGGACTTGGCTCTGGAGAGGTGCCTGGCTGCAGTGGGGATGGGATGGGGCATGGCTCTGGAGCGGCGCCTGGCTGCAGTGGGGTTGGGATGGGGCATGGCCGCCTGGGCTGAGCCAAGGTGGAGGGCGGGAGACGAACTGAGCAGGAAGCTTTCAAAAGGCAGCCCAGCAAGGCCATTCTGTCTTGCATGCGGGCTTCATGGTAAGGCAATTAACTAAGAATTAGAGAAGAGACTGGCTCGGCGTCAAGGAGCCTGTTCCGCTTGGGCAGCTCCACCTCGGTGGGACGGTGCAGGGCACTGGGCTTGCCTGTCTTGCACGGGCCGGGCCGTCTCTGCAGCGTCCTGCTCCTGCTGTCTCGTGCACACGTCCATTTTCTCTCGGTCTCACATTTTTGTTTTCCGATTTTAAAATGTGTACAATGGGGACGAGATGAAGATGCACTCTCATGGTAGGTAAGATATGAACTTCCTTGAAGTGGCATGTAGAAGGGAATGGGGGGTGGGGAGTTACTGGCCCACGAAGAACGTGCGACAAAGCTCAGGGACGAACACAGTCTCGGCAGTCATGGAGCTGGCACATGCTGCCTTTAGCGCAGAAACACGAAGCCCATATCACTGAAGGGTGCGGTCCCAGCTCAGGGGTTCCAGGGGTAAGGGGACATGGCCTCAGCTCAGGGGCTTCGGGGTGGGAGGACACGGTCCCAGGTCAGGGCCTCCGGGGATGGGGGGCACAGTCCCAGCTCAGGAGCTCCAGGCATGGGGGAGAAATGCAGTCCCAGCTCAGAGGCTCCAGGTGTGGGGACATCGGCGCACCCCTCTCAGGCTGGGACAAGGGGCCAGGGTGCGGGTCCCCAGGGAGACTGCTCTCCCTCTGTGACACTGCCCCGTTCTTGGACTCCCACCTTCCATTGCTGCCTCTCTGCTGTGTTCTGTTGTCCCGTTTTTATAGCTCAAAAACGCTCCATCCTCTCCAGGTGCATCTGACTTCTAACTTTTCTCAGTTCAGTTCAAGTGTCCACAGAAGCAAGCCCGTCTCTGTGTTCTAGTTCCCGGTGACTAGGAAAGAAACTTGATGGGCTAGTCCCCCAGGCCACTGGGCAGGGCGGGGTCCACAACCACGTGGAACCAGCCCCAGTCACACTGGTGAGGGGCCGTGAGGCTCAGGGCACGGGGAGGCCATTGCCAACATCCACCCACGGGCCCTCGGAGCGGCGAGAACCGCCCTCAGCTCCGGGACTCAGCTTCGTCCTCACAGGCGGGGAAGCCCTGGGCCCCAGGTTGTCGCCTGGGTCTCCCGCCCACCTCACAGGGCAGCTCTGGGCGCCGGCTTGAGGCTGAGGCACGTGCATGGCCAGCTGTGGCACTCCGTGCGCATGGAAGGCAGGCCGTTAAGTCCTGCAAAGCGAACCCCGTGGAGAAAACGCCCTGGGGTGCATCCTCCCGGACACTTGGAGGTCCTGGCTCCCCACGGGGTGAAGGGGCCTGAGCCCGCCTGAGCCGGGACAGGCATGTCGTGTTGGCTCAGCCCTGCCGTCCAGTGCCGCCTAACGCCGGTGTCCCACCACTGGGCCACATGTGTGCTAGGGCCTGACTGGAACCCGAGAAGGAGTGTGGGTGAAACAGAACCTGAGCTGTGGATGCTCCGCACAGGGACCACAGCAAACCTGCTGTTGCTGCACCTGGAACAGGCTTCACCCGAGTGAGGCTCCTGCTGCTTCCCTGGGCTCCGTGAATGCTGCGTCTTCCTTTGGGCTTTGGCTAGCAGCAGCCCCTCGGACACTCTCGGACTCCCGGGGCCCTTCTGTGAATCATCCTGACCCCTCACATGCGCTGGAACCACACGTGTCACCCTGGGTGAGACCATCAGTGGGCGCAGGCCTGTCCTGGAGGGCCCACACCAAGGCAGTGCTCAGGGCTTCCTGGCTGGAGATGCTGCTGAGCCCTCAGGAAGCAGGCTTTGCTGCAGGAGAGTGAAAGACGGAGGGTTTGCATTTCCCACGAAAAAGGCAAAGGCAGGAATGAGCTGGGAGTGTGTGGTGTGGGGTAAGAGGCGGCGTGGCACTCGTGGCTGGAGCAAAGCCCACAGGCAGCCGGCTCCTCACTGGAGGCCATGGGAGTGGGGGCTTCTGGCCACTGAGGGCAGAGCGGTTGGCCAAGTTCCCCTGGGCCTGCCAGGACCACTGGGCATTGGCTGAAAAATTTTTTGCAGCCACAGACGCAAGAATGACATTCTTTTGAACAAATCAAGATTCCTCTGAGCAAACGTCACGTGCAGTCTGCAGGGCTGGCCCTCTGCACTGAGGGAGGCCATTCCCGTGGGGGCTGCAGCGGACATCGACTCCAGACAGCCCCCCTTGGCTGCTTCTCTTGCCTCCACCATCATGTGGCCTCCCTCCAGGTGACCGTTTTAATCAGAAACAAACAGAGCTTGAAGGGCGCTTCCGTTGCATTGTGAGTGACCTGGAATGAGGGGCGTTCATCCAAGTCTTCAGATGCACTGGAGAGCGTGGGGTTAATCATGACCCCAGTTTCCACTTCAGAGACACACACAGTGCTCAGAGCTGACCGTCTTCTCTTCCACAGGGCACTCCAATACCTGCTTCAGCCACAGCTATGGGACTCGCAAAGTCACCCCAAGGCACCATGAACCTTGCACCATTTTCCTTCGTTAACTTCACTGAGGTTTTCAGGATTGCCGGCGAGAGACCGGCTTAGGCAGAGCGGACACACGCACTCGGTGCACTGGATGTCCAGCCTCTCATGCGCCACACGGTGGGGGACCGTGTGATAACCAGACCAGAGCCAGGCGGCCTGGCCAGGGCCCACGGCTGGGCCAAGTGGGAGAAGTTAGAGGGAGCTGTCTGGTGGCACGTGGCCAAGTGGGAGGAGCAGGGATGTGGAGATGCCTGAGCTCTGAGACGGAGGCTGGCATCCAGCCTGGAAGAGCCGAGACTGATGCCCTGCAGCAGGTCAGGGTGCACCTGAGCTCTGCAGGGGCAAGGTTGGGCACCGACAGGAAGGCTGCCTGCAGCACCTCATGGTGTATCTTGGCAGCGATCCTGAGAGGAGCTTGTCTTCACTATTTACAGATAAGATATTGGAGGTTCGGAGAGATTAAGCTGTGGCACCTGGGAGATGTCAACCACATCTCAAACCCAAGTCCTTTTCCTCAAGGGCTGCTGTTTCCCGCGGGACAGTTATCTTCCTACGCAGGCTGCGGGGTCACAAAACCAGTGGTGTTTCTTAAGCAGCTACTGCTTGCCAGGAATGTCTCCGGCTCTGTGGTTCCACAGCACCTCTGTTCCACGCATTAGATCGTCACCTCCATTTGACCGGTGACACTGTGACGGGTGCTCTCCATAGCATCTGGGGACCCGTAACCGACCCTCCCTTGCATTTGATTATAAACCTCAGCATGGGCCTCAGAATTCAACTCTGAGCTCCTGTCCCACCCATCTGGAGGTTCTGAATGGAGAGCTGGGAAGTCCTCACCTCCTAGCCTGGTCATGAACTTGAGTCTCAAGGCAACCCGCTGCTGTCCTGGAAGAGGACCCTTGCTGGAAGTTGTGGGGGTTCATAGGCAAAGACCCCTCAGAGCTCTGCACCTACACCAGGAGCCTGCGGATAGGAACTGCTGAACATGGTGCACGTCTGTGTTCAGCTTTCCGTGCGGTTCAGCTAGTTACCTACACTTCCCTGCAGCACGTGGGGAGCAGTAGTCTCTTACGGTCTATGACAAAAGCCAGTGTGAACTGAAGTGCCCAAGTTCAGGACAGCCGCTGTGGCCCTCCAGGCCTGGCATGGGACTGAAGCTCTCTCCATAAAGACGGCAGCGTGGCCGGGCACAGTGGCTCACCCCTGAAATCCCAGCACTTTGGAAGGCTGAGGCAGGGCCGATCACTTGAGGCCAGGAGTTCCAGACCAGCTTGGCCAGGATGGTAAAACCCAGTGTCTATTAAAAAAATACAAAAATTAATTGAGTGGATACATGCCTGTAATCCCAGCTAAACTCAGATGGCTGAGGCACAAGAATCGCTTGAATCCTGGAGGCAGAGGTTGCAGTGAGCTGAGATCCCACCACTGCACTCTAGCCTGGGCGATAGGGTGAGACTCTGTCTCAAAAAAAAAAAAAAAAAAAAAAAAAAAACTGAAACAAAACAAAAACAAACAAACAAACAAAAACCCAGCGTGGTCCCCATGGCCAGGAAGAGGAATGCCTTTGAGTGACTATTCTCCATCCGAAATGCAAAGAGTTCAATGTGCTATAAACATATCCTGCACCTGGCTGTGGGAGAGCTTAGAGCTTATTTCTTATAAGTAACAGGAACCTCTTTGCGGCTTTGCTGTGTCTAAATACGCAGTGATCTTTTCATCATTTGAGGGGAATCAGTGCAGGGAGGATGGAGAACATGAGATGCAGCACATACGCTTTAAAGTGTGAAAAAATACAGAACTCTGACACCCGCGTGCTGCTCGGCATGGTATCTACGTGCTGTTAAATTGGGCGTGACACCACGTCCAGTTTCAGGGGACAGGCACGTTTGAGGCCCTCACTCTATCTCCGGCACCACTACATTCCGGGAATACTGAGAGTCACCCGCTCTGTAAGGATTTACAGAGGGCTCACCTCGGCTTTCATGGAGACCGGACAGGACGCGTGTGAGATCCCAGGATGGAGAGGGAGGGTGGAGCACGAAGACTGACAGAGCAGCCAACCTCAGAGCGCTAGGCCTGAGCCCAGGAAAATGAGTGCATTTAGTAGCGAGGTGATGGGAGTGGGAGCCAGCAATCGGGGTGCAGGGGGAAGCTGGCACCGGCTGAGAGTCCAGGAGGATGTGTAGGAGACGGCCTCGTTGGGCCTGGACCTTGAAAGAAGGGGCGGCTGTGGCCGAGCTGGCCTGGTGCGGAGGGCTCGTGTACTGAGAGCAGAGTGCCCTCGAGGGCCTGCATCTGCTGGCTGTGGCACAGGGCACAGCGAGGCCTTGGGGAACGAGGCGAGCTGGGGCTGGGGTCCGCAAGGCAGGGCTATGTCTAGACCCCTGCTGTGGAGGGGTGCCTGACTCCCCTTCCCACAAAGGTGAGGCCTGCTCCTGCTGTTGGCAGGAGGGAAACCCAGGAGCCCCCTGTCCTCCATCCATGTGAGTAAACCAGGGGCCTCGTCCCTGTGACTGATCCGGCGGCCTCTCTCTGTGAGTGACGGGCAGTCTCCGTCTGTGTGAGTGAACTGGCAGCCTGGGCACTGCCCGAGTCACTAGGAGGCCTTGGAACCTGTGAGCCTGAGCCTGAGCCCAGGAGCTCCCCGGCAGGTGGGCAGGCAGGCCAGGGCCCAGGACTGTGCAGGGCTCCCGAGAACATAGAGGGGTGCAGCCGGTGGTCCAGGCAGCCTGTGACTCAGAGCAGGTGAAGGTCCTCGCAGGGCCAGAAGCAGCCACTCATGTGGATAGCACAGTGTGTGAGAGTGTCCCATGCCCTCTCTGTGTGTGTGAGTGTCCCGTGTCCTCTCTGTGTGAGAGTGTCCTGGGTCCTCTGTGTGTGTGTGTGTGAGAATGTCCCGTGTCCTGTGTGTGTGTGTGTCCCGTATCCTCGTGTGTGTGTGTCCCGTGTCCTCTCTGTGTGTGTGAGTGTCCCATGTCCTCTGTGTGTGTGTCCTGTGTCCTCTCTGTGTGAGTGTGTGTGTGTCCCGTGTCCTCTCTGTGTATGTGTGTGTGTCCCGTGTCCTCTGCGTGAGTGCATGAGAGTGCCCCGTGTCCTCTCTGTGTATGTGTGTGTCCCGTGTCCTCTCTGCGTGAGTGTGTGAGAGTGTCCCGTGTCTCCTCCTGCTCAGCACTGTTCGCCGGCTGCTCTCGGGAGACTCCCATGCCTGGTTGCTGGCCGAGTGTCTCTGGATGGAGGGTCTCAGGGCACAGCTCTATGAGGTCCTGGCTGCATTTCTCCTGCCTCAGCCCTTGTTCCCTGACCCCATATTCCCTGATTGGGCCTTGAGGAAGAGTTGCAGGCAACTTGTAGCGTCATAGGAAGCTTCTTGAAGGAGAGACACATTCCTTCCCCCTTCTGGGCTTCCTGACCCGGGTTTTGGGTGGAAGGATGCCCTATGGCATCCGTGGGGGATGCCCTCAGAAGGTGCAGGTGAGTGTGTGGAGTGGGGTCCGCTGAGAGGAGCACTTCCCACAGATTCTCCTTTCTTTCTGAAAAATGTCAGGGGCACTGATTTGAATTTTACTTCACTGTATTGGTTCATGGAGAGGAGGTATTTTCTTTTATTTAAATGAAAGAAAGTGGAAGCGCTGCATTTCAAGTCTAAGCTGTATTTATTGCCTGTTGTCCAAGTGCGCACACAGTGTCCAGGAGATTCTGGGAGCCAGGTGGCCGGGGCGGGGTGGGCGCCCTCTAGGCTGGTGGCAGGAAGGACACCTGTGTAGGGCTCCTGAGGCCGGAAGTGAGTCTTCAGTGCCATTGAGAGTTCTGTTAGAAAACCCCTGACTTTTACTGGGAGCTGGGCTGAAAAATGCTCCCTCTCTGAGCAGGAGTCCCGAGATCCTCTCTGGGGACAGTCAGTGCCCTACCGCGTCCTGAGTGCAGTGATTCCCAAACACAGCCACCATCTCCCTGCCCCACATGAGGTACGGGACTCTGGGCAGCTGCCTGGAGGAGGAGGAGCTGCCTATCCCATGCAGCGGCCCTGTGAGAGAGCGCGCCGTGGGTGTGGCCAGGTGCCGGGCAGAGGTCACGAGGGCAGTGGGTCCTGCGTGGATCTACCTGCCAACCTTGGTGTACAACCCAGTCCGGCCGAGGGCAGAGGCTTGGAGGCCAGTCACCAAAAGGCAGACACGGGCAGATGCCAGAGGCTGGAACCACACCCGACTCCCTCCCCAGGACTCCCGGCAGCCCTGCAAGACCACACGACGCCACTCCAAGGGGCAAGGGTCTGCAGGCCACGTGTGGCTGCCTTCTCAGCCCCTGAGGTCCCACAGAAGTGCCCCATCTTACCTGGAGGAACCCTTAGACAGGACAGGGCCTGAGAGGCCAGTGAGGTTTTGGTGTTTGCTGAGGCGTAACCAAGGTGACTTTTCTTTGCTCACTGTTGTCATTGTTTGGACTCTGGGTGCATTGTAACAGCTGTGCTTCCCCCTGGGAAATAATTTGCCAGAAAAAATCCTAGAAATAAATGGCAAGCAGTGTGTATTGTTTATGGGGACGGTTGGCAAGAGGAGGGCATGCCCCTTCTGAGGGCTCACCGGCTGCCAGTGTGACGCTGGGTGCTTGGGACAGTGCCTCTTAGCTAATTCTCGCAGTAACTCTCTAAGATAGTAATAACGCTCCTCTTTTTTAAAACAGAAAGACTGAGACCCGCAGAGGCTGTTACCTGCCCTGCATCTCTCAGCTAGAAAGTGGTAGAGTTGGACGAGGTCTGTGTCGGATGCACAGCTGTCACTCTTACCAGGAAAGACTCTGGTGTTTGCTCAGTGACTGCCCACAGGAGGCACAGAGAGGAGGGCTTGTGCCCGGCTAGGGCTGGCAGGGCTCAGGGACTCACAGTGGTCTGCGCGTCAGGATGGGTGCCCTGGGAGCTCAGGACCCAGGGGAGGATGTGTGTGGGGGGCAGGTTCTCATCTGCCTGGGATGTTCCCTTTGGGGCCATGAGCTGCTTTTACCCAGTGATACGGCAGATGTCCTATAAGCCTGCACCCCCTGCGGGAAAGCAGACGTCTCCACAGCCGGCTCTGCCCTGCGGCACACACGGAGAAGTGTCTTCCGGGAAGAGTGGGCTCCTTCCTCGCCAGCCCTGTCCCTGTACGTCTGTGTGGCTGCTGAGGCTGGGAGCCTGGGGCCGGCACCCGCGCTGTGACTCTGGGTTGTGAATGCCCCCAGGACAGCACAAGCCGGGAGCACCAGGGCCAGGCAGGTGGCGTGCAGGTGTGTGTGTGCTGGGGGCACTGAGGAGGGTATCAGAGCTTGGTTCAATACAAACAAGAGCTTGTGCAGTCATTTCAGTTGCCGGGACTGACATGGCTGCCTGGGGAGCTCGTGACGATGATAGGGGCAGCCTGGCCTGCCTTGATTCCTGCCAACATGGGAGCGGTTCGTGACTGGGTCCTGCACTTCAGAAAGCTGGCTGGGCAGCCTCTGGGCCAGGCCTGGGCACCAAGTCTTCTGGACAGTGAGCACCTGGTCCCCTCTGAACCCCAGCTCAAGAAGCTTCAGTCCGGGGAGCAGGGACCCCAGGCAGCCAGCTGAACAGGGCTGCAGAAAAACATGTCAGCAGCGTGTGCCCTCATTGGACCAAGATGTGTCACCTGGCTGCCCGGCCTTCCAAGGGCTGCTGTGACACATTCACACACGTGGTGGCTTCACACAACAGATAGTTACTCACAGTTCTGGGCCGGAAGCTAAATGCAGGTGCTGGCAGGGCCATGCTTCCTCCACAAGCTCCGGGGGAGAATCCCTCCTTGACTCTTCTGGCTCCTGGTGGCTCCAGGCCTTCTCCAGCACACTCTGTATCACTCTAGTCTCTGCCTGTGTCACCACGGGGCTGTCCTTCCTCTGCATGAGGCTCTGTGACCTCATCCCTTCCGTCAAGATGCCAGGGACTGGACATAGAGTCCCCCTTTAATCCTACCTTGATGATATCTGCACACACCCTGTTCTGAACAGGTCAAGTCCACAGGCACCAGGGTTAGCACCTGGCCGTGCCCTTTAGGGACACAGTTGGCACATAGCATTGGCTAAGCTCTATCCAAAGGGGAGTTAATTTGGGCAAGGATTGGAGATTCTGGGAGGAAAACCAGGAAGGCAGAGCTAAAACAAATAGACAAACAACAAAAAACAGCAACGAAGTAAAACATGGTGGCTTCCTGAGCCCTCCCGCACCAGAAGCATCTGGAGAGTGATGTCATACCTGCCATCTGGCCCTCCCTGCGGCGTTGACAGCAAGCTGGAACTGTCGTCCTCCGGCCCTGCTGTGGGGGTGGCACCTACCCTATCCTGGTTCAGGACTCACTCTCCTGTGTTTCTCCCACTTCATCCTTCCTAAGGCCAACCCTGCTTCGGTCCTATGCCCCCATGGGGCCCCTGCTAAATGCTGTTCACCTCCTGCTTCCACAGCCTAATCCCAGCAATGGGTTCCTAGGCAACAGGGTGAGATTCCAGAGCCGACTCGCCCATACTTGTAACTCTTGTCCCCAGCACACACTGCGCTGGGCCTCTGTGATCCAGATTGCATGAGACAGTGTGGCTCCATGTCCCTCATGTTGAATTGTGACCCCCAGCACTGGGGGAGAGACCAAGAGAAACATGATCAGATCATGGGGCCAGATTTCTACCTTGCTGTTCTCATGATAGTGAGTTCTCGTGAAAGCTAGTTGTTTAACAGTGTGTAGCACTCCCCCCTCTCTCTCTCTTTCTCTCTCTCTGACCATGTGAAGACCTGCCTGCTGCCGTTGCACCTTCCATCGTTCTTGTAAGTTTTCTGAGGCCTCCCCGGAAGCAGAAGCTTGCACAGCTCACAGAACCATGAGCCTACTAAACCACTTTTCTTTCTAAATTACCCAGTCTCAGGTATATCTTTATAGCAGTGTGAGAACAAACTAATACAGGAAATTGATACAAGAAAAGTGGGACATTGCTACAAGGATACCAGAACATGTGGAAGTGACTTTAGAAATGGGTAATGGGCAGAGGTTGGAACAGTTCAGAGGGCTCAGAAGACAGGAAGTTGTGTGAAAGGTTGGGAATTCCTAGAGACTTGTTGGATTGTTGTGACTGAAACACTGGCAATGATATGATATGAACAGAGAAGTTCAGACTGAGGTGTTCGCAGTTGGAGATCAGGAAGTCCCTGGGAATTGGAGTAAAGGTCACTCTTGCTACGCTTTAGCAAGGAGCTTGGCAGCATTGTGACCCTGCTTGAGGGATCTGTGGAATCTTGAACTTGAAAGAGATGATTTAGGGTATCTGTTGAATGAAATTTCTAGGCAGCAAAGCATTCGAGATTTGGCCTGGCTGCTTCTAGCAAGGTGTGCTCATGTTTATGAGCAAAAAAAATTACCTGAAACTAGAATTTATATATAAAAGGGAAGCAGAACGTAAGTTTGAAAAATTTGCAGGCTGGCCATGTGGTGGGGAAGAAAAAATCATTTTTGGAGGGGGGAATTCAAACCAGATTCAGAAATTTGCATAAGTAAAAAGGAGCCACATATGAATAGCCAAGATGACAGGGAAAATACATCCAAGGCATTTTAGGGACCTTCACAGCAGCCTCCCCATCACAGGAGGCCTCCCTGGAGGCCTAAAAGGGGAAAATGGTTTTGTGGGCCGGGCCGCACTGCTCTGTGCAGCTCTGGGACATGACACCCTGCTTCCCAGCCACGACAGCCCCAGCCGTGGATGTCTCAACCCCCATGGCTCAGAAAGGGCCCCGGATATGTCCCAGGCCACTGCTCAGAGGGTGCAAGGCATGATAAACCTTAGTGGCTTCCAGATGGTGTTAAACCTGTGGGTTTACAGAGGGTAAGAGTGGAGGGCCCCCACCTAGATTTCAGAGAATGCATGGGAATGCCTGAATGTCTAGGCATAAGTCTACTTCCGGGGTGGAGCCTTCATACAGAACCTTTACTAGAGCAGTGTGGAGTTCTCTACTAGGAGGATGTGGGTGGTCTCCACTGGGGCACTGCCTAGTGAAACTCTGAGAAAAGGGCCACCATCCTCCAGCCCCTGGAATGCTAGATTCACCAGCAGCTTGCCCTGCACCCCTGGAAAAGCTGCAGACACTCAATGCCAAACCTTGAGAGCAGCTGTGGGCATTGAGCTCTGCAGAGACAGAGGGGCGGAGCGTCCAAGGCCTCGGGGCCCACCCCTTGTATCAATGTGGCCTCAATGTGAGACACGTAGTCAAAGGAGATGATTTTTGAGCTTTAACATTTAACGACTTCCGTGCTGGGTTTTGAGCATGTTTGGGGGCCTGCAGCCCCTCTGTTTCGGCTAATTTCTCTTGTTTGGAATGGAAGCATTTACCCAATGCCTGTAAATGCTTCTAAATTACCCAGTCTCAGGTATATCTTTATAGCAGTGTGAGAACAAACTAATACAGGAAATTGATACAAGAGAAGTGGGACATTACTACAAAGATACCAGAACATGTGGAAGTGACTTTAGAAATGGGTAATGGGCAGAGGTTGGAACAGTTCGGAGGGCTCAGAAGACAGGAAGTTGTGTGAAAGGTTGGGACTTCCTAGAGACTTGTTGAATTGTTGCTTGGAAGCAACTAACCTGTTTTTATTTTACAGGCTCATAGGTGGAAGGGTCCTGCCTTGTTTCTGACTTTGGACTTGGACTTTTGAGGCTGTTGGGAAGGCATGATTGTGTTTTGAAAAACATGAAAGAACATGAGCTGTGGGAGGGGCTGGAGGTGGAATGATCTGGTTTGACTGTGCCCCACCCAGATTCCCCTTGGAATGCAATGGAGGTGACGGGATCATGGGGTCAACATCCTCTTTGCTGTTCTTATCATAGCGAACGAGCTTTCATGAGATCTGGTTGTTTGAAAGTGTGAAGTACTTACCCTTTGACTCTCTCTGTCTCTCTCCTGCTGGCTATGTGAACATGCGCCTGGTTCCCCTTCACCTTCTGCCATGATTTTAAGTTCCCTGAGGACTTCTCAGCCATGCTTCCAGTATAGCCTGTGAAACTGAGTTAATTAAACCTCTTTTCTTCATACACTACCCAGTCTCAGGTAGCTCTTTATAGTAGCATGAGATTGGACTACTACCGGGCAAGATTGGTCATCTCTTGCCCATTCTATTTTAGAGACACCAGATGCTGTTAATCTGATTTGCTTTATTTATTTCCACCATTTGTATTTTGGGTTTTGCTTTTTGTTCTGGTGCAAGCCTGTTTACTTGAAGACTGTTAATTCTACCTGTTTTGAAGTGACCAATCTCATAATGATTCTGCAAGGTAGTCAGTAACGTTATCCCTACTTTAGAAAATTTTGTTTAAAACCCCTGCCATTCCACAGCCTACATAAGGAGTTAGTTTAATCACTCCCCCACTGCACAGATGAGGAAACTGATTCTGAGCAGTTGTGACCGGGAGATCAGATGACATTTCTGCATCCTGGCTCTACAGCCTGAGCTGTATTTCTCTATCTTGCAGTGTTGATAAAAATCACCTTCTCCAGGGGGTTCTCCAAGGCCTTAGGTCTCATCTAGCAGATGGGATTTTTAATGGAGAGGTCACTGGACATTTCCAGAAAGGGAGAGGGGTGTCCTCGGGAATGTTTCAACCATGAGGGAACAGAGAATTTGCAAAGATGGGCAGAAGAGGAAGAGCATGAAGGAAGGTAGAGGCCAGCTGGGTACAGGTGTTTATTTTGACAATAGAGTAACTGTGAATACCCCAAATGAGCATCCTGCCACATGACCGCAGTCACCTCTAAACGACGCTCTAGGGCATGGCAATTATTATTTCCCTCTGAGATGAGCAGAGCAGGTCAGCAAATGGGAACCAGTAGCTAGCCATGGGCATGTCTACCTGAAGGCAGGTCTGTCTGTCCTCAGACGGCACTCATGGCTTTACCTTGGTGTGGGTCTGCCCTGCTGGGTGCAGGCGGGGGCTCCTCAGGCAGAAAACCAGAGGTCCTTAGTCCTGAACAGCACTGGTGGTGCCCACTGTCCACGGGAGGTGGGGCTGGCATGCACAGCCTGGGGCGAGGGGGCTGTGTGATCCTTTGTGAGGTGAACACACAGAAGAACACGTGGGTACGTCTCAACAGAGAGGCTGGTGGTGCTCCCTGGGCGTGGGGGCCGAGCGCGTACAAGGAGCAGCAGCGGAGCTGTGGGGATGTGGAAGCTGCACCCAAGGCAGATCTTGCCTCTGACATGCTCTGATAGCTCTGTCCAGCGTCTGCCTCTCTGAGCCCTGCCTCCTTCCTCATCAGGGCGGTTGCTGTGAGGACCAAAAGACAGCTCCGAGGTGCAGCAATTGCTCCAGGGAAGCACCGCTGGGCTGGAGCCTGGGCGAGGAGCCGCCTCAGGTAGCTCTGCAGCAAGTGGGAAGGAAAGAGAGCTGGGGAGGAAAAAAAAAAAAAAAAAAAAAAAAGGCTACCCCCGGCTCAGCTGTACTGAATCTGGCATCCGGGTGAAGAAGGCGTTCCACACAGAGCCCACGTGGCCGGGAAGTCAGGCCTGCGTTAGAGAGGGTCCAGGCACAGCCTCGCTGGACTTTTCACAGGCATTCAAAGTGAGTGAGCTCCCAGTAGCATATGCAGAAACAAAGCAAAACAGTACAAAGCTAAGGCCTGCGTCTGAACGGCAGACACAAGAAGAGCAGACACAGCCAGGCATTCAGGGAGGGGCCGGAGGCTGCTGCCGTCTGGGAGTAAGCTCCCAGCCATGCCGGGAGAAGCCGGACACGGCAGCGGACCCGCCCTGCTGCACACCCTCAGAATGAGCCTTCCCTCACAGGAACACCCAATGCAGATTGCATTTCCCCTCCTGGCGTTGCAAGCCCATCGATCCTTCCTTTTCTTCAAAGCGTCTGCAGCCAGCATAGGAGTGGCTTCCCACAAAGTGTTCCACGGCAGTGAAGTGCTGGCGGTTCCCCGAGGCGCCGAGGCCGCGGGCAGGCTGGCTGGCCCCGCCAGGGGAAGTGTGTGCAGTCCTGGTCGATGGGCACAGACAGCAAGAGGTCAGCCCTTCCGGATGGGCTCCTGCCAGGCACAGGCTGCCTGGCTTCACATCCATTTTCTTGTAAACCTCAGGCTGATCCCCGAGAGGCTATAATCTGAAGGTTTAAAAATGCCAAATTCAATCCTTTGGGATGCCAAAGTGTAAGATAAACAGCTCTCTGTTCTGGAATCGGAGCAGCCTGCCACCCTCTTCACCGTCTGCCCTGGCAGTTAACCCAGTGACAGCCACGTGTCAGGGCTCCGTGCTGACTCCCTTGCGGCCACTCAGAGGCAGAAGTCAGGGTTCCAGCGCCCGCTGCCTCTCCGTGGGTCACTGTCATTCTCTGGCAAGGGCAGATAAGAGCCCCTCTACTCAACACATGGCTGACGAAAAATAAGTACAGTCGTGAATGGGAATAGGTTCTGTAAATGTAAGCACTCCTAGTGATGAAGGCGTTATGGACGCTGCACACTTGGGCCCAGACTCTCCGCGGGGACGACACGGCCGCTGCACGTTGCGTTTCTTTCAAAGCTGGTCTCATCTCCATCAACACGTTCTCGTGGTTTTATTGTTTCACAGCCTGAAAATGTCTTGCGTGCGCTGCTACAGTTCGCCTGTTTTTGAAGAATGCTTGTTCTTGTTCACCAAAACCTGAGTGCTGTTGCAATGAGGCTGTTTTGAGCTGAGGCAGAGCTACAGAGACAGGGTTGGAACACGGGGGGACCCTCACGGAGCCTCTGATTTGTGCATGATCTTGGAGGCCTCACTTACACTGACTGCTACCCCCACACCGCTGGGCACAGCACAGACGTTTCTCGCCATGTGCCACCTGCAGCCCTCAGTCTCGCCCTTGACACTGCAGGGAGGGACGGAACCCCGGGCTGTGGGTGCTCTTCAGGAGGAGGAGGACCCAGCAGCAGCATCCCCGAAGCTTCTCATCACCTCTGGCCTTGTCGCGCACGCCCCTTAAGCTCATATGGAGTCATGCCATGCAGAAAACGAGTTGCTGAGGGAGATTTATTGCAATTAAAAAAAAAAAAAACCTGAACGCTTTTGTATTTCTTTTCTTTTTCTTTTTCTTTTTTTTTTGGTAAAAGTACACAATTGAGTAGAAATTTTGAGAAATAGAAGAAAGAGCTTTAAAAATAATCATATATAATCTCCTAAGCCAGAGAAAACAATTGGGAACATTTCAGGGCTCTTCTCATTTTCCTCCAGAGCAGGTAATTAGTTTCTACATGACGTTAATAGTATTGTATTGCATTTATTGGTTAATAATATCCTTTCTTTCTTTCTTTCTTTCTTTCTTTTTTTTTTTTTTTTTTTTTTTTTTGAGGCAGAGTCTCACTCTGTCATCAGGCGCTGGGCTGGAGTGCAGTGGCCCAATCTCAGCTCACTGCAACCTCCGCCTCCCGGGTTCAAGCAATTCTCCTGCCTCAGCCTCCTGAGTAGCTGGGATTACAGGCACGCACCACCACGCCCAGCTAATTTTTTTGTATTTTTGGTAGAGACGGGGTTTCACCATGTTGGCCAGGATGGTCTCGATCTCTTGACCTCATGATCTGCCTGCCTTGGCCTCCCAAAGTACTGGAATTACAGACGTGAGCCACCTCGCCTGGCAATAATATCCTTTTATATTTTAGAATATCCTAGACTTTTTACAATTTATTAAACACTCTCTGTGACACTGTTTTAGTGGCTTCTAAGTACTTCTGTGGGAGGAGAACTCTATCACTCTCCATTTCTTTCCTTTTAAAATTTCCTTTCATGGCATGCATTGCTGTCTGCCATTTTATGATGCATTTAGTGATTTATTGTCTGTATCCTTAGCTAAAATAGAAGCTTCAGCAGGCTAGGGTCTTCACCCTTTTTCCCGCTGCTGTATGAAAAGAACACAGAATAACAAGTGACCCATGGCAGGCAGTCCACAAATATTTGCTGGATACAGGAGTGGCTTTAAGCAGTCATCCTCTGACAGACACTTGAAGTGACTAGACACTCAACTACATTGTAGGCCAGTCTTTTTGTTCTTAAGGCAAATCTTCAATGAGACCTTTCCAGGTCAAGAATTATGGATATTTAGTTAGCTTTTAATAAAAATCAACAAATTATTCTCCAGAAATTCTCTAATTTATATTCTTATCAACATATAAGAGAACTCTATTTTTTCACTCATTCTAAAATTTTCATTGGCATTTACTAATATTTCAATGATAGGTACAAACGATAGATAACTTTTATCTTAATTTGAATGACAATTTTAATGAATTAGAATATTTTCACATATTTATTCATCATTTATATTTTCAATTGCCTGTTCATTTTCCTTGACAGTGTTATTTTATTTTTTAGATTTCTTTATCTTTTAAGCATATTGATCTGCCACAGGTAGCAGATATTTTTCACTTGCTGCTTGTTATTTAACATGGATATAGTGTTTTCACACATAAAACATTGCTCTTGTATATAGTCAGACACATTCATGTCTTTATGACTTCTGGTATTTTGTGCACAGAAACCGTGTGGCAATTTTCCATCAGAGCCCAGCTGTAATAGCAGGATCTCTTTTTAAAATAGAATTCCTTCCTGACTGTAGGCTCCTCAGCATCCCTGCTGGAGACGGGAAGGAGCCATATATCTCTCAGAGTGGATTAAAGTTCAGCCTTGTACCAGAGACAAGATGTACGGCCCTCTGTAAGGGCATATTGCAACGGGCACCTAATGTGGGCTGTGCCTTGGGATCCAACCAGCAATGAAATATGAAAGAGGGAGCGATGGCAGAGCAGGAAAGGCTATTCTGTCCTGCACACCTGTCCTCTTAAAATTTATCTTAATCCTGCATTCCTGATGTTTTACCATCTGTCGACCTGCCTTCCCTCCCTGGAAATAAGTCAGGGGCTTGAATTAATTTTTTGCTACATTTGCCTTGTCTCTTCATTTCTTCCATATGTTCATTACCTTCAGTGTGCAGTCACTCCTGCCCGGATCTCTCCGCCTTCATCACAACGCTTTCATTTTTATTTCTTTGCTTTGGTCTACAAAACATGTTTTATTGTCCTTATTAATCCCTCTACTGATATCACCTCAGACCCTATTATTTTTCAAGGAAATTAGAGCAATTTTTTAAAGCTTAATTATTTTATGCAGGCGAAATAAAAAGAGATATCTTCCAATGGACCGTGTCTTCACCAAATTTATATCTTAGCCAAGTCTCACTCTGACAAGACTTGGAGATTCTCAAAACTCTGAACTTGTGATTTGACTCGGTAGGAAATGGAACGCGGGAGAGAACACGGAAAGGCTGTAAGGGCAGAGGACGCCAGAGGGTCTTGAATAAGAACAGGCTGTTTAGAGCTGAGATTGCGATCACCGCTCTCATGCTTCCATGCACAGGGTGAGTCCCGTTAACTCTGATGGGAGATCGCTCATGGACATCAAGAACGAGACCTTTCTGTGTGACTTGCTGAGCTTCTCGCAGAGGGAAGAAGTGCAGCTCCCTGCTTCCTGTTAGCCATTCACTTCTCACCTACCCCTTTTAGGGTTTCTCCGAAGCTGCCTTCAGCATCTTGGAGTCTTTTATTTAAACCGAATGGCCCGATGCCCTGATCCGAAGATG
Organism: Saimiri boliviensis; assembly: GCF_048565385.1. NCBI lineage: Eukaryota > Metazoa > Chordata > Mammalia > Primates > Cebidae > Saimiri > Saimiri boliviensis. Next base: position 2,445,990 of record NC_133449.1, on the reverse strand, counting down.
AGGCGGCAAGTGCCGGGCTGAGCTGAGAAGTGTGTGCAGGTGAGCTTCGTGGTGTCACTGAGGCTCTGCCGGTGGTTCTTCTGCTTCAGCAGACAAAGACTTGAGTTTTCTAAGTTGATATCAGAGGAAAGAAGCATCATCCGTGTAGTCAGGAGATGGGAATTAATGATCAGGGAGCCCACAGCCTAGCTGTCTCTCTAAAATTTAGGTTATGAATTGTCATTGAATTATCTTGCTTCATTTGTTTTTTTTTAAACTGCTTTTGACATGAGTTTAGGTGTTAAAGCTGCTGGTTTGTCACTTCAGTGAGAAATGCTGGGCTAAGGTCATAACGTCGCCAATGTCATCAGTATTTATTGGACAGCGGTGAGGCATCTGTCTGCAGATGCTAACACCAGATGTGCAGTCTATTCGGGCCAGCAGTGTAAAGACAGGTAGGCACTTTGCAGTGGAAACTAAGGGTCAGCTCGTGAAGACAGACAGTGAGTTACAATTTGGCAAAGTCCGTGGTGTCCTGAGCATGTGGGGTGAGAAGCTGGCTCTGCTTGGCTTATATCCAGAGGGCAGGGGGCAGACGTGTCACTGACCTGGGCTCCGTGGCTTCTATCCGTGGCCCTGTGGAGGAATGTGTGTCTTGTACTGTGAACAGAGGGCAGTACATGAGCACACACACAGTATAAATGCACACACACGTGCCCACACACATAGCATTCAAGCACACATACAAACACAAATTTAGCATGCACTCATGCCCACACACATGATGTACACACAAACATACACATAACACACACAAACATGCATGCATCATACGCATATGTACACACAGAGCACACATACATACAGCACACAAATATAGCATACACACATGCACATAGAGTGCACACACACTATACACACATCTAGTATGTAGGCACACACAATAGCACACACAAACATATATGACATAAATTCACACAGCATACAAACACACAGGATACACGCATCCAAGCACGTGTGCAACATACACAAACATACACCTCATGCACATATCCATATGCTCACAATTGTGCATGCATGTATATTACCTAGGCTCACACAGGCACACATACAGCACACACACACAAACACACACATAGCATATGTAACATGTACACACGGCATACACACAATTACACATGTAGCACACACGTGCACACAGGCAAATACTCACATAACATACAAGAACTTTCACAAGCATAGCATGCCCCCTTAAGCACAAATGCAAATGTAGTATACAGACACACACAGAACACAAAACATGCACACACACAGCATACACACATGCATACACATTGCATATACACACAAACACATGTGTAGCATACACACACAGCATGCACACACATAGTACATAGGTACACATGCAAATGCACATACAGCATACACACACACACACACACACACACACACACAAAGTGTGTATACTTTATAGTCTGCTTTTATTTAAGAATCAGAATTCAGCCAAATGGATGAAGGCATCCGTTTTGAATTCCCTCCAGGGTCTGCAAAGGTGGTTTTTCTTCCCAGCTGCCTCCCTGTTCTTTCGCCTCATGACTCTCCTAACCGGCCCCACCCTCCAACCAGGCCTGTGTCCCCCACTTCTGTTTGCCCAGCGTGGGGTGCTTTTCCCTCCCTGCCATTCTCTGTGTCTGCGTCTTTCTCAGGCCCCAGGGCACCTGCTGCAGCAAAATTTTGCACCTGCCTCATTTCTCATAGAGGTCTGTGCAGGAAATCACATCTAGACAGTAATAAAATGACCAGAATATCGGCACAGGCTAATTCTTCCTAACAGCGAGAAAACACAGCAACAGATTAAGGATCCGATGAAGACGCGTGAAACCGTCCATAACACACAGGTACCCGAGGAGCCCCTGAGAACCTGTCCTGTGCAAGCACCGTGCTGGGTGCCGTCCGAGGCGTGGTCAGGGCTGCCTGCTGCCTCAACCTGATGGAGGTCTGTGCTGGGCAAAGGGCCCTTTCTCCTGCAGGCCACGCCCAGCCCTGGGGAACTTCAGGAGAGTGTGGCAGGGTCTGCAGTGACGCCCAGGTGGGTTACCCCAGGACTGGGTTGCAAAGGGTTTCAGGACCTGGGAAGCCACCTGACCCCTCAGAGATGTAGGGAGCCCAGGGAAAGCTGGCTGAGGCCCTGGAGAGGCACGCGGCTCACCTCTTGGGACCCAGGCTATGTCATGCCCCAGCCGCCCGGGAGCCTCCCCTTGGGGTTGGGATATAAAAAACTCCAACAGGAGCCTCACCTTTCCCCAAACAACTCGTTAATAAAAAGCGAGTGTGCACATGTTGTCCAAGTAGGAATGACATTCCTCTGATGGCTGTGTGGGCCCTGCCTAACTGCAGAAATGCTGTCTCATTAGAGAGAGCGCCCAAGCCTGAGCAGCGGAAGCGCCCCATCGCTTACTCCATGGAATACACGTCGACCCTCCTAGAGGAGGAGCCCCCAGCATGGGACAGAGGCTCTGAGGATTCCAGGTCCTGCTGCTGACATCCTGAGTCTGAGGAGGAGACAGGCAGGGGGCGAATGTACCCACAAGCCTGGAACCCTCCTGTGCGCAGGGCCCTGGGCTGAGTTTCAGGGATGCAGCGGTGAGCACGTCAGACGCGGCCTCGGACTGCTGCCCTGCTCACAGGATCTGCAGCGCTGTGGGTGCGACCGTGTCCCACTTCTACACAAGTAATTAAGTGCAGTTATGACCAGCACCAAGGTGACCAGGTGACAAAAGCCTCTTGGAGACGTCCGAGCTGAGCGGCAAGGTGAACGTGATGAGTTGGGCCAAAAGCAGGCGGGAGAAGTTGCTCACAGGCAGAGAAGGGTGTCGAGGGAGGGCACAGTGTTTCAGAGAGTCCAGGGGACTCGGGCAGCCACAGGGGGTCTGTGTTGGATACCCTGGGGTGCTGGGCTGCCCAGGTATCAGGAACATCACCATCGGCACCCACAGCTGGCTCTGGGGTAACAGGGACACTTCCACTCAGAGCGGGCGCATGCGTAATCCGGCTTCGGTGGGAAACGTTCCTGGGCCCACCTTGGGTGAAAGTGTGGAGCCTGGGCAGACCCCGGGGCAGACCCTGGGAGGCCACGGGGAGGGGGTTAGGTCAACACCCACGGGGTGCAGAGGCAGAGACAGAGGCAGGAAGTGCGTGCGGGTGAAACCAACAGGACTGGGCGCTGAGTGGAATGCGAGGCAATGCGCGAGGGAATCTAGGCTGCCCCGGACAGCGCCTGCGACGTGTGGAGAGGCCGGATCTGGGAGACAGACATGGCTGGGAACCCCGGAGGAGCCTGAGCTTTGGGTTCTGACGGGGCACCTAAGAGTAACTCCGTGGGTAGATGTGTCTCCGTCTGCACTGGAGTGTGACGTGGCACATGCCGTGTGGGCCGTGACAGCCACGAGCTGGGATAAGGTTTTCCTGGGAGGGAGGGGTGAAGGACCACAGCGGAGCCTGGGAACGTCACTACACGTGAGGCAGGAGGACGCAGGGCTGCAGAGGAGACGCCGGGCGGTGGCTGCAGAGGCAGGACGCTCAGGAAGGAGGCTGCCCGGAAACCAGACGAGGCGAGTGGGAACCAAGGATGCAGGCAGCCCGAGGGCGGATCCACGTCGTCGGAGTCTGGGCGTCTGGACAGAGAGGTTTCAGCAGCTCTGCCAACCGCAGCAGCCCATGGGGATGGGATCCCAGCTGCAGAAGCGAGGGAGGGGACTCTGCCTATCCAGAGATGGGGCTGCCGAGGGTTGGGGAGCAGCACAGCCTGCAGCAGGGGAGGGATGTGCGGTCTGAGGTCTTGGCTTTGTGTTCTGCCGTTGACCAAGTGGGCTCTGGGTGCAAGGCACTGAGCACGCTCGAGCCCTAAAAAAAAGGAAGGATGTGGGGGCTGAAGGTGAAGTAGCTGGGGGAACATGGGATGCAGACTACCAGAGGGCAGATGCATTCCCATCCCTTCAACAGGAGCAGGACACATGGGACGCAGATGACCAGAGGGTGGATGCATTCCCATCCCTTCAACAGGAGCGGGGGACATGGGATGCAGATGACCAGAGGGTGGGTGCACTCTCCATCCCTTCAACAGGAGCAGGGGACGTGGGATGCAGATGGCCACAGGGTGGCTGCATTTCCCATCCCTTCAACAGGAGCAGGGGATATGGGACGCAGATGACCAGAGGGTGGGTGCATTTCCCATCCCTTCAACAGGAGCAGGGGACACAATTTTCTGGAAGGAGAAGGTGTGGGAATGCAAATCAACAGATGAACACTCTTGGGCACAGAGAGAGAGAAATTACTAGAATCATCTTTTCTTGTGTTTCATCCTAGTGATTTTCTAATTCTATGCATAATAACACATGAGAAAGAGGAGTTTTCTTTTTTCTTTTTTGAGACAGAGTCTCACTCTGTAGCCCAGGCTGGTGTGCAGTGGCGTGATCTTGGTTCACTGCAACCTCCGCCACCTGAGTTCAAGTGATTGTCCTGCTTCAACTTCTCCAGTAGCTGGGATTACAGGCACCTGCCACCACCCCAGGCTAATTCTTATATTTTTAGTAGAGACGTGTTTCACCATGTTGACCTGGCTGGTCTTAAACTTCTGACCTCAAGTAATCCACCTGCCTTGACCTCCCAAAGTGCTGGGATTGCAGGCGTGAGACACCAGAAAGCCCAACCAGAAAGGAGGGTTTCATGCATTCTAGCTGTTGTCCGAATCTCTGGATAATCTAGACAAGTCTTCACTTTTGGGCAAGGGTTCACTTATTCTGTACATTCATTTTTTCACAGCTGTGCAGGGGGTGCTGGCTGTGCACAGTGCTGGGTATCTGCTCGTCAGCCACAAAGACGTGGCACCTTCCTTCCTGCGTGTCGCTGACTGTGAGTGGCGAAGGACAGGGATTTCCCCCCCAATATTCATTTATCCTTTTCTGATTGTAAAATTTCAAATTCTTAGTGAGTATAAGGATTAGATTATACTCCCTCATTTCCTCTGTAGACAAAAGTGGCTATGACTGTGGGCTCTGATGCCAAAGGTGTGAGCAGAAGAGTGGGGTGAAAATTCCAGCAAGTGCCTTTATAAAGGAGAAGCCATCTCTGTTACAGGGAGGAAGCCGCTTCCTGCTGGCTGGAATAGGAATTCAAGGGCAGGAGCTCAAGCAGCCTTCTCAGAGCATGGGTCGTGTCATGTGTGGGGATGGCTGAGGAGTGGAACTGAGGAAACCAGAGTCCCTGATGTTTGTGGGGCCATCACACCGGCCCCAGACCACTCATCTCTGAGCTTATTTATTTGGGGTAAAAATGAGCCTCTGTCTTATTTAAGATCCAGTTGTTTTCAGCATTCCATTACTCACACAGCTGGAATTATCCCAAATAACGTGAGTAGACAGAAAACAATCATATAAACAAGTAAGTATGTTGTTGAAATAAGTGACCTGGTGGCAATGACCATCATGCAGTCACATGGACATGATGGACAGGTGGGGAGGACCGCCCTCAGAGAAGCTTGTTGGGGAAGACTTTGTTCAGATGAGATCTTAAAAAGAAAGGAGTGCTTTCTGCACATGGCTAGCCAGTTTTCCCAACACCACTTATTAAACAGGGAATCCTTTCCCCATTGCTTGTTTTTTTCAGGTTCATCAAAGATTGGACGGTTGTAGATATGTTGTGTTTCCTCCGTTTCATTGGTCTATATCTCTGTTTTGGTACCAGTACCATGCGGTTTTGATTACTGTAGCCTTGTAGTATAGTTTGAAGTCCGGTAGTGTGATGCCTCCTGCTTTGTTCTTTTTGCTTAGAATTGACTTGGCTATGTGGGCTCTCTTTTGGTTCCATATGAAATTTAAGGTGTTTTTTTTCCAGTTATGTGTAGAAGGTCATTGGTAGCTTGATGGGAATAGCATTGAATCTGTAAATTACTTCGGGCAGCACAGCCATTTTCACGATGTTGATTCTTCCTAACCATGAACATGGAACGTTTGGACCCCTTCCTGACACCTTACACTAAAATTAACTCCAGATGGATTAAAGACTTAAACGTCAGACCTAACACCATAAAAACCCTAGAAGAAAATCTAGGCAAAACCATTCAGTACATAGGCGTAGGCAAGGACTTCATGACTAAAACGCCAAAAGCAATGGCAACAAAAGCCAAAATAGACAAATGGGACCTAATCAAACTCCACACCTTCTGCACAGCAAAAGAAACAGTCAGTAGAGTGAATCAGCAACCAACAGAATGGGAAAAAATTTTTGCAGTCTACCCATCTGACAAGGGGCTGATATCCAGAATTTACAAAGAACTAAAACAGATCTACAAGAAAAAAGCAAACAAGCCCATTCAAAAATGGGCGAAGGATATGAACAGACACTTTACAAAAGAAGACATTTATGCGGCCAGCAAACATATGAAAAAATGCTCATCATCACTGGTCATTAGAGAAATGCAAATCAAAACCACACTGAGATACCATCTCACACCAGTTAGAACGGCGATCATTAAAAAATCTGGAGACAACAGATGCTGGAGAGGATGTGGAGAAATAGGAACACTTTTACACTGCTGGTGGGAGTGTAAATTAATTCAACCACTGTGGAAGACAGTGTGGCGATTCCTCAATGACTTAAAAATAGAAATCCCATTTGACCCAGCAATCCCATTACTGGGTATATATCCAAAGGATTATAAATCATTCTACTATAAGGACACATGCACACGAATGTTCATTGCAGCACTGTTTGCAATAGCAAAGACCTGGAACCAACCCAAATGCCCGTCAATGATAGAATGCACAGGGAAAATGTGGTACATATACACTGTGGAATATTATGCAGCCATTAAAAACGATGAGTTCATGTCCTTTGTAGGGACATGGATGAACCTGGAAACCATCATTCTCAGCAAACTGACAGAAGAGCAGAAAATCAAACACTGCATGTTCTCACTCATAGGTGGGTGTTGAACAATGAGAACACATGGACACAGGGAGGGGAGCACTACACACTGGGGTCTGTTGGGGGGAAATGGGGGAGGGACGGGGGGTGGGGAGGTGGGGAGAGATACATGGGGAGAAATGACAGATATAGGTGAGGGGAAGGAAGGCAGCAAATCACATTGCCATGTTCTTCACATGTACCCCAAAACCTAAAATGCAATTAAAAAAAAAAAAAAAGAAAGAAAGGAGTGAACACTACAAGGATGGAAGGCAGAGAATTCCAGGCAGAGGGGATGGCTCCTTCCCTGCGACTGCACATGAGTCACGGCGTGGATCACAGCTGTCAGGATTTCTGTCAGTGAAATACAGTAACATGTACCTCTGTGGATGAGCGAACGCTTGCAGGAGGCGAAAGCCAGCTTAGGCTGTGCACCCTCCAAGGGGAACACTCCGCCCACGTAACCAGCTTATAGGAGCGGCACACAGTGGGGTATGGAGCCCAGGGCAGGTGCCCCCAGCGCTTCCTCCTCACTGGGCTTCTCACGGGTTTCCTCTCTCTGGGAAGAAGGTGGGGCCATGGCCTCTGGCCACTTCCTGCTCTGAAACTGGAATCTTTGTGACCAGCATGAGAACAGTTTCTCTCTCTGTCTAGATTTTAAAATCTCCAGAATGGTTTATGAATTAGAGCTCAACATTTTTAAGTCCCTAAAGAGTTTTCTGAGTGGCCTCTCCTCCTGGGGCTACTCGGAGTTGGACGGCTGAGACATGAGGAGTGGGGCATGGCCGGATGGGAGGGTCAGGGTCCCACCTCCAGGCTCTGAGCGGTGTTGGGGGGAAGGAGGGCCGGGAGGGAGGTGCCAGCGGTCTCAGAGTTGCCAGATCAAAGGGCCTTGCTTTTCATCTCACAGCAGTGGTCTCTTTAATCTGAACTCATCCTGCGCTCTGGGGTAAACACGTGGGCTCTGCAGTCAGAGACACGCAGACTTGAGTTCTGTTCTGCCAGTCAGCAGCCTCAGTAGCCCGATGAAGTAAGACCATGTCTATACGTGCATAACACAGCTCATGACACGTAGTAAATGATTAATAAATGTTGGTTTTTATTAACGACCCTGGAAATAGGACCTTTTTACAATGTTTTAAGGAAAAGAAAAATGAGTGCTAGACAAGTCCCACAGAAAGCATGCTGCTGAAAGGGGTTCAAATCCAGCTCTGTATAATTTCAAACCGCTCAGCAGCCTCCCCCGCACCCTCCCCGTTACCTCCTGGAGACAAGACGCGTAGGTGTGACAGCACCGAGCTCCCTGTCACATCCGTCTTCAGCGCATTAATTAAAGCTCTTCACGCTCATCTTTCCCTAAGTTTTATACTCAAGGGTCATTCATCGTCTTCAACAATGGAAATTCAATGATTTTTTTCCCAAAGTAAACAATAATTATCCAACTTAAAGTTGAATTAAACAAACTAAACTTACAGAGAGCTTGCATTCTGCAGTAACCCAGGCGTTATCCATGCAACGGTCTCCTGAGCCAGACCCATGCCCTGCGCGGCTCTGTGTGAGAGTTGTGTGGGGTAAATGACAGAATAAGCCCCAGGTTCTCCTCACTCACACATGCCCTGGACGTGACGGGGTCGGTGCCAGGTCTGTGAACAGCAGAATAATCCCTCCAGGTGGTCTACACCAGCACCTTGTATGCTAACAGGAGTTCTACTCAGTTTTCCGCTGTGTGGCTTCAGGTAAATTATACAGCTTTAAAGGCATGGTTTCCTCACTTTGGAAAAGGAAACACAAAATACTCAACCGCCTGCATGAGTCAGGACGGGGTACAGCTCCTACAGGAAACCTGATTGCAGTGGCTTAGCACCACTGAAGTCTGTTTCTCACCACTGCTGGACCCAGCTGAGCAAGCAGGTGCCCTGGGTACAGAATGAAGGTGAGGCCACCTGACCCTGCAGGCCTCACAGTGTGTCCCTGGAGACCTCCTTCTCCCAGCCTCACTGTTTCTCATGTCACAGGAGAATGGTGGTCAGCAGGGCTCTGGGCCAACCCGGGCCCTCCTGTGCAGTGGCACCTCCCACCGATCCTCAGAGGGTTCCTCCATCACCCCACAGGGGAGGGAATTCAGGCTCAAAGGAGCCTCTCAGGTTCACGCCTGGAAGTAGGGCTGGGCTCTCTGCTCACATTCCAGTGACCAGAGCTCCATCTTGCTGCCCAAGGGCGCTGGAGATCCGAGCCCAGCTGTGTGCCCAGGAAGGAAGGGAGAGCATGGATGCTGGGGAACCCGTGGCCTCTCATCAGTGTCCTTTCTCACAGGGTTGTACAGGAGCCACTTAGGCAATGTGTGGATGAGTTCTGTAAACACCACAGCCTGTGCCATGCAGGCGCTGCTGCTGTGTTCAGCCCTTGTCCTGCCCACGTCAGGCAGAACAGCCAAGGGCTATGTGGGGCCACGTGGAGATCTGGGAGCACACAGGTTGCAGGCAGCTGAGGACAGCAGGTTTTCTGAAGGCAGTGGGTGGAAGGGTGGACAGGGTGCCCATGGTGGAGGGAGGCGGTGGCTGGAAGGGTGGACAGGGTGCCCATGGTGGAAGGAGGCGGTGTTTGGAAGAGTGGACAGGGTGCCCATGGTGGACGGATGTGATGGCAAGAGCTGCACTCACAGGACCCAGTCCCAGGGGCTCTGAGCCTGGAGGACAGGGTGCAGCCCTTGCCCCTCTCAAGCCACGCCTGCTCCTGAGCTGAGCTCTGTCAGCTTCCACCTCAAGTTCTCCTCCTGCTCGGCCATTGGTGGCTTTCAGCTTGCACCGCCTGCCTGTCTCCTGCTTCGACTGCACTGAGTCTCAGAGGAGGCCAGGGTGGGCAGGAGTCCCTGTGGAAGACCGAGGGAGGAAGAGCCCGGTCAGCCCTCAGAGCAGCTGGGGAGATGCCGGGCAGGGACGCCCTGCTGCTGCTGCGTGGTGTTGTGTTACTGTTGTTCTGTTGTTGTACAGTAGTGTTGTTGTGGTATTGCGTGGTGGTGTGGGTCTGTGGTTGTGTTTTGTTCTGTGGTGTGGTTGTTTTGCTGTGTAGTTGTGTTGTGATGCTGTGTGGTGCTGGTGGTGTGGGTCTGTGGTTGTGTTTTGTTCTGTTGTGTGGTTGTTCTGTTGTGTGGTTGTGTTGTGATGCTGTGTGGTGGTGGTGGTCGTGTGGATCTGTGCTTGTGTTTTGTTCTGCTGCGTGGTTGTTGTGTTGTGTGGTTGTGTTGTGATGCTGTGTAGTGGTGGTGGTGTGGATCTGTGGTTGTGTTTTGTTCTGCTGTGTGGTTGTTCTGCTGTGTGGTTGTGTTGTGATGCTGTGTGGTGGTGGTGGTATGGATCTGTGATTGTGTTTTGTTCTGCTGTGTGGTTGTTCTGCTGTGTGGTTGTGTTGTGATGCTGTGTTATGGTGGTGGTATGGGTCTGTGGTTGTGTTTTGTTCTGTTGTGTGGTTGTTCTGCTGCATGGTTGTGTTGTGATGTTGTGTGGTGGTGGTGGTATGTGGTGTGCTTGTGTTTGTTGTATGGCTGTTGTGTGCTCTGTCACTGGTGGTTATGTAATATTAAGGCAAGAAGTTAAGGGTGCCGCTTGGACAGGTTCTGCCTCAAGACCTGCCAGGGCCTCAGCTGGGTTGGGGCTGGCAGCCACCCCTGTGCCATGGCTGGGCCTCCCACAGTCCCTCTGCTGGCACCAGATCCTCTTGAACTGGCACCAAGTCAGACAAGGGGAGACAGCCCAGGGGTCCACAGGCTGAGGAGGCCCCAGTCCAGCTGCTGAAACCCTGGTGCTCCAGGACGCCCGGCAGCCAAGGTGGGCTGGCACTGACCCTGGCAAGGTCATCCAGCCTGACTTGGTTACTGTGGTCCAAACTTCCGGGGCATGTGGCAGAATGACCTGACATTCCCTGATGCCTACTCCCAAGAAGGGTCTGGGTTGGACTCCTGGATCCCTTCCCAGTGACAGAAAGAGGGACCAAACCGCAGAGCACAACCAGCCTCTAGCTTGGGACAGAGCGCCTGGCGCAGACATAGCAGCTGGTGGGCGTCCAGGGCTGGCAAGTCAGGACTCGGCCTCTTAAGGCCAAGGTGCCTCCTCTGCCAGAAGCCAAGTTGCTTGGTGTAAGGAAATGTGACAGCGGGGCGCCCAGCATTGTGCCAGTCCCACGCCTGCTCAGAACCGTGGCCATAGAATTTCACGTGGCACGACTGGGTCTTGCCGTGCTTGTGAGCCTGCTGCAATCCAGGCGCAGCTGCGTAGAAGCCCATCTCCCAGTGGTGAGGGGCTGGGGTTTGGCCTCTTTGTGTGCCTGTTGGTTCCCTGCAGGCTGGGCTGCCCTCGTTCCCCAGGATGGTGAGTCTCGTGTCTGCCTGGTGGCCTCAGGGCTCTGCCCCACGGCCTCTCAGCTCTGTCCCCGGCCGTTCGTCCCCTAGCCGGGGCTTCGCAGGCTGTGGGGCTGCTGCGTCTGGCTTGGCCTGGTGCTCAGAAGCTCCGGCTACTCAAAGCTGTGCCGCCCTCACCTCCCCACAGTGGCAGGCAGACCCCGGGAAGATCATCAGTTGTATAGGGTAGGGTTCAAATGCACCCAGCAGCAGCCTGCGTCTTTAGTTCATGGTATTCGAGAAATGTGTGATATGTTTTATATACTTCCTAATACAGTTTACAAATTTGAGCAAAAGAAACATGCTACAAAAACATTTCTAATTCCCTAGGCTCGTATAAAACAATCTGCATGCAAGGTTGTCTTAAGAGGTAACATTCTCTTGACTCTTATTACTAGCTGGGCTTAAGTAGCCTATAAATTAAAATGCTGAATTGAGGATAAATAAAACATAATAAGTAGTAAGATTTATTCTCTGTAACCATACAGAAAATATTTTAATTTATAATTTTCTTTGGTTAAACCTTGCTTTTAAGGCACTACCTCAGAAATTAATATACCATAGCGTGCTCGCTCTCTCTCTCTCTCTCTCTCTCTGTCTCTGTCTCTCTCTCTCTCTCTCTCTCTCTCTGGGACTCTCTTCCTGACTTTTCCTCTCTCTGACTCTCTCTCTATTTTTTTTTCTCATTGAAATAATTTTTTTTCAACCAACCCAGCTTTCCTTGTATGTTTTTCTAGATTTTCCGAAGCCCGGTTTCTCTCTGGATACCATTGTTTGCTGAAGGTTGAGACGCACACCTGGGCTGAAGGCTGATGAAGGTAACACGGACTCGCTTGAGACCTGACAGCCGCCCGGGTCCGCTCCAGCACTGCCAGGTTGTGGAGGGACAGGGACCAGGGAGTGCATCGACTGCAGCCTCGCCACGAACGCAGGGCCAGGTGGCACGCCGGGCTCTGGAGGAAGCTGAGAGCAGCAGCGTTACCTGCATTTCTGGGCACAAACGCAGCCCTGACCGTGCCTGCCGCCCACACGTGGGCCCAGGGCTTCCTGTGCAGCAGAAACAGTGAACAGGACACCAGCTCGGCCACAGCCTCTCGCACCGCACATTGGGGCTGAGGAGAGGTGGCCTCTGCGATCATGTCTCAGCACAGACAAAGCAAGACCATGTTCGGACCCCGGAAATGCCAGACACCCCCGTTCCCGGCAATATGAGCGACTGATGCTTCCTGCACAAAGGAATCTTTCGCCTCGCTCACTTGTCATGCCTCCTGGTTAAGATTCACTGCAATGCCCCTGCCTCCATGTCCCCTATTTCCTGGCAGCAGCCTGAGCTGAGAACCTCTGACTCCCACCCACAGTGGCCGGACAGCAGCTTTGCTCAAAGCTCCTCTGCTGCTCGGAGTCTGGACGGCGCGGCACCCGGGACTGTGGAGCTGGAGGCCATGCTCTGCTGTTGGAATAGCTCAGTCCCAGAGGACAGCCAGGCGGCCTCACTGAGACAGCAGTCCTGCTAAGAAGCCGCGGTCACTGGGGACTCCCAAAGACCTGACACTGGACCCTGTGGCCGTGAAGAGCGACCGTCCTTGTCCCCAGCAGTCTGGACAGTGCTCTCCTCCACTCTGAGATGAGGTCTTCAGGTAGCCCCTGGCTTTCTCCTGACACCTCCACAGCTGTCCGCCTTCAAGATGGGTCTCGTGGGTGTGCACAGCTGAACTCAACGGCCCAAGGCACTCCTCGGCCAGCCAGGCTGTGAGACCCCGAGACGGACAGGGAGGGCTGCCACTGGAGGGGTGGCGATGGCAGGTGGGTGGTCAGGGGCTGTCGTAATGCTGCGGGTGGAGGCCCCATTCTGCAGAGGGAGCCATGAGGGGAAGCTTCCCCAGGGAGCAGGGGCTTGAGCTGAGACTTTGTTTTCCAGGCCGACGGAAGCAGCGTTTGCAAATCACACCCCTGTGAAACATGGGGTGCGCTTGAGGAGCAAAGCGTGGGTATAGCCAGGACATGCGTGGTGCTCCGGGCGGTGCGGAAGGGCCGCCGCTCTCCGGGTTCCTGCCCCACATCCCTTCTGCTTCTGCTGTCACCTCTCTTTCCCTGTCGCTGACCCTCCTGCCTGTGTCCCTTCTAAGGGTCCTAGTGACTTCCTCAGGCCACCTGACTGATCCAGGACCATCTCCTCTCTCAAGACTGTAACATAAAAATGTCTGCAAAGTCCCCTTCACCACACGAGGTGACGTATTTGCAGTTTCCAGGGGTTGGGAGCTGCACGTCCTTGAGGGCCGTGACTCTGCCTCCAGGGCCGTGTGTGAACCAGCTCTGACGGCAAACACAGAACGCACAGGGCAATGCGCCTGCCTCGTCACCAGCCCTGTGAGCACAGTGCCAACCTCCTTTCTTTCCCAAACTGTCACTGAATTTACTACACTAACAGGGAAGAACGAAGCAGGTTACCCACTGATGACACAGCACACCAAGCCAAGCCAATCCACTGGTCCACCTCGTGTCTGCAAGAATTAGAGCAAGAAGGACCCACGGTGCCCCCTTTGGGGCAGAGCCTTTGCCCTTCCCCCAGTGACATCTTGCTCCATCTACAGCACTGAGGATTGCCCACATGGCAGAGAGGCGCTGAGGCACAGCGTCCACACGGTGACACCATGTGCTCTAGGAACGCCAGTGAGGAGCTCAAGGTCGCCAAGCCCAGCCAGAGACCGCAAGTGAGGCTCCCTGCTTCCCAGGGGAGCTGAGCTATCATAGCCCCACACATTCTGCTCTCACATTTTGAAGTGACCTTCCCCTGCCATGACATGTCATCGTGGAAGGAATATGGCCGTGAGTTGGTAGAACGCTCTGTGTTGATCCCATGCCTGCCCTGCTGGTGGTGGCCATTTGGGAGTATTAAATGGGCAGTGCCTGCAGAGCCACAGCCACGGTGCCCCTTGCTTCTTGAGCAGTGCTGAAGAGATGCCAGCTCCTTCCCTCTGGCAGGCCTGCGCTCTTCAGAGCTCACCTCTTGGGGCTTCCGCGGGGGGCTGACGCCAGTGAGGGATGGTGTTTCCTCTCCACCTGCAGCTTTCTGCTGCTCCCCTCCCAGAATAGCTCAAGTAGGCTGTGACCTCGGCGAGCACCCTTGAGAGACTCTCGAGGCGCCTTGAGAAGTCGCACACGAGGCTGGCGCATCTGGGCCGGATCCATTATTCATGCACGCGGGTCTTGGCAAGCTCGATAATTCAGAGTTTCTCAAAGCCCGCGCTGCAGCAACCATAAACTATGTTCCGTGTGCTTCAGGGAAAAATTACCTTTCCCTTGCTGGAGCCGGGGGTCACGGCAGAGAGCTTGCACAGATGAAGCAAAGGCTGAGGAGGAGAGGGAGGCGGGCCAGGCCTTTGAGAAAAGCCCTTGGAGACCTCACACTGGGAAGTAGCCCCGGGTCACCTGCTCGACCTCTGCGGCCTCAGCTTCCTCCCTGGGAAATGAGCCACCGACTTGCACAGGGGCACCCCTCCACCCTCCCTGCTCCTCCCATGACCCCCTGGGAGTAACTGACTGCTCCCCGAAATCACCTCAGATGCTGCATGCCTATCTCCCATCGTTTCAGGAACGGGAAAAAAACAGTTTCAAAAACTGCATGTACAGCCCCTGGCACACGGAGACCAGAACCCCTCTCACATGTACATTTATCTCCATCTTCGTAGCTCTCATGAAGAGGCATAGCTTTTATGTCTTCAGAGGATGTAAGTGCGGAAGCGCAGCTTTCTCCAGAAGACACAGCACTAAGACAGCAAATGAGCAGATACTAGCAGACAGCACTCATGCTAAGGAGTGGAGATAAACAGAGAGAAATAAAAGAAAGGACGCAGCATCTGGTTTTAGATTCTGGAGTGTGAAGAGGATAAAGCACCTTGAGGAATCGGTGAGGTCGCTGCACGCTTCTGATTCTGTCTTTTGCTTTCTGAACATGACACGCCGGTGGCTGCATCCCCCTCCCCACCACACTGCTGGATTCTCATTTCTATTCTCCCCACAGCCCAGCTTCTCTGCAGAAATGAAGGCTGTGGCTCCACAGCAAGCAGGCAGGCTGCATGTGAGCTGGGAGGCGGCTCCTTCCGCCAGGACACATGGGGGCTCTCTTGGCCCTGCGGGTCCCCTGCGGCCTGGCCCCTGCCTCCTGCCTTGCCAGAGCCACACAAGGCTGGGTCCTGGGGCCCTCAGAGGCTTCCTCTTCCTTCAGACCTGGCTGCCTCCTTCCGTCTGGCCCCCTCAGGACCTGGACCTGGTGCTGTCTCAAGCCCTTCTTGTGTCACAGTTGTTGACTAGTGACAAGAGCATCTGCGTAAACGCAGACCCAAGGGAGGGAAAGGGGGCCGTGGCCTTAACACCTGGGAACACAGCAGGCTGGCGATGCCGTCTCAGGCAGCAGGTGGAGCCGAGGACATGTCACAGGGTCCCGCTGCATTCCTGCCTGTGGGAGGTCTCCAGAATGTGTCCCTGTCAGGGTGGGGACAGTGACATCCATGGGGCCCAGGGTGACAGCCAAGATGCCCACTTCAGTTTCCCAGACCTCTGCTCGATCTCTGTCCTGTTTACGCAAAAATAGATGGTCTTATTGATGGGCCCCTGGCTGCACACTTCGGGATTGCACCAATGCCACTGAATTGTCCACCTGAAAAGGGCTAATTTTATGTTATGTGGAGTTTGCCTTTTTTCCCCGTCGCACAAAGCAGCCTTTTGAAATCTTTAAATCTGTAAGGCTGTTTAGAACCTCAGAGGTCATCTTCGTCAATTCGCTCATTCCTCGGGTGGGTAAACTGAGGCCACACCCCCATCCTGCGGCTCTTTCAGAGTCTCCTCAGTGACTATCCGCCTCTTGTCTCCATCACCGCCCCCCGCCACCCCCCCACCCCCGGCTTCCCACACTCTCCTATTCCTTTGGGCCAAGGTTGGAATTTGGAAGAGGCTGAAATCTCCAGAACTGAGGCCTGCGGGCTAAGAACAGCGCTGGTCTCGCTGCACTTTTTGGATTACGTGTTTATTCGTCCGAGTTGGGGGCTGGGAAAATGAACGCCAACAGCTGCAGTTTCCAGCAACACCAGATAAAACCCATTGATCTCCGAGGCCCCTTTATCGTTTTATGACTCTACAATTAACAGGCATCAGCTGCCATGGGGAGGGTCTCGCAGGCCCTCCGGGGCTCCATGGCCCCTCCCAACCCGAGCAGCTGGGTGGTCAGCGATTCTGAGTCCTTGCAGCACAGTCTACACGGCAGGCAGATTCTGACTCCTCCTCACAGCACAGTCTACACGGCAGGCAGATTCTGACTCCTCAAAGCTCAGTCTACACTGCGGGCAGATTCTGAGTTCTTACAGCACAGTCTACACGGCAGGCAGACTCTGAGGCCTCCTCAAAGCTGAGTCTACACGGCAGGCAGATTCTGACTCCTCCTCACAGCACAGTCTACAGAGCAGGCAGATTCTGATTCCTTCCTCCTCAAAGCTCAGTCTACAGGGCAGGCAGATTGTGACTCCTCAAAGCTCAGTCTACACGGCAGGCAGATTCTGAGTCCTCCTCAAAGCTCAGTCTACATGGCAGGCAGATTCTGACTCCTCAAAGCTCAGTCTACAGGGCAGGCAGATTCCGACTCCTCAAAGCTCAGTCTACACAGCGGGGCAGTGAGGCTCTGTCCTGCTCACAGAGGCAGGAACTTCCAGAGCCTTCAAGAGGGGACAAGCTATGCAAGCTTCTGAGCAGGGAGGCAAAGGGATACCCCAACTCCTGCCTGGATCTGATCTAGGGAGGTCCAGCGAGTTCCACTTACTCCCAAAGGAGCTTAAAAGGCAGCATTTCCTGAGGGCCCCAGAAGGGTGAGCTGCCGGGAGCCTGCTCTCATGCTGTGCGAGTCCGCACGGCGATGGGACAGTGGTGTGGACTCGCATGCCTCTGGCACTCCTCAGGGCTCCTGGGCACTCAGCCACACCCCTAGAACATCAGTGCAGTCCTGATGGACAGCCATGGAGGTGTGGGTCAGGGATGGAGCTCTGTCTTTTCTGGCCCATCTTCCCCGAGCAGACTTCAAGTATGAAGCACCTACTGCATGCCCAGCCTGCTGCATGGCTCTACTGGGGCAACAGGAGCTGCCGGGCAGCTGTGGCATTGGAGGAGCAGGTGGGCTCCGGGGTGAGTGACAAGCTCTGCCATGGAGAGTGTCCAGTGGACAGGGGGGCCCATAACACCTGAGGCCCCTGGGCATCCTCTGGGAGGACCCCAGACCCTGGAAGACAAATAGGAGATGTCGGTGGAAGGAGGGATGAGGACAGGGAGGCAGGACCGTTACGCAGGGCTGGGAGGGAGAAGTTGCACAGAGCATCTGAGCAAGAAAGGCCTCAGTTGCCAGGAAAGAAAGCTGAGCGTTGGTGGGCATGAGCACAGGAGGGGCGTGACGAGAGGTGCCCCTGGGAAGACCTCCCGAGTGCCTGGGGTGGAGGCTGGCTTGGCTGATGGGCAGGACCGGGACAGGGATTGTGTGGTGAGCCATCAGGGTGAGAGACCAGGTGGCTGGATTAGAAGGGGGTGGGGGCGGAGCCTTCTCTGTGGCTGGTTTCCGAATCCCTCACTCTCCATGTGGAAGAGGTGGGCCCCTGCTCAAGCTCTGACATGCAGGACCCAAGGCTGGCGATGTCCCCTCTCCTAAACATCAGAGACCTACATATAGCCATGCTCAGGGCAGGCAGCCTGAGCCCCAGCGCCGGCCCCAGCACTGGCAGGGCTGCTAGCCTCCAGCATGTGTCTTATTTGTGCTGAGACCCAGTTTCTTTGTCTGTGAAATAAGGATCAGTTCTCCTAGGGCTAGGGCTGACTCCCTGCTGAGGGGGTCCCCTTACGGAAGGCCGAGCTCGGGAGAGGCTGGCTCAGAAGTCACTCCCGGGAAATGAGCTCTTCCTCTTACCTCCACACTTCTGATCTAACATCTTTAATCCTGCGATGCTAATTAACATATTCTACCAACACTGCTGGACTGCCTGTCTCTTCGAGTAATTTCCTGTCGTGAAAAGACACAGGCAGCCCCCTGAGCCAGGCTGTGGTAATGGCACCTGTGACTGGCTTCTCACCTGCAGAGGAGTTGGGACTGGGAGCCAGGATGCATTTTAGGACAAAGATGAAGGAATTTTCCAGATGTAAGTAAGGCCCCAAATCAGCTCAACTTAAGTAAATGACAAAGATCGCCCTGGGTGGCTCTGGCCTAATCAGGTGAACTCTTCAACAGAATATGTCATTCTTCTCCACGCTCAGCGATGGGGAGCCGCAGAGTGACCTGCTGGCCTTGAAGGGCTCAGCTGCCGTCTCCAGAGAGAGTCCTGGTAGGAGCTGAGAGCAACCCTTGGCTGGCCGCCCTGAAGAGAACAGAGACCGCATCCCCTGCTCTCACAAAGAACTGAGTTCCAGCAACACAGGCGTGCGCTTCCAGGAGGACCAGGCATCCAGAGAGGCACGCAGCCCAGCCGACACCTTGACTGTGACCCTGGAGGACTTGGAGTGGAGGACACAGCTATATCATGACACGCGGAGCTGTGGAGTGAGGACGGCCTGTTGCTCTAAGCCACTGAGTTTGTGGCGATTTGCTACACACAGCGGTTGATGGCTGGCCGGCACCCTCCTATTTCTGCTTTGTGACATGCATTTTCCATTGTTCAAACGATCGGAATCCTAACGACCATCAGAATGCACCCACTACCTCCTGAATTTGACGTTGTTAGAAAAGCAGAGGCGGCATGAGCGTTTTCTTCGTCTCACCTCTAAAGATGGGCTGAAGGCCACAGACCCACCCAACTCCAACTAACGGCATGGCCGCTCATCGTGGAATTCTTGATGGCCGTGTGAAAACTCTACCTGGGGACAGTGTCAGGCCTGATGACCTCTGAGGTTGTGAAAAGTAGTCTTCATTGTAAAACAAGGTGACATCATTAAACTAGTCTTATTTTTCACATTTTAGGGGTATAAAGGCCCCCCTGAAAGCGAACACTGAGGCTCTGTGGATGGGAGACAATAAAACAAAAATATATACATTAAAAACAATAGTAGGATCAGCAGTTTCAAAATAGACAGAGGCTGCCTTTATCATGAGAAGAAGATATTGATTACTGGGAGGCAGAGACGCAGAGGAAGACATGGGATAAAACAACACCAGGGTGCAAAACCCTTAAAAAAGAATGTGAGGACACAGGTCAATGCCAAGGAAGTTTGCTTAAAGCTGAAGAAGAGAACTGTAAGCAAGGGAGCGTGGAAGGTAACACCGAGAGGCAGCCGGGCATCAAAAACAGTCTCCCACGTTCGCTGCAGCACTGCTCTCAACAGCTGAGATATGCAGCAGCCTGAGTGCCCCCCAACACATGAATAAAGAAACGTGGCACACACACAGACATACACACACACACACCCACACCCACACCCACACCCACAGGATTATTATTCAGCCTCGATAAAGAAGGACACCTTGCCTTTCACAACAACATGGACAGAGCTGGAGGCCATTATTCTCAGAGAAATGCACCAGGCACAGAAAGACAAAGACTGCACGATCTCACTTATTTACGTGGAATACAGAAAGGTGGAAACCACAGAAGCAGAGAGTAGATGGTGGTTCCCAGGAGCTGGAAGGTGAGGTGGGGAGATGCTGGTCAAAGGCACAAACTTACGGTTATAAGATGAGCCAGTTCTGGGATCTCTCCCACACAGCCTGAGTGGTGACAAACATGGTAAGTTGACTGTGATCATCATTACCCAGTGGATGAATGTATCAGACAATCACACTGTACACCTTGAATATACACAGTTTTTATTTGTAAATTAAATATCTAAAAATATTTTAAAACATTTTATATTTTAAATATAAAATATTTTAGTTTCTTATATTTAGTTTCTTATAAACAATGGCAACAAAATCATCGATCCAGGCCTTGGAATGAGAACTTTTAGAAAGAAATGTCACACGATACCAACAAGTCAGAAAAGGAGTTTTAGAAAGAAAGTGTGCAGATCCTTTGGGATCTTCGGGACGAGGAGAAGGAACAGGAAATTAGGGCTGGGAGGAGCTTGGTGCGTCTGGGTTAGAGTCCCAGGGCCCGAGCGTGGGGAGTTTGCCCGCCACAACTTGTGGAGGGGCCCCGCACTCTGAGGTGCCCCCTCCGAAACTCCAACTCCCAACCCTGCTGGTATAGACAGCACGGCTGAAGGCCACAGCAATTCGGCTGCATCTCGTCAGTGCGCAGAGACAGATCCCGCAAGCCTGGTGGGTCCTGCCAAGGTCATGCAGCAAATTAGTGGCTGCCTCAGGACGAGAACCCAGAATGGAAGGTCACAGCGCCCTGGAAGGTCACCTTGCCTGCAGCCGCCTCTGAGGGACTCTGGTTTTCCTACAGCCCCACTGCTGGGAGCAGCGCTGAAGACAATTAAGTAAATTTCTTTTGTGAATAGATGATCCCAAATTCCTCACCAGGTTTCTGCTGAGGTGTTCCTTTACCTTTTCTGAGCATCGCTTACAAGGTTCCTCTGGCTTCCTTTGAGAATGTCAGGTGAGGGTCTGCTTTTTCCAGCGGCATTAATAGATAGTAAATTCCTCATGGGTCTTTGTTCATTGGCTGGGTTTCTCAGGGTGGTTTATCGAAATCTTGTGAACTGCTGGCTCTTTATCAAAGGCTTAAGAAAGGCAGTCTATTTGCATGTTAAGATGAGGAAGAGAACAACCATTTTAAAAGATAAGAGTTGGAATTTATAAGCCTTTGCAAACTGTTATTTCTTTCACTGGGATAAAGTAAAAATGGGAGATGGTTAGGAGAGGCAGTAGTGTTGCAGATAGCATCACTTGGGGGTTCGGAAACCTGGTGTAATTTATCATTATGTAAGATGCCTTGGTCGGCAGGATCAAAAGCAACGGGCGTTCTCCATCCACATGCAGAATCGAATTGCCTCTTCAGAATCCCAGACAAACATTTCATTAGTCACCATTCATCAGTAAATTGGAATGAAACGCCAAAACACTTCTTTAAAAAGCTGGATTGCATTTTCTACATATGGTGCTTTAAAAAATCATCATTTATATTGCACTTTTCTTTCAAGTGTTCAAAAGATGCTGCTTTCCAAATATTTGCATAGTCTTCATGACCCTCTTTTTTAGTCACGAGTATTATTCTTTTCATTTCTTAAGGGGATAAAGTAAGAGATGCAAACTGTTCCAACACATGAAGTCAGTCTGAATTTAGCCAAGAAAACCATAATGCTATGAAAAACTACTGAATTCAGACAACTGCAGAATCACTTTTTGCTTGAGATTGGCAAGTGTTTGACCAAAATCATTCAGTAAGCGCCATCAGAAACGTAAAATGGGTCAGGCAGAGAGGCTTAATACTATGTGAACCTCTAGAGCTCTGTATTGACAAAATTCCTGAGATTGCATCATGGATTCGAGGAATAGAACAGTGGTCAGCTAGGAGCACCACCTATGGACTGGGAGCGCCAAGAGTGTCATCTGAAGACCAGGAGCACCAAGAGCATCATCCCAGGACTGGGAACATTGGGAGCATCATCCAAGGGCTGGGAGCACTGAGACTGTCATGCAAGGACTGGGAGTACTGGGAGCGTCATCTGAAGGCTGGGAGCACCAGGAGTGTCATTCATGGACCAGAAGCACGAGAAGCATCATCCCAGGACTAGGAGCACTTGGAGCATCTTCCAAGGACTGGGACAATCGGGAGCATCATCCAAGGACTGGGAGCACCAGGAACGTTGCCCAAGGACTGGGAGCACCAGGAAAGTTATCCAAGGACTGAGAGCACCAGGAACGTTGTCCAAGGACTGGGAGTACCAGGAGTGTCGTCCAAGGACTGGGAGCACCAGGAGCGTCATCTAAGGACTGGGAGCACCAGGAGTGTCATCCAAGGACTGGGAGCACCAGGAACATTGTCCAAGGACTGGGAGCACCAGGAACGTTGTCTAAGGACTGGGAGCACCAGAAAAGTTATCCAAGGACTGGGAGCACCAGGAACGTTGTCCAAGGACTGGGAATACCAGGAGTGTCGTCCAAGGACTGGGAGCACCAGAAGCATCATCTAAGGACTGGGAGCACTAGGAGTGTCATCCAACGACTGGGAGCACCAGGAACATTGTCCAAGGACTGGGAGCACCAGAAAAGTTATCCAAGGACTGGGAGCACCAGGAAAGTTGTCCAAGGACTGGGAGCACCAGGAGTGTCATCCAAGGACTGGGAGCACCAGGAGCATCATCCAAGGACTGGGAGCACCAAGAGTGTCATCCAAGGACTGGGAGCACCAGGAGCATCATCCAAGGACTGGGAGCACCAAGAGTGTCATCCAAGGACTGGGAGCACCAGGAGCATCATCCAAGGACTAGGAGCACCAGGAGTGTCATCCAAGGACTGGGAGCACCAGGAGCATCATCCAAGGACTGGGAGCACCAGGAGTGTCATCCAAGGGCTGGGAGCACCAGGAGTGTCATCCAAGGACTGGGAGCACCAGGAGTGTCATCCAAGGGCTGGGAGCACCAGGAACGTTGCCCAAAGACTGGGAGCACCAGGAAAGTTATCTAAGGGCTGGGAGCACCAGGAGTGTCATCCAAGGACTGGGAACAGGCAACTGGTGAATCACAGGCTTTGTATTTTCTCCTTATTTGGATTGATGCTGGGGCAGTGGGACCTCCCAGCTTCCCCCTGAGATGGAAAAGCCAGTCACACACTAATGCTTCATCGAGAACATGCAGAAAAGTCAGATTTTTTAAAGTGAGTTTGAAGACATCAGCAAGCTGCCCACACAGTCAGGACTGGAGAAGTCACGATCCCAGACAGAAGGAGCCACCTAGAAGTGAGATGCTGCCTTCCTCTGTGCTGGGAGAGAGCCCAAGAAACATGCAAGGCACTTCCTGAGACTCAGTGAAACCAGCAAGGAGTTTGCTGATCTCATGCACGTGATGAGACTTAAGGAATGAGGATACTAGAGGAAAGGGAGGTACAAGGGTGCCTTAGGCATCTTGGGATGCCATAATCAAATACCATAGACTAGTGGCCTGTTAGCCACAGACATCTGTTTTGTGTCACAGCATGAGGCTGAAGTCCGAGATCAGGGTGCAGTGTGGTTGGTTCCTGGTGAGGGCGTCTCCCTAGATCACACATGTCCTCTGTCTTGCTGCCACCTCACCGAGCAGAGAGAGCCCTGGTATCTGTCTCAAAAGAGCACTAATCCTATCATGGGGACCCCACCCTCACCATCTTATTTAAACCTATTTATCTCCCAAAGATTTCATCTCCAAATACAATCATATTGGGAGTTAAAACTTCAATGCATACAAGATGCAGTGGCCCACATCTATAATCCCAGCACTTTGGGAGGTCAAGGCAGATGGATCACCTGAGGTCTGGAGCTCCAAACCAGCCTGGCCAACTGGGTCCAGACCAGCCTGGCCAATGGAAACCTTGTTTCTATCAAATACAAAAAATTAGCTGGATGTGGTGGCGGGCATCTATAATCCCAGATACTTGGGAGGCTGAGGCAGGAGAATCACTTGAACCTGGGAGGCAGAGGTTACGGTGAGCTGAAATTGCACCATTGCAATCCAGCTTGGGCAACAAGAGGAAAACTCTGTCTCAAAAAAAATAAATGAATTCAACCTATAAATTTTCTGGGGAAATAAGCATTCGGCCCATAATAAGAGTACTCTGTCCTAAGTCTATGATATCCTCCTGAAAGCATTTGCTGAATTATTAGGGTGAATGGGGAAAGATTCTGAGACGGTAAGCACAAAGCCCTGGAGTTGGTAACTTTTTATTTGATGGAGCTGTATTAGAGTTTAAAGGCCATGAAGGTGTTAGCAAATAGTCCACGCTTTTGGCTGGAACCTTGAGGGGGTGTCCTAGAAAAGAAAACGAGACTAATATAAAGCCTTGCAAAAACAGTACCAAAAAACAAAACACACAAATAAACCAGAGGGCAGTGTAGGCATGGGAACTTTGCTCATGATTAGATGAGGAGAACCCTCCCTCAGTGTGGATGCCAGAGGAAGGGTGCAGCCTTATCTGGAGCAGAGAGCATCATGCAGAGCCTCCAGAGATTTCATCCAAAGCGGGCAGTACTTTACCGAGGATGGCCAGATGCAACCAAGAAAGTGGAAAATAGAAAAAGAGCTTCAGATGGTCCCTCCGTCAGAGTCACACACACGGACTTCAGCAGCTCTGATGAATTTAAGCAAAGATAAGAAATTTAATCAGAAAACTTAAATCTACGAAAGAAGTCAACTTATGATTTTCCCAGTAAAATTTCAGTCACTGAAACCAAGAACTCAATTGTTAAGTTTAAAAGCAACCTGGAAGACAACCTGGATTGGATTATGGGATGGTGGGTTAGTAGAAAGTAACCAGGCCTTAGTGGAGGGAAGGAAAACACAGGACAGTGCCAGGCATGTGGAACATATGTGGAACATGGTGGAAAGTTGAGCTGTGGTTGGAATACAGGCAAGGGAAGTAAGACAGAAGGTGGAAAGCAGAATTAAAGAGATAATGCTGAGCTGGGTGTTTGGCTCATGCCTGTACTTTGGGAGGCCGAGGTGGGTGGGGCTCTGAGTTCCAGATCAGGCTGGTCAACATGGTGAGACCCCGTCTCTACCAAAAAAACAAATATTAGCCAGGTGTGGTGGTGGGCACCTGTAATCCTAGCTACTCGTGAGGCTGAGGCATGATAATCTCTTGAACCCAGGAGGCAGAAGTTGCAGTGAGCCGAGATTGCACCATTGCACTCCAACCTGGGCAGTAGAGTGAGACTCCACCTAAAAAAAAAAAAAAAAAAAAAAAAAAAGAGAAAGAGAGAGAGAAAGAAATAATGCTGAGAATTTTCCTAAACCGATGGTCAAACTTAAACTTAAATCATTGATTCGCAAAGCACAAGGACCCCAAGCAGCACAACTAAGAGCCATTATGAGGACACATCGTAAGAACAGTGGCTGAAATCCCAAGATGAGGAGAAAAAATTAACTATTACCTTCAACGGAGGGACACAGGTTCTAACAGCTGACATTTCAGCAGTAGCAACTGGAGCCAGAAGACAATAGGATGCTTCCTTAACGCTCTGGATGAAAGTAACTGGCAACCTAGAGCTGTGCCTGAAGAAAACATCCTTCACAAGTGAAGTCAGAATACACTTCCACCCCAGGCAAAGGCTGAAAGATTGTTTTTTGCCAGAAGACACACAAAAATAAATAGTAAAAGGAAAATTGCTTAAGAAGAAAGAAAATAATCTCAGAGAGATACAAAGAAATCCAGGAACAAAGCAAGAAAAATGGTAAATAAGATATGTATATATATATCTTACTTATAAGATATATATATACATATCTTATAAGTAAGATGAACCTTGAGGGGGCATCCTAGAAAAGAAAATGAGACTAATTTAAAGCCTTGCAAAAACTACCAAAAAACAAAACACACAAATAAACCAGATGGCAGGGTAGTCATGGGAACTCTGCCCATGATTGGGCAGAGTATATATATATATATATGTATTCACCATACAATAGTAATAATACCTGCTGTGATCTAAAATACATGGAGATTAAAAATGCGTAACAATAATAATAGTGAGAGGTAACAGAAGTTACATCTTCTAAGGTTATTTGATTGAGGAATAAATAGCATTAATTGACACTACCTAAAGGGTACATTTTATAACCTTGAGTTTCTGATCCTAATCCCTTAAAGGAACAGAGCTGTTTATAATGGTAATAAAATAATACAGATAAAAAGTTTAAAGGCACGTCCTTCAATCAAAAGAAGGTAAGAAGTAGAGAAAAGAAATATAAAGCAGATAAAAATATAGAACAACATGTCCTTTGCAGGGACATGGATGAAGCTGGAAACCATCATTCTCAGCAAACTAAAACCGGAGCAGAAAACCAAACACCACATGTCCTCACTCACAAGTGGGAGTTTAACAATGAGAACACATGGACACAGGGAGGGGAACATCACACACTGGGGCTTCCGGAGAGGCGGGTAGGGGAGGGAGAGCATTAGGACAAGTACCTAATGCATTCAGGACTTAAAACCTAGATCATGGGTTGAAAGGTGCAGCAAACCACATGGCACATGTATACCTATGTAACAAACCTGCATGCTCTGCACATGTATCCCAGGACTTAAAGTAAAATAAATAAATAAAAACATAAGATGGTAGCTATAATCCCAAATAAATTATTAATTATATTAATGAAAGTGAGTATGTTTATTAGCAGAATAATATTATCAGAAGAGACAGAAATGATTCTATGATGTTTATCTGTTTGTAACTGTTGGGCTCTAAATCCAGGTTTTTAGCCTGCTTTGTGAAAAAGGATCTGGGCCTTTTAAAGATTTTTTACCTTGCCATCTGGCACGAAGTCAGGTTTTGCAAATAGATGGCTGCAGAGACTCTGCAGGAGAAGAGGATTTTGCTTCCTGGTTCTGGTGTGCCTGCTTGGCAGACCCCTCCAGAAGTGCAGGTTCCTGGGCAGCAGGTCCCTCTAGATGTGTGGCATCTCTGGCACAGGCTCCTGCAGACCCGTAGCCTCCCTGGCACTAGGTTCATGGAGATGTGGGGCTTCTCGGATGCCAGAGTCTTCCCGATGTGCAATTCCTCTGGCACTCGGCTTCTGTAGATGTGTGGCATCTCTGACACCAGGCTGCTGCCAACGTCAGCTTCCCCAGCCCCAGGCTCCATGGTGGTTCATGCCACAGCCAGCGCTTCCACACAGCACCCTATCTCAGATGGTTTCATAGAATAAGGTCTTTGGAGAGACACTTCTCATGCAACAGCTTTCCCCAGCACCCTAGGATTTCTGGGAAGACCCAGGAGGCAGATTTCCACGACAGCGCTGCAGTCACTCCTCTGACATCCAGTGAGTCCCATTGGCAGCTGTACGCTCTGGATCTCACCCTGGGACAGGGATCCTTCTGGGACATTCAGCCCTCAAAGTAATGGCTGCTCTATTTCTGCATTCCTTAGCATTCTCCTTACTTGTTACCACCATCCTCTGTTGTAGTTAATCAAGATTTATATTAAACTTCCTTGTTCAACTTACTACCTGGTTTCTCCTTCTAGACTGACTGAGGGCTGAGATTGATAAAGATCCCACATGAATATTAATTACATTATGCACAAGTGGGTTACATACCCTTAACTTACAACTAACACTATAAAAATGGATAAATGATTTCTAAGCTGCTTAGAAAAAAAATGCATCTTAAATCCTAGGATATTGTATTGATGAAAAACAGCTTTATGTCAATAAATATAAATGGTATAAAAACGGAAAAAATTCTACCAAAACACTGCTTACCAACATTGACTCTAGACAAAATTGGAAATCTAAATTGTTCTATATCTATAACAAAATTAAATCTGCAATGTAGAACTTTTACACAAAGAAGCCTCCAGCTTCAAATAATTTTGGTGATTTTTTTTGTAATAATTTAAGGGAAAATATGCCAATTTTGCCGAAGATCTTCCAAAGAATACAATAGAGAGGGAGGACATCCAAATTTATTGTATGAGACCAACATAACCTTGATACCAAACCTGATAATGACATTATGAGCAAGGAAAATAACAGATCAGTCTTTCTCATGAACATTTAAAATGTGTAACAAAAATATTAGACTGTTGAATCTAGTGATGTATAAAAGCAGCATGATGTCATGCACAAGCTGAGGTTATTTAAGGAATGCAAGGCTGAGAACCAGCCAGGCTTCTCCAGACCTAAGAAGAAATACACCATGTGCTTTGACTGGAAGACTCAATGTTATAAGAGTGTCAGTTCCCCATCAATTTGTCAATGGATTCAATGCAATTCTCATCAAAACCTCAACAATTTTTTGTGGAAACCAACAACCTGAAACTTAAATATCCCTGGAAATGCCAAGGGTATAAATAGCTGAAACAATTTAAAAAAAACATCTGGTGACTTAGATTTCAGGACTTATTATAAAGCTACAGTAATATACAGGCATTGATCGACTTACAACCTATGCAACTTACAACCATTCGGCTTTACGACCACAATCGCTAGCCACGACTGCTCCGCGTCTGGCTGTGCAAACGTTGCCCAGCTGGGCGTACAACAGTGCAGACCAGCTTCTGGCAGCACTACCATCTCTTCGTGCACCATTTCAACTGTTATCCCAGACTCTGTACAGCAAACTCAACTTACGACCAAATAGTGTTACGACCGGTCTGTCGGACCCAATCGTGGTCGTAAGTCGAGCACTAGCTGTAAACAGCGTGATAGTGACAGACACATACACAAACAGATCTTTAAAAAGCAGTATAGAAAATCCAGAAACAAACTGACATAGTAGGATCAACCAATTCATAAAGAAAGGGCCTTTCTTGTGCATGGGTAAAATGGGCTTTAAAAAAATTGCCCCAGATCAAATGAACATATGGAAATGAAATCAACCTTAATTCGAATTTCATAGCATACACAAGAAAATAAGCTTCAAATGGGCCATAAACTTAAAAGTAAATCATAAAGTACCAAAACTTCTATTAGACGCAGTGGGAAAATATTTTTATGAAGTTGTAGTATTCAAAATATTCCTTAAACAAAGCCAAGCAGTATTAACTTTAAAACTAAAAGAAACACATTTTTTAGTAAGTGTAAGAGCTTACATTCATCAAAACATACCATTAGGAGAGTAGAAACGCAAGCCACAGAGTAGAAGCTTTTACAATACATGCATCTACTCACAAACCAGGATATTTAAATAACTTTTGCAATCATAATGGGCAAATTCTTGATAAGTCACTTCACAAAAGATGGTATCCAATGGCCAATAAACTGTATGCTCAGTGTCATTACTCACATGTGTGCACTCGAATGAGCTAAGAATCTGACAGTACTAAGAGCTCACAAGCATGTGGAGCCATGGGGTTCTCACGTATGGGAGGCGGAACGGAAGTTGGGACAGCTCCTCTGGAATGTGGATTGACAGCACCTATGATAGTGGCATACACACTTACCTTCTGACCTAGTGATTCCACTTCTAAGTATCTATTCCAAACTATGCACAACAGAAGATCTGTGCAAGAATATTCACAGCAATGCCATTCCTACAAGCCCCAGATTAAAAACAGCCTATCACACATCCATCAAGGGTAGCATGGATGAAGCATGGTTATATATTTAGATAATAAAATGTGTGAATGGAGAATAAATACTGGGACCCCCAAATCACTAAGTCAAGCTGGGAACTATGTCAGGCAAACCTGCCTTCCATTTTATTTCTAAATATGGTAACTACAAAGATTTAAAAAGCCACCTAACCTCCCTCACATTTTCCAACAAGGAAATTCCCTGTAGGCTTCCAGATCTTTACCTAAAACAGTTCTGTTGAATTTCACCCTGGCAATGTAAACTGATAGCTTATCTTCACAGGTGCAGGACAGAAAGGCATCTTCCACTCACCTGAGACTAATGCATATCTGATGGCTTCCTCTGCCCTATTATTTACATAAAAATTCAGATTTACTGAGCCGGGCCAAATTGTGTATTCAGTGAAAGGCTGATCAAGGACTCAAATGGATACAGTCTTTTGTCTCTTATCTACTTAGGACCTGGAAGTCCCTGTCTCTAGGTCTGCCATTCTGAACTGAACCAAGGTACATCACATACATACTGACTGATGTCTCATGTACACATACTGATTGATGTCTCATGTCTTCCTAAAATGCATAAATGAAAGCCGTCTCCCAATCACCTTGAGCACATGTTGTCGGGACCTCCTGAGGCTGTGCATGGGCATGTCTTCAACCTTGGCAAAATAAACGTTCAGATGGATTGAGGTCTGTCTCAGGTGTTTTGGGTTCACAAATGCTATAGTGCAGTGAGCAATATCGAACTGCAGCTGCATGCAAAAACATGAACGAATGTCACAAACACAAACGAATGTCACAAACACATGACCGTGTGAAAGAATCAGGCATGAGAGAGCACAAGGCTAACCCAGAGATAAATGGCAGAATGGTGACTTCGTCGACACACAGTTGACTTGGAAGGGGCACACTGGGGGCTTCTTGGACACTGGTATTTTCCTGTATCTTGAAGTGGATAGTGGTTGCACGGGTGTGCTCAGTGTTGTACGAACTTATGAAGCTGTGTACTTGTAATTTGTGCCTGTTTTTGCCTGTTATCCTTCATTCAAC
Source organism: Saimiri boliviensis (assembly GCF_048565385.1). Classification (NCBI taxonomy): domain Eukaryota; kingdom Metazoa; phylum Chordata; class Mammalia; order Primates; family Cebidae; genus Saimiri; species Saimiri boliviensis. The sequence continues at coordinate 2,415,432 of NC_133449.1, read as the reverse complement.
AGTAATACAAGGTTATTTTACAGCAGTGGCTCTCTTAGTCTCCTGTGGAGCTTAGTCAACGTAAGTGTCGCCTCACTTCCGGCAGGTGAGACTCACATCTGCCTCAGGAAATTTCCACAAGCTAAATTTTTTACTTTTGTGTGCCCAGTGGGTTTCTTCTATGTTAGACTTCATTTTAAACTGCAAGCCTGAACAATTTTTTTGGATATTTTGGTGCTCAGTCTCTGAAAGATTTCTGACACTGATTTTCAGATATATCTTGATTCCAGATTTCATAGAGTATGGAGAAACCCAACTCAATTCCATCTACTGCCCTGGCTGTGAGAATCTCAGCTTAAATATGACTCCTACACTTTCATTTATGCAGCAAAGCATCCAGACGGTTTTCTCCATGTGACTCTTGTGTTCAGTGGGGCCATGACATCAGCATAGAATCGCTAAGGAAGGGCATGACCTTGGGGTGATCTTCTGTACATCCCACGACTCAATTCAATAGGAAACTGCTGTTGACCATTAGCAGAGATGAGCAATTCTCTTTTCCTGTCCCTGACAACAGTACAGTCAATTTTGGAATCTGCTAAATAAAATACAACTTGGTAAGTATTACATTCAGGCACCAAGAGAGTAAAGAGAAGAGAAATCTGACCAGTGATAACTCCCCAGAGAATTCGGTGCCTGGGCTGAGTCTTACTAAGTAGGAAACATCGTATGGGGAAGGAGCACCTGGCAGAGCATTTTAGGCAGTGAGAAATGCAAGAGAAAGTGCGTGGATGGCACGAAACAGATGAATGTCTTGTGGGGACTTTCTGCTCCTTTACTTCTGGAGGTGAACAGTGGTGACATATGTTACAACTTTGCTAAAACCGACCAGCCCATCCAGCCAACCAACCAACCAGCCAGCCAGCCACCACCACCACCAACAAACCCAGGAAAGCCAGGTCTTGCTAGGGCTCAAAGGGGGATTCAAAGTACTGCCATAGGCTTGTAGTAGAGATGTCCATTGGCTTCAACTTTACCGTAAGATCAGTGACTGGCTGGATGCCTTTGGTTTCACTTCCAGGCCTGGAGACCTGGCTCAGAGCAGCCTGGGACCTCCTGCTCTCCCACTCCTGGAGGTGCCGTCAGATGGGGTGGTGTGCTGGTGATTGCTGGACAACCAGATCTCCACAAAAACATTAATGTATTAAAGCATTAATGCACATGTGCTGATGTACATGAACATAGCTTATTATTAGTTTTAATGATATTAAAGATGTGGTACATAATATTTACAAATAATACATAGTACTCTTTTTTTATAAATTTTGTACAAAATCTTGATTTTCATTAAATGCTTTTATAATTTTTTTTTTTCAAAACTATTCATCAGTTGTAACAAATGTACTACTCCAGTGGAGAATGTTAGTAAGGCTGGAGGCTTTGCAGGCATAGGGGCGAGGAGATTATATGGACAATTTTCCCATCTTCTACTCAATTTTGCTGTAAACGCAAAACTACTCTAAAACAACAGTCTACTGAAAAAACAACTCTTGAACTATAGCCAAATTATGGTTTTCCATTTGTAAATGGATTGGTTAACATTCTCCTTGATGGAATGCATATCCAGTCAGATGGAGGGGGTTGGTGGAGATGTCTGCTGGAACTTCACACATTCATCAGTGGTATGTGTGGCTTCTTTGCTAAATCAGATAGTAGCTTTTGGATACTCGAAAAATGCTTCCTCAGTTTTTGTGGTGTTCCCAACATGGTGGCTGTGGATATCCCGCAGGTCTAAGTGTAATCTGCATTACTAATGTTTTTCTCCATCATAAATCTGGGCGATCTACACAGCACTGTATCAAGCCCTGATTCATGCACGTGTCAATGTCTATGGTGAAATTTCTCTCACTATGTCCAGTTCCAAGTTGCCAGCATGGCGTCAGTGGACGTGCACGGGTGAGGCCTGCACCAGCTCCCTGTGCCCCAGGGTCCCACTGTGCAGGTGCAGCAGGTGCGAGGGACCTCAGGGAATGGGCACAGAGCAGCACAGTGCAATCATTAGGAAGCAGGAGCCCAAGTAGTTCTCATTGTTACTCTTTTTGCTTTAACTCTAATTTATTTGATTGTAGGTTTCTATAATTTAACTTTTAGTAATGACTATATTTAAGAAGAGTTCAAGGCAGGGTGCAGTGGCTCACGCCTCTAATCCCAGCATTTTGGGAGGCCAAGGTGGGAGAATCACCTGAGGTCAGGAGTTCTAGACCAGACTGGCTGACATGGTGACACCCTGTCTCTAATAAAATGCAAAAATTAGCTGGGCGTAGTGGCGTGTACCAGCATGTTGTACCATTATTGAAAATCTTGGCCAAAATGCTCCATATATATCTCACTATAACCCTCTGAGCTATGTGTTCTTATTCCCATTTTACAGATAAAAGAGGGATCATAGCTATAAAAAGAGGCAAAAATCCCCCAGAACCTTTAATAGGTAGTACCCTCATGGCAGCTAGACAATTTCTATTTTGCTTAAAATTGTTTTACGTTCAAAAAATAAAAAAAAAAAATTAAAAGATGAGGACTTTATGTACTCACCCAAAGAAGTTTACAACTCTGGTGATAACCATACAGACTATATGTGAATAACTATTAAAAGATTATTATAATGCATTATTTATCTGTTTGTTTAGAGGTATGAAGTTACGCTACTTTTGTTCTATGAAAGATCCTTTTAAAAACTGATTTCCATGTGTTTAAATTCCTGAGTATAATGACTTCCAAACATTTTTACTTCAATGTATATTTCCTTTGCAGCAAAGAAACACATGCAGAGCACAGGAGCACCGAACAACACACAGGTGGACATACAAAAGGAGCCGATTCAGTGTCTTGTGGTTGAGTTTATTTGCACTGGAAGAACTTGTATAGACAGCAAGGGTGTTCTGAGAGAGTTCCCTGAGCATGACCTGTCCCTGTGGACAGAGATTTGGAACCAGGAATGTCCCTGTCAACTGGATCCCCATTTGTCATCCTTGCTTTCCTTCAAAGGAAATCAGCTCCTTAAGCACAAGGGTCTCAGAGCCGATGATCCAAATACTCCAGGCAATTCCAGGAGGTCCGTGTGCCTCTTCGTTGGTAGAAAAGAGATGTACCTAGAAATACAGTTGTTCAGAATTTAGTGACCTTCACATCTGTTGAAAAGGGACAATAGGCCAAAACAAAAACAACAACAACAAAAAAAACAAAAGGAAGATGACTTACAATGTTTCCAGGCATGATTCTGCGTTTCAGGCAGAGAAATCCCAGGGGCGGCAGGGAAGGCAGAGCGCTGTGCTAGGAGGAAAGAGCAGAGGGGCAGCAGTGCTACAGAAACCTCAGCCTCTCCTCCTCCAGCTGGACACGGGACACGTCCCATAATCCTGTCCATCCCCGTCAACTCTCCAGCTGTGCCCGTGGAGCTGTATTGGTAACAAAGGCGATGCAGGTATGGTCCTGGCTGCAGTAGCCGTTCAGTCCAGAGAAGCTCCTCATGTCCTCAGAGATGGTCAAAGTGCTCTCACCCTATCCCCACGGTGGCCATCCATCCACCCATCTCCCTGTGACTGCCTGTTCATCACATGAAATTTCAAGCATAAATCATAAACACTTCTTATTCATGAGCATTTCTGGCACTTGGCTTATTGCTTGGCACAGAGGACTTCCTCAACAAACTGAGTCACAGATTTTCAAAAAATATATTGTATATGTATATTCGACTGCATGTTCATGGCCAGGCATGGTGGCTCACACCTGTAATCCCAGCCCTTTGGAAGGCTAAAGCGGGTGGATTGCTTGAGCACAGGAGTTTGAGACCAGCCTCCGCAACATGGCGAAACCCTGTCTCTACAAAACAAACAAGCACAAAAATTAGTCGGCCATGGTGGTGTACTCTGGAAGTCTAGATACTGGGGAGGCTGAAGTGGGAGGATCATTTGAGCCCAGGAAGTCAAGACTGCAGTGAGCTGTGACTGAGCCACTGTACTCCAGCCTGGGAAACAGTGTGAGACGCTGTCTCAAAACTAGATAAATCAATAAAATGGCCAGGCCCAGGGGCTCACATCTGTAATCCCAGCACTTTGGGAGGTTGAGGCAGGTGGATCAACTGAGATTGGAAGTTCGAGACCAGCCTGACAAAGATGGAGAAACCCCATCTCTATTAAAAATACAAAATTAGCCAGGCATGGTGGTGCATGCCTGTAATCCCAGCTACTTGGGAAGCTGAGGCAGGTGAATCTCTTGAACCCGAGAGGTGGAGGTTGCAGTTAGCCAAGATCGTGTCACTGCACTCCAGCCTGGGCAATAAAAGCAAAACTCTGTCTCAATAAATAAGTAAATAAAAATAAATAAAATAAATTATGTTCATGGTTTATTGATAAATACGAAGACCCTATGCTCAACACTCCATTGTACCAGAATTATTCAACCAGCTCCCCACTGCAGGATATTACGTTGTTCCCATTTTTCACAATTATGAACATGACATTCGTAGCTTTCTTATACGGGCAGATTGAATCTCTTGTCTGACATTTCTACATGGGTAAATTCTAGAAGTAGAATTTATGAGCCATGGCACATACACATTTGAAGGCTCTTCATACCTGTTGCATAACTGGCCTCTGAAAGTTTTTGAGATAATTGTTTATATGTGGCCATTCATTAATTTTAACATATTAAGACATTGTTCCCTGCTGAGTTTTAAGATTAAGACCAAGCTTACGCTGTGCCACATTGTAATGTGAAACAGCTCTGTTTTTGTACTTTCCACTTTTTTCCATTATCAGTTTTCCAGCTGTAGTAAAATGCTTCTTTAATTATTGTAGGTTTATACATTTTTTATAATGCTAAGAAAAATATTTTCTATAATATATTCATTTAGGTTATTTATTTTCTAGTGAACTTTCAACATAGTTTAAATTTTTAAGCCAATTGTAATCTTTCACTAAAGATATTTAAATTTATAAAATAACTTGGGAAGAAATAATATTTTTATAGTGCTTTATATTACTGTTAGCATAGAACATCGTTCAATTCAGCTGCGTCTTTCATCTTCCTTAATTTAGTGCTTTCCTTCACACAGGTTCTTCTCATCTTTTTAATTTTCTTCTTACATATTTTATATCTCTCTGTCCAGTTTTCCAACTGATTTCATTTTCTCCCACACGAAACACCTCCTGTATAATTTCTTGTAATACAGGCCTGCTGGCAATGAATTCTTTTACTTTCTCTTCCTCTGATAAAGGTGATTTTCTCATGTTCATTTTAAAAAGGGTGCTTCTATACTGGATACGGAACTTTACGTGGAATGTATTTTTTCAGAAGTGAAAGATGCTGTCCGGCTGTTTCTGTCTTTCCTGGTTTCTGAGAAGCCTGTTGTCTTTTCTGTTGTTTCTCTGTAAGTAACGTGGTGTTTGTTCTGGCTGTTTTCAAAGTTTTCCGTTTATTAGTAGTTTTGAAACATCTCGTTGCTGCTCCTTGGTTTGCCTCTGTCTGTGTTTTCTGACTTTGTGGTCCAGTGAGCTTCTGGCACATGTGGGTTTGTAGTTTTCATCACATTTATAAAATTTCTGGCCACGAAGTTTTTGAAATAATTTATCTATGCTGCTTCTTACCCCCACCCCATCTTTTTTTTTTTTTTTTTCCTAAGGTTTTCTTTCTCTCTCTCAGCTTTATCTGGTTGTTTCTCTTGCTATGTCCTAAACACACTGCTGTTTTCTTCTGTGTCATCTAATCGGCTATTAACCCCAGGCTCTTATTGTTGTTGTTTTTTAATCAGACATTGTCATTTTCATCCCTAGAAGTTCCATTTGATTTTTTACCTGTAGTTTTTTTTAATCATGGTAAAATATAGATAACTTAAAATTTACCATTTTAACCATTTTTAAGCATATAATACATCACCATCCATTTCCAGAACCTTTTTTGTCTTGCCTAATTGTAACTCTACACTCTTTAGGCAAAAATTCCCCCTTCCTGCTGCCCTCAACCTCTGGTAACCACTGTTTCACTTTCTGTCACTATAAATTTGATTACTCTAGATATCTCATGTGAGGGAATTACGCAGTATCTGTCCATTTTGTTTGATTTATTTCACTTAGCATAATGCCTTCATTATTAATGCATATTGTGGCAGGCATCAGAATTTCCTTCCTTCTTCAGGCTAAATAATATCCTGTTGTTATGTACAGATAGCATTCTGTTTACTCACTCATTTGTTGATGGACATTTGTGTTGATTTCACCTTTTGGGTATTGTCAATATGTTGCTATTAATATGAGTGAACAAATATGTACAAATATGTTTGTGTCTCTTCTTTCCATTCTTTTGGGTGCATCGCTAAGAGTGGAATTGCCAGATCACATGATTCTACGTTTAACTTTTTGAGAAACCACCGTACTGTTCTCCACAGCGGCCACACCACTTTATATTCCCAGCAGAAATTCACAAGTGATTCGATTGCTCCATATCTTTGCTGACACTTAAAAAAAATTGTAACCATCCTAATTAGTGTCAAGTGGTATCTCATTGTAGTTTTAATTTGCATTTATCTAATAATTAGTGACATGGAGCATCTTTTTAGGTGATTATCTGCTATTTATATATCTTCTTTGGAGAAATGTCTATTAAAGTTCTTTCCTCATTTTTAAATAGGTTGTGTCTTTTGTTGTTGCTGTTGTTGAGTTGTAAGATCTTTATATATTATGGATATTAATCCTAAATCAGATATACAATTTGCACATGGCTTTCCATTGTGTTTTCACTGTATTCATAGGATCCTTTGATGCAAAGACGGTCATTTTTATAACTTGTATTTCTTTTCTCATCATGTTTTCTTTTAATACCAGAGCAAGATCTGTGATATTTACAATAGCTATTTCAATGTCTGTGCCTGCTAATTCCACCTTATCTGTTATTTCTTGGTCTGTTTTTATTGACTCTTTCTTCCTGAATATGCTTACCAATTGCACCTTCTCTACCTGCCTAGTATTATTCGATTGACTGCCAGATGCTGTGAATGCCACAGTGCTGAGAGTCTGGCTATGGTCTTCTTCCTTTAAAGAATGTAGAAGTTTGGTCTAATAGATGGATAAATTCCTTTTAGATATGGTCAATCAATTCTAAACTTGTTTTTTAAGCTTTCTTATGGTGGGAAGATAGTAGTCCTTACTCTAGGTCTAATGTAGCCCAAGTGGAGGAAATATGTGACATTATTGTGTCTTCATGGATAATCCTGATGGTCCCATGAGCAGAGGTCCATGTTCTGGGACTGAATACAATTCTAATGCCTCCCTTTTCTATGAGCTTGGGGAATCTCTTACCTCACAGCTACCAGCCAGTTGTTTTTGCTTTGTGTCCTGGAGTTTCACTCTAGACATGTTCAAATTAGTGTTCGTTCAAAGACTTTACAGAGCCCAGTGTATTTCTAGAACTTTCTCTTTCTGCACTGTTCCCACCTTTGTGGATTGTGCCAGGACATTCATAGCTGCCTCCACCTTCCTGACCATGATCTCTGTGTCCAAGACCAGTGCCTCGCTGGGATCCTCATTTCCTGCACCATAGTCTAAAACGTGCCCCCAGGCAGAAAGCCATGGTGTCATTATGGATGTGTGTTGTGTGTTTTTGACACTGATTTCTGATTTCTCTCTATGTGTCTCTCTGTGTGTAATTACTTTAAGAAGTGGGATGCAGTTAAACATACAAATACTAATAATATGTATGAAAATATAAGTAGTTAACCTGGGTTAAGTGTTTACTTTTGCTTCTCATTAATAACCGCCCTCTGAGGTAGTGCTGCTACTACTGCCATTTCACAGATGAGGAGGGTGCAGGAAGAACAGCGATTCCCCCGGATAAATACCAAGCATTGGAATCACCTTCCCTTTAACCTACAGGGCAACAAAACAATCACCTACAGATATTTAGGAGGTAGATTCCGCAGACAACCCCTGTCCCCTTCCAGAGACCCAGAGATACACCAGAAAGAGCCAGAGAGGTGAAGAAAAAGCAGCAGCAACGTAGGGAAAAAGAAAAGGATTTTAACTATTACCCTACCACATGGTTTATGTCTTGAGTTCCACATGTAATTTTTTTGACAAAGAAAGTTTTGCAACAAAAATACCTTTGAAAACTTTTTATTCCAATCTTCCCATCTTACAAAGAAGAACACTGAGGCCCATAGTAGGAAGTTTCTGTCAGGACAGCTGCTAACTACAAAATTTGTGAGGATCAGTGAAAAATACAAATGTCTGGCCCCTTATTCAAAATTGTCAGGTGCTGGGAGTGGTGGCTCATGCCTGTAATCCCAGCACTTTGGGAGGTGGAGGTGGGTGGATCACTTGAGGTCAGGAGTTCAAGACCAGCCTGGCTAACATGCCGAAACCCTGTTTCTACTAAAAATACAAAAATTTAGCCAGGCATGGTGCTGCATGCTGTAATCCCAGCTACTCGGGAGGCTGAGGCAGGAGAATCACTTGAACCTGGGAGGCAGAGGTTGCAGTTAGCTGAGATCACGCCACTGCTCTCAAGCTTGGGTGACAGAGCAAGACTCTGTGTTAAACAAATAAACAAACAAAAGTGAGGGATTTCAAGGTGATGACAGCAGAGCCTGAAGTCAAGCCTAGGACCCTCCTGACTGGAGCCCAGGTCGGTGGATTGGTGCATGGCAGGAGCCACAGCGTAGTTGTGATCATGGTAAATTGGGGCTGCTCGCCCTCATTGAACAGAATTATTGACTGCCTATTCCCCTTGTCTCCTTGCAGTCAGTCTTAACTTAGAGCTCACGTCAGATTTTACGATTTCTCAGGCTTGCTGAGCTCAGTCTTCTGTCCTTGCACACACACAGAAATCAAGGACAAAAACGTAACTCCCGAGGAAGCGCCCACAGGATCACAGCTTAGGAAGCGTGCTGTGGCCCTGCTGAACCCTGGGGAGCAAGAAGCAAGGACAGGTCGACCTTGTCCCTTGCTCCTGGCAACTCCCAGCTCTGCGGTGCCTCGGCCTGTCTTGGAGAAGCAGCTGGAGGCTGTCTCCGTTTGGGGTACAGCAGCTCCCTAAAGCCCAAACCTTCCCGGCGAGCACAGGCTCCGTGTTCTGGGTGGTCTCAGGAGTCTTCTGCCGGGCTTGGAGAGACTTAACAAAGAGCAGTGAGTCTCAGCTCCGGCGACTGCCCGCGGGCTGAGGGAACCCTCAGAAGGCAGGAGCCAGGCTGAGGACGCTGATGAGCGGTTCGGACCTTCAGGCCTGGGGGCGGCTGCAGCCGCAGCCTCTCGGCCAGCTCGCGTGGAAACCCCCTCTGCAGCGGGTGTCAGCGCCCGGAGGAGCGTCTCCCCGCGAAGGGGCCGCGCCCGCACGCGCACGCTGGGGCCCCCGCCCGCAGACACCCGCACTCGGACGCGCAGGACTCCGCACGCCCAGCCCCGAACCACAGGCGTCCGGGGGCGGAAGCGCTGCTGGCCCGCGGTTCTGGATGCAGAGCGAAGGCAGTCCGCGACTCGCCCTGAAACCGCGGCCGGCCGTGCACTCGCTGCCGCATGACCTAACGATTCCGCCTGCCCGCGGCTGCCGCAGCCACGCTGTAAAACGCGTGCCGTGCTCGCTCGGAAGCGGAGGGTTTGCCTGCCCGCCGGGCACCGCCATCACCCTCAGAGAGGCAGGCGGCTTCTCTGCTGCCGCGGTGCCGCGGGTTTGGTGGCCAGAACGCAGTCTCCTCCCACCGCCCCTCTCACGCCGCCCCCCAGAGACCCCCTGCACCCCCAGGAGCTGCCCACGCGTAGGACAAGCGGGGCTCCGGGGCGGGCCGCAGGCCGCACGCGGCAGCCAGGGGGCTGCAGACCACGCCCGCCGCCCCGGTGCATGCTGGGGATGGTAATTCACTCCCGGGACGCCGGGCCGGCGCCGCCCTGGTGCGGTGCATGCTGGGGATTGTAGTTTCCGCTCGCCACAACGGGCAGCCGCAGTGCATGCTGGGGACTCAGTGCTCCCTGGCACCATCTTGCTTTGAGTCTGGGTAGAGTCGTGGGGTCCAGGGCGGTGTCCTCAGGGTGCAGAGCCCGGCGCTTCCACAGCACGCAGTGCTCTAGCTAAGGACTGGGAAGAAAATCTACCCAAGGCTCATTCATGTGAACACGCAGCTGTTGACAGGCACCAGCCCCAGACCCCTGAGTTCTCCCTGAGGAAGGATTAAAGCCAAATCAAACTCACAAAAAGGAAAACAATAAAAAGAACGAGCATGGACCGAAAGGATGTTGCTGAACAAGGAAAAGAGCCCGTCAGGCAGAAGACCCAGAGGAACAGCAGGCCTCTGAAAACTGTTTCTGAATCTAAATAAAGATATTTTAAAAATCGTTTAGGATCTTTCTTTTTAAAAAAAAAAATAATTTTAGTTTTAATTTTTAATTGAACAATGAAAATGAAATATATGTATGCTGTGCAAAATGACGTTTTAATGTATCTATACATTGTGGAATGAATAAATCAGGCTACTCAATATCCACTACCTCAATATGTAGTGTGTGCCTTGAGAACATTGAAAATGTACTGTTAGCAATTTTCAAGTATACATGTTAATATATAAATAATATAATTTATATAGTTAATGATTAACTATAATCACCATGTTATACAATAGATCTCCTAAGCTTATTCCTCCTAATGAAAATTTTGTATCCTTTGACTAACCTCTCCCTGTGCCTCCTTTCATTTCATTCTGCCCCTGATAAACACCATTCACTCTCTTCTATGAGTTTGACTTTTTCGGATTCTCTATAAAAACTGAGGTCATGCAGGATTTATCTTTCAGTTTCCGGCTTGTCCTCCTAGGTCATCCACATTGTCACAAATGACAGGGTTTCCCTTTTTTGTTAAGGCTGAGTAGTATTCCATTTTCTGTGTATATGCTGCATATTCTTTATCCATTCACCTGTTGACAGGCAGTTGGGTGGATTCCATAGCTTGTGACTAATACTGCAGGGAGCATGGGAGTTCAGTCTCTCTTTGACATACTGATTCCATTTCCTTTGTGTATATAGCCAGAAGGTGAATGGCTGGATCATACGGTAGCTCTATTTTAACTGTTTTGGGAGCTTCCATGCTACATTCCATAATGGCTGCACTAATTTACATTCCCAACAGTAATGCAAGGTTCTCTTTCCCCACACCCTCCCATATCCTTGTTACCTCTTGCTTTCCCTATTGATAATAGGTATCCTAACAACAGACGTGAGGTGATATTTTACTGTGGTTTTAATCCGCATTTTCCTGACAATTAGTGATGTTGAACATTTTCTGGTATACCTGGTGGCCATTTGTAGTCTTATTTTGAGAAATGTCTTTTCAGGTTTTTTGTCCATTTTTTAATCAAGTGGATTATTTGTTTCCTTAGTGTTGAGGTGCTTTGTTGTTATTGTTGTTGTTTCTTGTATATTTTAAATATTAACTCTTTATCAGAGGTATGGTTCCACAAATATTTTCTTCCATGCTGTAGGTTGTATCTTCACTTTGTTGATTGTTCCCTTGGCTTTGCAGAAACTTTTAATTTAATGTAAACACATTTGTCTATTTTTGCTTTGTTGTCTGTGATTTTGGGATCAAACCCAAAAGATCTTAACCCAGAGCACTGCCAATAAGCTTTTCTCTATTTTTTTTTCTAGTAGTTTTACAGTTTTTGGTTCTACAGTTAAGTCTTTAATCCATTTAGAGTTAATTTTTGTCTATAAGGTGAAATCAGAATCCAATTTCATTCTTCTGCATATGGGCATCCAGTTTTCCTAACATCATTTATTGAGGAAACTGTCCTTTCCCCAATGTGTGTTCTGGACACCTTGATCAAATATTATTTGACCATAAATGCACAGATTTATTTATGGGCTCTCTATTCTATTCCATTGGTCGATGTGTCTGTTTTTGTGCCAATATCATAGTCTTTTAATTATTATAGCTTTGGGGTAGATTTTGAGATAAAATAGCAGAATGCCTCCAGGTTTCTTCTTTTTGCTCAGATTGTTTTGGTGATTAGAGGTCTTTTGTGATTACAGATGAATTCTAGCAGTTTTTTTCTGGTTCTATAAAAAATGTCATTGAGATTTTGCTAAGAGTGCATGGGACCTACAGATTGCTTTGAGTAGTATAGGTATCCTAATATTATTAATTTTCTCAGTCCAAGAACACAAGATATCTTTCCTTCCATCTGTGTCTTCTTTGATTTTTTTCATCAATCTTTTGTAGTTTTCAAGTGCAGATCTTTCACTGCCTTGGTTAAATTTATTTCTAAGTATTTTATTCTATTTTATGCTATTATAAATAGAATTGTCTTCTTGATTTCTTTTTATGTTATTTCTTTTTATGTTTGTTATTAGTTTATAGAAGCACTACTGATTTTTGTATGTTTATTTTGTATCATATAGCTTTACTAATTTTTTAATTTCTTACAATTTTGTGGTGGATTTTTGTTTGTTTGCTTTTGTTGTTTTCTCTTATTCAACACTTTGAAGTAATCACTGTAGTGGAATCTTTATGGTTTTCTATTTATAAGATTATGTCATCTGAAATCAAAGATAATTTAACTTACCCATTTCTGATGTGAATTCCTTTGAATGGAAGTGGTGAGAGTGGGCATTCTTGTCTTGTTTTGATCTTAGAGGAAAAGCTTTCACTTTTCATTGTTGAGTGTAATACGTTAGATGTGGGTTTGTCATACATGGCCTTTACTGTGTTGAGGTACATTCCTTCTATATCTGATTTGTTGAGAGTTTTTAATCATAAAAGAATGTTGAGTTTTGTCAAGTACTTTTTTTTTGTATCTGTTGGGATGATCATATGTTTTTCTGTTCTTCATTCTGTTAATACAGTGTGTCACATTTATTGACTTGCATATGTTGAACCATTCCTGCATCCCACAGATAAATTCCACTTAATTAAGGTGACTGGTCCTTTTAATGTGCTGTTGAGTTCTATTTGCTAGTATTTTCTTGGTAATTTTTGCATTTATGCTCACCAGGGATGTTGGCCAATAATTAATTTTCTTGTATTATATTTTTCAGGCTTTTCTATAAGACTAATGCTGGTTTCTTCTAAAATTAGTTTGTAAGCATTGTCTTACGTTTTTTCAGAGATTGAGAAGGCTCGTTATTATTGACTTAAATCTTTGGTAGAATTCATCCATTAACTCATCAGGTGCTGGGCTTTTCTTTGATGGGATATTTATGATTATTGATTCAATATCCTTATGCATGATTAGTCTGTTCAGATTTTTCATTTCTTCATGATTTAGTCTTGGTAGAAAGTATGTGTAAATGCATGGTGGGAATCTATCCATTTATTCTAGGTTATGCAATTTATGGATATATAATTGCTTATGGTAGTCTCTTATGATTTGTTTATTCCTATGATCCACATTCTGTTTATTGTCTTCAATAAAATTAATAAATGGTGGAGAATTTTATTCTACATATGTTCGTAATATAAGTAATAATGCTTCTTCGTTTCGTTGTGCTGCTATAACAAAACATCTGAGACTGGGTAACATAAAGAGAATATAAATCTATTGCTCACAGCTCTGTAGGCTGGAAAATCCATGATCAAGGCACTGGCAGGTTTTGTGTCTGGTGACGGCTGCTTTCTGCTTCCAAGATGGTGTCTTCTTGTGGTGCCCTCCCATGGTGAAAGCAACACAAGAGCCAGGCAGCTCTCTGAAGCCTCTTTAATAAAGGCTTTAATCCCACTAAAGAAGGTGAAGCCCTATTGACCTAATCACTGCCCCAAAGGCCTCACCTCTTCATACCATCACCTTGGAGCTTCTATCTCAACACATGAATTTTGCAGGTACACACATATTCAAACCACGGCGAATACCTAACATGGGTTGAGTGATTACTCTATGGCAAATAGTTTGTAGGTATTAGACATATTAATATAATAACTCACTCAGTTCTCACAAACAACCCTCTGAGGCAAATATTGCTATCTTCCCTGTGGTGCAGGCAAAGCTGAAGAACAGAGAGGGGACGTGATTTTCCCCAGGGTTTGTGGCCAATGAGAGCCACTGATCTGAATCCAAGCCATTACCAGGACTCAGGCGCCTAACGCTAGACTGATGTGTTGAAAAGTCAATAAGCAAAGATAACAACGGAGCTGATGAGATCAAGGAGGATGGTTTTAACGTGAAAATTAAATCAGCAGAATTAAAATATGCATTGCAAGTGGTGAAGAGAAAAATTCACTTCCAGATGATAAATAAAATAACTTCCTAAGAAGTTGAAAACAAATTCCTTTCAATTAGCACAATAAATATTTCTAGAAAAGACTTTCCAAAAGTTAAGAGTTTACATCTGTTTCAGAAGTCCATTTTAATATCACTAAAAAGTCTCTATCCTTGGGAAAATTCCTAAAGAAAAATATACAAAAATAAACAATTGATTATCTTTGGTATGAGACCATGAATGATACTTTTATTTTTATATATCTTAATTTTCAACATTTTGTAAGATACATGTTTCTTTTAAAAATAAAGTGAAGTCCTTTGAGAAGACCACCAGTTTAGAAAGAACTGAACAGAAGTGTCTGGTGTTGACTTTGTGTCCAGACCCTCTGCCATTCTCCTGGGTCCCCAGAGGGATCCCGGGTTGGGACCTGCCCGTTTCCCTTCTCAGGTGACTCTAATTCTCACTCTGGTAAGGGCACAGTTCGATGTAGAGTCTCCTCCATTTCCCAATTGCGGCACAGACCTCACATGCTTTCAGGGCCATAGAAATGCCCTAACCTCTGTCTGAGACAGAGTGCTGGTGGCTGAAGCTGAGGCAGGAACCACGTGCTCTAGGTCCGGGGGAGGAAGCTTTCCTTCACAGCAGGAGCTGGATATGAGCGGAGAAGGCTAGACGGGAGGCGGTTGGCAGGGTTTGCATGTTCAGTGGGCTCAGAAGCATACCAGGTTCTGCGAAGGATGCAAGGACGCATAGGCCTCTGTTTCCAAGGTAGCTTAACAAGCAAGGCCCACAGGAAGAGATAACTAGAAGAGACAGTCCAACCACAGAGGGCTGTCTGTGTGCAGTGGCTTGCTAGGCCCAAGGCTATAGGTGCGTGTTCGCCAGTGGCTGGAGAAAACTCCGAGGGTTCTCTCAGGACTGGATTGGTACATGACGTCCGATCCCTCTTATCCAGTAAAGCATCCCCAGCATGCTGTGTGCTCAGCAAATGATGAAGGATTGCTTGCTTGAGAGTCAGAATGTCAGGCACATCTTTCCCCTGATGTGCATCTGGGAGAAATTCCAGCCTCGAGTTCAGTGAGCTGTAGGTAGTTTCATCCGTGCATCACTGCGATTTTGGTGGTTAAGTTGCCCACCTAGAGTTCATTCATTTCTCCTAGGACCTCTGCATCTGCATAACCTGTGCGGTCTTGTTGTGGAGACCATTTCATTGATTGATTCTCCAGGCGGGACTGCCTCCCCGAGGACATGGGCTGCTTTGTGTTTGGATTCCGGGTCTGACATTCACAGGCTTTGGGACCTTGGAAAAATACTTGCCTCTCTAAACCGTTGTTCATGCATAAAATGCAGCCATTTGTGCCGGCCTTGTGGGGTTAGTGTGAGCATTTCAATAATGCATGGCAAGTACCAGGCAGGTGCCTGACACACAGTGGGACCTCAGCTGTGGGCAGCAGTGGCGGCTCAGGTGCGTGACACACAGTGGGACCTCAGCTGTGGGCTGCAGTGGTGGCTCAGGTGCGTGACACACAGTGGGACCTCAGCTGTGGGCTGCAGTGGTGGCTCAGGTGCGTGACACACAGTGGGACCTTAGCTGTGGGCTGCAGTGGCGGCTCAGGTACGTGACATACAGTGGGACCTGAGCTGTGGCAGCGGTGGTGGCAGTGGTGATGAGGGTCTGTGGATAAACACACAGTGGCACATATCTCATCCAGCAAACACATGTGGCTATGGGCTCTGCCTCAGGGAAGGAGCTCTGGCCGCGTGTCACAGGCAGCTGTTGACATCATTTTCTGTTCTCATCCTGCAGGGATAGCAGTTTTCTCAGTGTTCTGAGAAGTGTAGTTAAGGCTGCAGGAACAGAGGGGCTCCTTGACACCCACCTCTGAGGAGCAGGAGAACATTGACGAGCTCTTTCCATGGAGCCCTGATACACTGAGCACATTTGGTGGCCTTTTGTTTTATTCAGATGGAGGAGGCGGAGGCGTCCTGTTTTCAGAAGCAGCATCTAAGGCAGATCAGGAAAGGGAAGCCACACTTGAGCTGTAACGAGAGTGATGTCCAAACAGCTGGAGGCTGCTCCAGATGCGCCCGTGGGCATGTGGATCGGGAGCTTTCCAGAGGGGGTTCTGGGCATGAGGGTGGGAGAGGACCAAATGAGCCAGGGGCCAGCTTCAGCCCTAGTGGGAGGATGGAAAGGTGAGGGCGGAAGAGCCAGTGTCAGTAAAAGCAGCGTGCTCAGCTGGAAGGATGACGATGTCCGCCAAACCCTGGGGGATGAGAGGTGGGAAGCCGCGGGTCAGGGTGTCGGGAGGGGAGCAGGTGCAGATCCTGTGGGTCAAGAGTAGGTGGGACACTGCCAGTCATTCTTGCACTGGTGTAAAGAAATATCTGTGATTGAGTAACTTATAAAGAAGGTTTAGTTAGCTCACGGTTCCGCAGGCTGTGCAGGAAGCATAGCGGCTTGTGCCTCTGGGGAGGCCTCAGGGAGTTTCCACTCGAGGCAGAAGGCAAAGGGGAAGCAGGCGTCTTACATGGCAGGAGCAGGAGCAGGATAGAGAGGGGAGGAGGGAAGTGCCATACACTTTTAAATGACCAGGTCTCAGGAGAGCTCATGGACTACCACAAGAACAGCACCGACGGCTTGCTGCAGAGCCCTTCGTAAGAAACTCACTCCCTTGATCCAGTCCTCCCACCTGGCCCCAATGCCCACACGGGGGACTGCAATTCAACATGAGGTTTGTGCGGAGACACACCACATCAGACGTGTTTCTGTGCTGGGCCAGGCACACAGGGTCACCAAGGACCTAGACCTGCCGGGCTGGAGGCTCTGAGCAGCGGCACAGACCCGAGAATGAAGCCACGGAGGCTCCCATCTCCGTCCGGGGAGCTTGTCGGCTCTGCCTCCGAGTGAGCACGGGAATGAACCCAGTGGTTCCTGCTCCTGGGAGACTGTCCCTGCTGCAAGCTTGCGTCTCCAAGGACTGGGTCTGATGCTGTTTCCCAGGGAGTCAGTCCTGGCATGCATCCCTCTAGGCTAAGCTCTGAACCCGAAGACAAGCTTTGGTATTTGGTGTGTTCCTTGCTGAAGACCTCATCCATTTTGTAGATGCTATGGTCACAAAATAACTTCTAAAATGCAAGTCCAACATCTACGATAGGAGTAGTTCCAGAAGCACTCTGTTGATCTGAAGTTGGTTTATTTAAAGGGTGTCTGTCCCATGTCACTTTGCAGCTCACCCATTACACATCTCCACCCCAGGCAGCGAATCCCCTCACTATGCGAATAACGTTTGCTATTTTTTTCTCCCCCACAGTTTGCCTTCGTGGCTGCCTTCAGCTGGAGACTTCTGCTTGTTATTATTTTTATCCATATTCTGGAATCCTGCCAGTTCCAGCTCAGACACCGGAAATCTCCTGTCAGTGCCAGCGATTTTCCCTCTCATTGATGCATGTTCACTTGTGTCAGATTCTTTGCTGTTGATTCTATAAAAGATCGGGGCAGCCCCTGACCGCAGCGCTTTCTGTGTGAGTCTCCTGTTCCTCTCCAAGGCCTTTTTCCATGGTGCCTGAGCAGGATCTTCCCCGCAGGAGCCAGGCAGCCCGCGGGTCTCCTCCACTGCTAACCTATCTTGTTTGACCTGCAAGATGAAACCTGTTTCCCAATTTTGTTGTGGGGTATCTCTTAGGTCACGTACCTTTTGTACTTTCAGTTACTTACTTATCTTTCGTATATTATGTTTTGCCATTTGAGTGGACAGATGTCCTGTACTGGAGTGCAAATCCCCAGACTGTGCCTTCAACAGCTTGACCACCATGGCTGAGTCCTGCTCTTAGGAACTCGTTTTTTAATAGTGAACCTGTCTCCAGGAGACTGCTGTTTAAAAGCAAATGCGTTCTGCGGGAGCGGCCCATTTGTTCATTATTAACTTAACTTTGAAATCAACGTAGGACCTACATGCTGGAACAGTGGCCTGGCAGGTTTTACTCTGGGTGGGCAGGTGAGGAAGAGGAGGAGTTTATAATAAATGATGGTTTGTTGCTGTAGATGTACCACTCCTGGCTGTGCACAGGACTTTTATTCCTAACAATTGCACAGGATAAGTTTTACCACCCCTGTCCATAGGAAACAGAGTTCTAGAGGTATAGTACCTTTATTATGGTGACCCAAAAAGTTTATGACAGAGTCAGAGCCCAGCGCAGGAGGACAGATGTGGTGAATGGTTTTGGTAAGGGTTCAGAGAGGGTCCTAAGGCTCGGCAGGCTTGACTGGAAGGCTCCTTGCAGCTCTGCATTCAGTGGGAAATCCACCTTATCCTTGCTGGGCTGCTGCCAGCTGTCAGCTCTCTGCCCTGTGGCCCATGGGTGGAACTGCTGAGCCCTGACTTCATGGGCTCCAGAGGGGCTGGAACCTCCATGATATCTGCTGGGAGCTATGTCCTGGCAGCACCTCATGGTTCCTTACTCAGAGCCTCTCAAAAATGAAGTCAACGTGTTAACAGATATGAGGATGGCAAGAAACATGTCCAGGGAAGTGAACACCAGGTAGCCTGAGCACCTCTATTTCTAGGCGTGCATCACACAGGGACAGGAATGAATCCTGAGATGTGTCTTAGGTGATTCTGTTCCTGTGCAAACATCCTAGAGTGTGCACATCTGGTGGTATAGCCTAAAAGATATCTAGATTACCACACATAGAGTACCACACATCTAGACCACCATACATAGCCTGCCACACATCAAGACCACCACATATAGCCTTCCATACATCTAAACCACCACACGTAGCCTCCCACACATCTAGACCACCACACATAGCCTCCCACATATCTAGACCATCACATGTAGCCTACACACATCTAGACCACCACACATAGCCTGCCACACATCAAGACTACCACATATAGCCTTCCACACATCTAGACCACCGCACATAGCCTTCCATACATCTAAACCACCACACATAGCCTGGCATACATCTAAACCACCGCACATAGCCTTCCACACATCTAGACCACCGCACATAGCCTTCCACACATCTAAACCACCACACATAGCCTGCCACACATCTAGACCACCGCACATAGCCTGTCACACATCAAGACGATACAGTGTACCCTATTGTTCCTAGGTTACAAACCTGCACAGCAAGTTACCCTACTGCATACTCAAGGCACTTATAACACAATGGTAGGGATTTGTGTATCAGAACACATCATACATCCCAACACAGAAATGGTACAGTGGAAATACGATATTATAATCGTATGAGACAACTGTCACATATGTGCTCCAGCATCGACCAAATTGTCAATATGCAGTGCGTGATTTTGTGTGTGTGTGTGTGTGTGCCTGCCCTGTCTACATGGTCAGCATCTGTGGATGCAGCCAACCAGGGATTAAAGACATTTGGAAAAAAATAGATGATTATGTCTGCAGTGAGCACGGACAGACTCTTTTTCCTGTTATTCCCTGAACAATACAGAATGACATATATTTACACAGCTCTTACATTGTATTAGGGATTATAAGTTATCTAGAAGTGATTTAAAGTTTACAGGCGGTGGCCAGGTGCAGTGGCTCACACCTGTCATCCTAGCACTTTGGGAGGCCGAGGCAAGCAGTTCACTCGAGCTCAGGATTTCAAGACCAGCCTTGGCAACATGGTGAGACTCCATCTCTACAAAAACACAGAACATTAGCCTAGCCCGGCACGGTGCCGCATGCCTGCAGACGTTCCTCCCAGCTACTCGGGAGGCTGAGATGGGAGAATCACTGGAGCCCAGCAGGGGGAGGGTGCGACAGCGCCACTGCACTTCAGCCTGAGTGTCCCGGTGAGGCTTTGTCTCAACAACAAGCAAAGTGTGCAGGAGGGTGTGTGTAGGTTACATGAAAATGCGACACCCCTTTAGATCAGGCACTTGTGCATCTGTGCGTTTTGATTTTCTAGAGGAGCTCCTGGAACCAGCACCTCACGGATACTGAGGGAGGGCTAAATGTTATAGCTGGCCTCCAGCTTACAGTGGCTTCATCTGGCAGCTTTTGACTTCAGCATGGTGTGAAGGTGCTGCCCTTTCAGTGGAAACCGTGCTATGAGGCCCAGACATCCACCCAATCACTGTGTTTTTAGTTTCAGTGCAGTGTTCAATAAATTACATGAGATATTTAACACATATTATAAAATAGGTTTTGTGGTAGGTGACCTTGCTTATCTCTAGGCTAATGTGAAAGCACAAAGGCAGGTTAGGCTAAGCTAGGAGGTTCAGTAAGTTCGGCATATGAAATGCATTTTTTTTTTTTTTTTGAGACGGAGTTTCACTCTTGTTACCCAGGCTGGAGTGCAATGGCACGATCTCGGCTCACCGCAACCTCCTCCTCCTGGGTTCAGGCAGTTCTCCTGCCTCAGCCTCCTGAGTAGCTGGGATTACAGGCACGCGCCACCACGCCCAGCTAATTTTTTGTATTTTTAGTAGAGACGGGGTTTCACCATGTTCACCAGGATGGTCTCGATCTCTCGACCTCGTGATCCACCCGCCTCGGCCTCCCAAAGTGCTGGGATTACAGGCTTGAGCCACCGCGCCCGGCCATGAAATGTATTTTCTACTTACGATGTTTTCAACTTACAGTGAGTTTAACAGGACACAACCATTCCGTAAGTCGAGGAGCATCTGTATACGTAATGGATTAGAAAAATTGTCCTTCAAATACCTGGAGTGTGATGGGATGATGCCACTGGCAGTGCATGGAAAGGTGGTCTCTGGTGATGCTCTTGGCTCACTGTCTTTTAATAAAAAAGTCTTCCAGAATGAATAAAATAACAGAAGACGAAGGCACATTTAATCCAATTGAAATTTTGCACTTAAAATTACAGCTGATGGCTTTGATGTAAAAAGGAAATGAAAGCTGTCTGAACTATTACATAAAACAAATCTTGCTTAAGTGGCCAGTCCCTAGACCAAGAAATAAGCGTTTGGCCAGATTTAGCATTTACATCGACCTTCAATCATGTTACATATATATATATATATATATATATATATATATATATATATATATATGTTTGAAGACAGAACACATAACTCATTTACAATGTTCTTAAATGTAGAAGAGTTATTGAATGTGAATATACTCAATAAAGCTTCACAAGCTTAGCTCTAAGCTATGGAGCCCAATTTCAGAAATCGTGTAGGCTTTCTCAGTTTTTCATGATGTTCAAATATCTTCCTATCAGGGTACCTGACCCAGGTCCAGATGCACAGATTCTGAATGGACATATTCTTACAGGGGAAATTTTGGGACATGACAAATAAAAATGTAAATTAGCTGTCAATCAGATATTAAAATGGATTTTTAGAATAATTTTTGTCCTTCAGAAGAGAGTAAAGATGATCCTTCTGCTAAATGATTTGAGAGTGTAATTGGCTGATGAGAGTGTCGAGAAACAGCAATAAAGGGGAAGAACATTTAATTTTAGCTTGTCACTTCCAGCTTTATAAATTGGTTTATTCCAAATGAAAACTCAGTTTTCAAAATTAAATTGCCTTTTTATTTATTTATTTTCCTTCTCCCACCTATTTACGTGGCTCCTTAAATCTACCAGCCAGTGGGCAGAAGCGTAAAAGATGAGTTTCCTGCGCACGTGTGCATGCTTCAAGGCTTACTCAAGTGGAGTACTGCGCACGACGAAATCGCCTGGCCTGACCGTCACCTGGCAAGGCCTGCAGAGCACGTGGCGCTGGGCGCGGCTTCCGCCGAAGGGCACTCGTTTGGGTGAAATTGTGTTGAGATGGCCGTATCTTATTTCCAACACGGCCCTTTTAACGACAGGTGAGGCTCCCTTTTCTCCCTTGGGGAAGCCGCCACGACTTCCTCCCCCTCACAGAGAGCAATTCGGTGTCTTCCGTTGTCTGCACCTGCGACCCACAGCGATCCTGTTCCTGTTCTCAAGCACGTCTGCCCAGCCAGGTAAGGAGAAAGCCCCGTGAGGCCTTCCCCGGTGAGAGGCAGCTTGAGAAAGACGACGGCGTGGGTGCCTGGACCGGGCGGAGCGGAGCGGAGCTGCTGATGCGGGAGCCTGAGCGGCCAGCGCGGTGCGGCTCCATCCAGGGCCTCAGGCCGCGGCCACAGCAGCCTCACCTGGAAACCAGCTAGAAACGCGAATTACAGGCCCCGCCCCAGGCCGGAATCAGACGCTCCCGGGGTGCGGCTCGGCAGTCTGTTCCCCAAGCCCTGCGGGGGATCCCGGCACGTGTCCCAGCGTGGAAACCGCAGGTCTGGTGCACAGAGCTCACGGCGGCGGGCGGGATCTCAGCTCTGCGTCTTGCTGCCTCTGCGCCCGCAGCTTGCTCCACCTTCTTCCAGTCTGGGCTTCTCTCGGTGTAAACGGAGGTAATGGAGCCTACCTTGGCAGGGTGCTATTAAAGATGTGGCATATTATGTAAAATACGTTTCATAGGAAATGATGCCTTGTGTGTGAAGTACGGTGTCAAATGGAGCTCTTCCTGCCTCGATGTCAGTGGAAGCTTCCCTCTGGCAGCTTCAGACATCAAGGAGCGGGGAAGCCCTGCAAGCAGACTCAACAAAGGAAATCGCTCATAATAACTCCTCCACTCCTGAACTTCCTCACCCACTCTGAATATACAATTGCCGGGCCCGGGGAAAAAGTAAACGGTGTGGAGCAATGCTTTAGGAGTATTTTGTGTTTCCAGTCCTGGTGAGAGGGAACTTCAGAGTCTGTGTCCCCTGCAGTTGACAGGAGAGTCTCCTGGTGCCTGCCTGGGCTGAAGGACGCTATTCAGCCTCTTGCTGCTGTGTTGAGAGGGGTCTGCACACTCCTGGAGTTTATTGAAGTAAGGATTGGATGAGAGTTTAACGTGCTGTGTGGGGAAGAGAGAGCTGAGAGCAGGTTGCTGACAGATCTCTCCAGAAGTTCTGCCTAGGTGGGCAGAGGGACCCAGCACCAAGAAGCTGGAGGAGGACACACACTCAGTGGGCACCGTGGGAGGAGCCACGCACAGCCTCCCACCAGAGAGTCTCACCTACCAGGTCAGAGGCACCGCGGGAGAGAAGGCACAGCAAAGCTCGTTTTCAAAAAAATGCTCTAAAGCGTCCATGAGAGAAAGAATCGGTTTCAAAAATCCTCTGCAGAGTGGAAGGCTAGCTCATAACAGCACGATCACAACAAGAAGGCTTCTGTCCTTCATCACTCTTGCTTCTCCCGGCTCCAACATGGGAGAGGGCACGGCAGATTAAAAGCCGGGTGTGGGAGGAGGGAGGAGGGCCGCGAGACAACCAGGGAAGCTGAGGGCAGCCTTCCTTTCCGCTCCGGGACAAGCCACAGCAGCACGGGAGATCGCGACATCGACTCACAGCTTTGATTCATATTTGCTCTCCACATTCTAACTTCCGAATTGAGACTCTGTGACTTAAGTGACCCTAACATTGTCTAGTACTTAGAAATGAATAAAATAGAGAGAGATGTTTTGGAAAAAAATACTTTCACTGCAAAACTGTTAAAGGATCGCATGCAAACCATCGAGCAGCCTTCGCGTTATGACGTGAGTCACGCTTGCTCAGCACACACAAGCGCACACCCACGTGCACACGTCACATGGTCATGCCTCAGTGATGGTATCTGCTAACTTTCATTAGAAAAAAGAGCATTGGACTCCTTTTGCAATCAGTAAAGTTTTATTATCAGATTTTACCGGTCTACGTACAAACACAGGTTTAACAAAACAAAATATTTTCATGAACACTAAGATGAACCAACACAGGTTTCTGGCAGCAGTGGTGTTTTTATAGATTCACAGAATGACAGGGCTCTGAAGTGGCTGAGTGATCCGCAGGTGATGTAACCATCAGCTCCGGATGCTCAAGGCTGGGAGAGGCCTCATGGCCAGGGCAGCCGCCTTCCGTGGCTTCCGGGGGCACTGTCACAGGCTGACTTCAGGAGTGGTCCCCCTGCCTTCTGAGCGTATAGTCACTGTGGCCATGGCCAGTGTCCCTGTAAATGGCTCTCAAGGCCCAACCCAGCTGAATTTAAATTCTTCCAAATGGCAATGCCATATGCTTGAATGCTCCTCGTAGCAGAGAACCCTCTACTTTTCATGGAGACAGTCCTGCTTATGACTAACTAGGATCACGAAGACATTTCACTTACACAATTGGAAAATTGGAGCTTCTTGTAAGTTTCTTAGCTATGATCTACAAAGCCACAGGGAGCAAATCTGTCCTCTTTTTATGGCAGTCTTTCAGTAATTTGGGGAAAGCTACTGAGGTCTTCTTGAGTCTAGTTTCTTCAACACTCTCCCATCTGAATTATTTCTTCAATCCTTCCCACTCTGATCTATATATGGGCTGGTGTACACTAGAACCAGAAGACCATTCTTACAGCGAAGTCAATGCTCCAAAAATCCCAACTGCCATTGCTTTGCTTTAGACAAGAAAAGTAAGATCCAATGAGGATGCTGACATATTTAAAACCAAGCAATTTTTTTAGCTGCAGCAAGAGTGGAGACACCACAGCCTTCCTGACATCCAGCTCTGAGTTTTCCCACTAAGCCATCCTTCCTCGAAGGTGTAAGACTGGCTTCAACATCTCATATTTTTGTTGACAGGGAATGCCTTTTCCTACTGTATACTTTTCTGCATCCTGCTGCGTTTGGGGTGGTTGCTACTGAGGATATACCCAACCAGACCACAGCATGAGCCCAGCATCCAAGGACAAACTTTCCCTAGAAAGACTCACCACAGAGGCCAGGTAACACTGACTGTCAGGGCAGCTTGTATGGACTGATGGGTCAAGGGGCATTCCCGCTATGTGGAACACTCACGTGCATCCAAGGAAGCTCAGCGCCCTGAATTTAGTAACTTGGTGAAAGTGGTGACCATCACTCAAAGCTGTAGAGTACTAAGGACTTTTAAAATGCAGCATTCTATTTTAGTATTTCAATTACACCATAAATCAGTGCGTAAGGATGGGTCGAGAGATATCTGTTAATTTGTTGAGTATTTACTGATTGTCTACTATGTGCTGGCCCACCATGCTAATTCACATTTAGTCCTTACAGTAAAACTCAGCTGCCTGTGATCATTTTCGTTTTACAAATGATGTAACTGAGGCTCACAGAGAATCAGGGCTTCTCAGTGTCACCATGCTGGTCACTGGTACAGTGAGTCTAGCTCAGTGCCAATCTAACTTCCTGTCCGGGCTCCTTCCATCATACACAGCTGTTAGAGCTATCTACCGCTGCATAACAATGTAATCCAAACCCAAGCAGCTTAAAACAACACCAGTCTTCAATCACTTCACAGTTTCTGAAGCCCAGGAATCCAGGCGTGGTTCAGGGTGGTTCTTAGTCAGGGTCTCCCACGGGGCTGTGGTCAAGCTGTGAGTCAGGAAGGCATTCTCTCAGGGTCCTACTCATTTACATTCCCCCTTTTTTCTCTTCTTTTCTTGCCAGCATTTGTTATTGTGACTTTTGGATAAAAACAATTTTAATTGGGATGAGATGATATCTCCTCGAAATTTTGATTTGCATTTCTTTAATGATCATTAATGTCGAGTATCTTTGCATACGCCTGTTTACCATTTTGGGAAATGTCTATTCAAATCTTTCACCCATTTTTAAATTGGATTATTAGATGTTTTCCTATAGAGTTGTTTGAGCTCTTCATATATTCTGGTTATTAAGCCCTTGCCAGATGGGTAGTTTGCACATATTTTCTTTCATTTGGTAGGTTGTATTTTCACTGCTAGGTGTCTCTTTTTTGTGTGTGCAGAAGCTTTTTAACTAGATATTATTCCATTTGTCCATTTTTGTTTTGGTTGCCTGTACTCATGGGGTATTACTCAAAAATTTTTTGCCAAGATTAATGTCCTGGAGAGTTTTCCCAATGCTTTCTTGTAGTAGTTTTATAGTTTGAGGTCTTAGGTTTAAATGTTTAATCAATTTCGATTTGCTTTTTGTATAAGGTGAGAGATAGAGATCACATTTCGTTCTTCTGCATGTAGATATCCAGTTTTACCAGTACCATTTATTTAAAAGAGAAGAGACTCTCTTTCCCAATGTATGTTCTCCTCACCTATGTTGAAAATGAGTTTGCTGTATAGATGTGTGGATTTGTTTCTTGGTTTTCTATTCTTTTCCATTGGTTTATGTGTCTGTTTTTATGCTGGTACCATGCTGTTTTGGTTCCTGTAGCTCTGTAGTGTAATTTTAAATTAGGTAATATGATTCCTCCAGTTTTGTTCTTTCCGTTCAGGATGACTTCAGCTATTCTGGGTCTTTTGTGGTTCCATATGAATTTTAGAATTATTTTTCTCATTTCTGTGAAGAATATCATTGTTATTTTGATAGGGATTGCATTCAATCTGTACATTGCTTTGGGTAGTATGGATATTTTAACAATAATCATTTTTCCAATCTACGAACATATTTGTGTCTGTTGTAAATAGGATTACTTTTTTATTATCTTTTTCATGTTGTTCACTGTTGGCATATAGAAATGCTGCTGATTTTTGTATGTTAAATTTGCATCTTGCAGCTTTGCTGAATTTATCAATTCTAATAGGTTTTTGTGTGTGTGTGTGTGTGAAATCTTTAGGTTTTTCCAAATATAAAACCATATCATCTACAAACAAGGAGAAACTGACTTCTTTGTTTTCAATTTGGATGTCCATTATTTCCCTCTCTTGTCTTATTGCTCTAGCTAAGACTTCCAGTACTATGTCAAATAACAGTGCTGAAAGTGGACATCCTTGTCACATTCCAGATACAAGAGGAAAGGCTTTCAGTTTTCCCCATTCAATATGATACTAGCTGTGGATCTGTCTTACATGGCTTTTATTATGTTGAGGTATGTTTCTTATTCCCAATTTTTAAAGGTTTTTTTTTTCTTCTTTTTAACCATAAAGGGATGTTGAATGTTGTCAAATACTTTTTCAGCACCAATTGACTTGATCATATTGTTTTGTCCTTCATTCTGTTGATATGATGTATCATATTGATTGATGTTGAATCATTCTTGCATCCCTGAGATAAATCCCACTTAATCATGATAAATGATCTTTCTAACGTATTGTTGAATTTAGTTTGTTAGTATTTTGTTGAAGATTTTTGCATCAATATTCATCAGAGATATTGGCCTATAATTTTCTTTTTTTGATGTGCCTTTGCCTGGTTATGGAGTCAGGGTAATACTGGCCTCATAGAGTGAGTTTGGAAGTATTTCTTCCACCTCTATTTTTTAGAACAGATGAGTCAGATTGGAATTAGCTGTTCTTTAAAGGTTTGGTCGAAATCAGCAGTGAAATCATCAGGTCCTGGGCTTTTCTTTACTGGGAAACTTTTTATTATGGTTTCAATCTCATTACTTGTTATGGGTCTACATGGTTCAATCTTGGTAGGTTATATGTATCTAGGAATTTAACAGTTTTTTTCTAGATTTTCTAATTCATTGGTATATAGTTGCTCATAGTAGCCA
Organism: Saimiri boliviensis; assembly: GCF_048565385.1. NCBI lineage: Eukaryota > Metazoa > Chordata > Mammalia > Primates > Cebidae > Saimiri > Saimiri boliviensis. The sequence goes on along the minus strand of NC_133449.1, from coordinate 2,387,737 downwards.
CTAATGATCTTTTGAATTTCCATGGTGTCAATCATAATGTCTCTTTTTTCATCTCCGATTTTATTTATTTGGATCTTCTTTTTTTCTTAGATAGTCTGGCTCAAGGTTTGTCAATTTGGTTTACATTTTCAAAATTACAATTTTTTTTGTTTTATTGATCTTTTATAGCATTATTTATTTCTGCTCTGATCTTTATTATTTCTGTTCTTCTACTAATTTTCATTTGGCTTGTACCTAATGTTCTAGCTCTTTACTAAGATGTATCATTACCTTATTTATTTGGATTTTTCTTCTTTTTTATGTAGGCACTTGCAGCTGTAAATTTCATTTTTAGTACTGCTTTCACTGTATCACATAGGTTTTGGTATGTTCTGTTTTCATTGTAATTTGTTTAAAAATATGTTCAATCTCTTTCTTAATGCCTTCATTGATCCACTTGTCATTCAGGAGCATATTGTTTAATTTCCATGGTTTTTATAGTTTCAAAAATTCATCTTGTTATTGCTTTCTAGTTTTATTCCATTGTGGTCAGGGAAGATGCTTGATATTATTTCAGTTTTTTTGAATGTTTTAAGATTTGCTTTATGACCTAATATATGGTCTGTCCTTGAGAATGATCTATGTGCTGAGGAGAAGAATGCGTATTTTGCAGCCATTGGATACAATTTCCTGTAAGTATCTATTAGGTCCATTTGGTCTATAGTGCAAATTAAGTCCAATGTTTATTGATATTCTGAGTGGAAGATCTGTTCAATGTTGAAAATGGGGTGTTAAAGTCTTTGGCTATTATTGTATTGGGGTCTATCTCTCTCTTCAACTCTAATAATATTTGCTTTATATATCTGGGTGCTCCAGTGTTGGGTACATATATATTTACAATCATTACATCCTGTTGCTGAATTGATTCTTTTATTATTATATAGTGGCCTTGTCTCTTACAGTTTTTGTCTTGAAATCTATTTTGTCTGATGTAAGTGTGGCTACTCCTGCTTTTTTTTTTAATTATTTGTAGGGAATATCTTTTTCTGTCCCTTTATTTTCAGCCTATGTATATCTCGATCGGTGACATGTGTTTCTTGCAGGCAACAGAACATTGGGTCTTGTTTTTTCATTCATTCATCTACTCTATGGCTTTTGATAAGAGAGTCTAGTTCGTTTACAGTCAATGGACCTGGAAAGGTCTATTTCTTCCTTTTCTTTTCTTCTTTTCTTTCCTGTCTCCCTTTTTGTGACAGTGATTTTCCCTGATGGCATATTTTAATTTCTTGCTTTGAACTTTTTGTTTATCTGTTGTATTTTGTTTTTAATTTGAGGTTATCATGAGGTTTGTAAATATCTTATAACCCATTATTTTAAACTGATGACAACTTAACACTGATTGCACAAATAAACCCACCAAAATAAAACTAATAAAAACTCTACACTTTAACTTCATCCCCCTACTTTTTATCCTTTACTTGTTTCTCTTTATGTCTTACTGTACTGTGTCTGTCTTGAAAAGTTGTTGTTATTTTTTATTGGTTCATTATTTAGTTCTACTTAAGGTAAGACTCGGTTATGTACCATAATTACAGTATATTTTTCTGGGGTTTCTGTGTGATTGCTATTACGAGTGAGTTTTGTACCTTCAGACAATAACATCCTTTCCTTTCAGATTGAAAACTTCCCGTTAGCATGTCTCACAGGACAGGTCTGGTGTTGATGAAATCTCTCAGCTGTTGTTTGGGAAGGTCTTTATTTCTTCTTCATGCTTAAATGGTATTTTCCCTGGATATGCTATTCTAGGGTAAAAGTTTCATTTTTTTCTCCCCCTTAAGCACTTTAAATATTTTAAGCTACTCTCTCCTGGCCTATAAGGTGTCCACTGAAAAATCTGCTTTCAGATGTATTGGAACTCCGTTTTGTGTTATTCACTTATTTCCTCTTGCTGCTTTTAGGATTCTTTTTTCACTCTTTATCTTTGGGAGTTTGATTTTTAAATACCTTGAGATAGTCTTCTTCAGATTAAATCTGCTGGGTGTTCTCTAACCTTCTTGTATTGAATTTCAATATCATTCTCTGGTTTGGGAAGTCCTCTGTTACTATTTCTTCAAATAAATTTTCTGCCCCTATGTTTTTCTTACCTCCTCTTTAAGGCCGATAACTCTTAGATTTGCCCTTGTGAGGCAATTTTCTGCATCTTGGAGGTGTACCTCCCTGGTTTTCATTCGTTTCTCCCCTCTGACCGAGCACTTTCAAATAGCCTGCCTCCAAGCTCTCTTATTCTTTCTTCTGCTTGATCAATTCCGCTATTAAGAGACTCTGATGTATTCTTCAGCATGTTGAATAATAATTGCATTATTTAACTCTAGAATTTCTGCTTGATTCTTCTTAATTATTCCAACCTCTTTGTTAAATTTATCTTACAGAATTCTGAATTCCTTCATTGTGTTATCTTGACTTCTTTGAGTTTCCTCAGAACGACTATTTCTCCATGATGGTTCTCTGGTGCCTTATTTAATTCATTTGATGAAGTCCTGTTTTCCGGGATGGTGCTGATGCTTGCAGATGTTTGTTGATTTCTGGGCATTGGAGAGTTAGAAATTCGTGGTAGGATTTGCAGTCTGGGCTTATTTGTGGCTGTCCTTCTTGAGATTGCTTTCCAGGTATTGGAGGGGATTGGGCCCCAAGCGCAATAACGCTTTGGCTTTTGAAGACTCACAGAGATACCACCTTGGTGGTCTTGAAAAAGATCCAGAAGAATTCTCTGGATTGCCAGGCAGAGGATCTTGTTCTTTTCTGTTTCTTTCTGTCTAGCTATCTCTCTCTGTGCTGAGCCATCTGGAACTGTGGCTGTGGTGATGCAAGCACCCCTCTGGGCACCACCACTGGGACTGCACTGGGTCAGACCTGAAGCCAGCACAGCCCTGGGCCTTGCCCAAGGCCCTTGTCTTCAGGGTGCTGAGATCCCCCAGGCTGCATGCATGTTCAAAGATGCTGACCATGAGCCAGGGATTAGAGTCAAAAACCTTAGCAGTTACATCAAGTTCTATTCTACCGCTGCAAAGCTGGCACTAAAAGCACAATACAAAGTCGTTCCTGTTCTTCTCTCCCCTGTCAGCAGGCAGAGGAGCCCATCCTTGTGGCCAACACTTGTCCCCAGGGGTTTTTGCCAGGCCAGTGTTGACTGATGGGAGTGCCTCTTCTGTCAGCTTGTGGTGAATGCCATCAGGCCTGGCACTCGCCCATCATAAGAGAAGGCTCCCCTCTGGCTTAGGGGATGTCCAGAAATGCTGTCCAAGATCCTAGGTCTGGACTTTGGGACCCCAAGAACCAAGTCCTGGATTGGTGACCCTCAAAAAGCCTGCTCGGTGTTCTACCGCACTGTGGCTGAGCTGGTGCCCAAAGTGCAAGGCAGAATCCTCCAAAGATTCCCCTGATTTTTTCAAACAGAGGGATCTTTCGCCGTATGCAGCACAGCTGAGAATGTGCAGAGTGGCCCCTGAAGCAAGCACATCTCAGAGCCCATGGCCCATGGCGTATCCCTGGGTATTGCCGCTGGCTCTCCAGGGCCCAAGGGCTCCCCAGTCAGCAGGTGATGAATGCGGCCAGGACTTTGTTCTCACCTTAAAGGCAGTGGGCTCTCATGCAGCCCAGGCCATGTCTAGAAACGTTCTCTGGCAACCAGGGGTTGGAATGGGGGCTCATGACCGTGCCTGCTGCTCTCTTCTGCTGTTGCTGAGCTGGTATCCAAGATGCAAGGCAACACTCTCTTTTCTTTTTACTCTCCTCTCCTCAAGCAGAAGAGGGGAGACACTGTCATTGCTCTGAGCTGCACTGCCTTTGAGTTGCACTGCCACCCCAGCTGGTGTTTTCCAGAACACACACCATCCTAGTCCTCTGGCTCTGAGCCCAGCTTACCACTGGGAGTTGCCTAGGAATTGCAGGCCCTGTGTCCCATACTGCCTTTCGAGTTTGCCCAGGACCCCAGAGCCCTTCAGCCTGCAGTGGCAAGGCTGGACTAGAAACTCACGTTCAGACCACTGGATTGGGTGATTCCCCTCTGGCGAGGGCGGGTCCAAATGCCCCCTTCATGTTGCTGGTGCTGGCTGGGCCCAGCATGGTTTTATCCTCTGCCGTAACAGGGCAGCACTGAGTTCCATATAATGTCCCCCAGTCACCGTGCTCTCCCTCTCCACACTGACTCTCTGTGCTGTGCGGCCACTGCCAAGAGATGGCAGAGGGGTGGCACTGGTGGCTCAGGGCTGTCTCTCCTTCCTCCTCTGTGCCCCTTTCAGTGGCATGAAGATAAAACCCGGTACCATCCTTGCTCACATGATTTTTGGTTCTTGTGACGGTGCTTTTCTGTGTGGAGATAGTTGTTAAAATTTGGTGTTCCAGCGAGGGGGACAAACAGTGCAGGCTTCTCTTCTGCCATCTTGCTCCACCAAGCCCCTTCTGTAGTCTCAAAAAGCAAAACAGATTCTGCTCACAGAAAAGTATTTTGAAAATGTGACACAGAGCATGAGAGAGAGAGAGACAGATGCAGAGAGAGAGAGAGAGAGAGAGAGAGAGAGAGAGGTGGTCTCCTGGGACCCTCTTTCCCATGTCTCAGCTCAGGCTCTCTGGTCTTCTCCAGGCCCCCCTGCCCCTGGTCTACACCACAGTCGGCTTCTCCTTCCCAGGCGGTGCAGTCTTTGGATCGCCCAGCTCTGCTTCACTCATTCCCCAAACAGACACCAAAAAGACCCGGGAGCCCCGCGGAAGGTGGGAGGGGGCTGTGTCTTCTCAGTTTTGTTTGTTTGTTTTTCAACAAAAATTCTTTGGACACACACTTCAAAAATACTTACACTTTGACAGACATTGTGCTGGCCCTTCACATCACCACCCCTAATCCCTGGAGCCGACCTGCAGGTCAGCAGTTGCTATCACTGCTGTGCAGGCAAGGCTGACAGGGGGACACCAGGGCGCAAGGCCACGCCGGAGGAAGCCCATGGCTGGATGTCAGCTGGGGCGGGACAATCACTCTGTGTAGACATCGTCATAGTCGGGGGGCGGGGCTAATGGGGCTCAGAGAGGGGCAGATTCAGGAGTTTAGAGGGAGGCAAGGCCACAGGCAACGGCTGGATCCTTCCAGGAGGGAGGACAATTAAGGGTCACTTCGAGGAAGGCCTAGGTGTTGGGTGGCAAAAATGGGGCAGGGGTGGGGTTGGGAGCAGGGAGGGGCTGAGGTGAGATGGAACTGTTACTATTCGAAGTATTTCCTTTTTTTTCCCACTAAATTTCCCCTGTCTTTTTAATGATTGAAAATTCCTCTCCACCTATGGAACTAGGTGGGCTTATAAGCCTTCCTCGACAACCTATCTTTTCTCTGTTTTCATAGCATTTTGGAGGGAAATTAGGGAAGGATGTTAGCTTATTAGCAAGATAATTTTTTTTTTTTTTTTTTTTTTTGAGACGGAGTTTCGCTCTTGTTACCCAGGCTGGAGTGCAATGGCACGATCTCGGCTCACCGCAACCTCCGCCTCCTGGGTTCAGGCAATTCTCCTGCCTCAGCCTCCTGAGTAGCTGGGATTACAGGCACGCACCACCATGCCCAGCTACTTTTTTGTATTTTTAGTAGAGATGGGGGTTCACCATGTTGACCAGGATGGTCTCGATCTCTTGACCTCGTGATCCACCCGCCTCGGCCTCCCAAAGTGCTGGGATTACAGGTGTGAGCCACTGTGCCAGGCCAGCAAGATAAAATTTTTAGACAGAACCTTGACATTCTGTACATCTGATGAAATCAAAGGGGCTTTGAGGAATGTTTGAGTTAATCCTCACTGTTTGGAACCACCTTCTGTTATACAAATATTCAGAACTGAGCACGAGTGATAAATGAAAACAATAGGGTAATGGTTCCTTCTCTGCTAATCCATATCCAAATACACTATAAAAATGGTAATGTATGTATTCATAATTAACATGCCAGTCATAAATCATTTCAGAACTAAATTATTAAAACAATGAAATGCACACATCTCTATTAGAGATGAAAATATGTTTGTGGAAAAGTTAGGAAAGTTAACGCCAGGCCTGCTGAGGCAAACTGACTATGGCCCACCCTGGTTCTCACCTAAAGATGAAGCAGGGCGGGTCCATGGAGACTAGCCCTGAAGTCCAAGAAAGCTGAGAGGTCAAAGAAAGAGGCTATCAAATTCAATTACTCGGAAAGAAACATTTAATTGAGATTTACAAACAGAAGCCATGTCTGCATCCTGGGAAGGGTGGCTCCCCATGCCATCCTCGCCAGATGCTGAGGTCACACACCTCAGAGGAGGGACACAGACAGGTGTTCTCTAGTGGGAATGGGCAAGAATTTGCCCCAAGGGCAGGATTTAAGTATCTGCTTTTCCACAAAGGACCACAGATTAACTAGAAATCTCAGAGGTCTTCTCAGAACTAGGGTTGATCAGAAGTCAATATGGCAGATTTGCTTCCAAGATGGAGTCACTTTAGCCTCTCATTCAAGGTGGAGTCATTTGGCCTCCCATTCAAGATGGAGTTGCTTTGGGCTCCTGTCCAAGATGGAGTCACTTTGGCCTCCACAGCATCTCTTGATGAGGGTTTGCCACCACAGGTGAATCTCAGGCTGGAAACTGGGGTCCAAGGTGATGCGAAACTCCAGGGGGATCCGGGAAATGCTATGGGCTGGACCTGTGAACACATAACATCCAGACAGAATGAGAGCAGTGCAATGCCATGACCTACATTTTAACCACAAAGTCACAACAGAAATCCTGGGTGACCTTGGACAGCCCTCGCTCATTTGACGAGTCCCTCCGTAAGAATCACGGGTCTGGCCCTGTGTGTCTCAGCCCTTCTTTGGCAGATGTGAGATCACACAGCTAGCAAGTGGCTAGTTCAGACTGAAATCTTGGGACACGATTCAAATCTTCAAGAGGACAAGAAGAGCTGGAGCCCAGATTTCCCCTGGATCTCTTCCTGATTCATGGGTTGGCAGCCTCCGCTGTGGTGAGCTGGGGGAAGGCAGACTCTGAGAAAAGTGGCAGCAGCCTGGGGCCCCCAGTAGTTAGAAGACTGCACTTGGGTGAATACTGAAGCCCAAGAGTCTCTTCCTGATGTGGAGACCAGTGGGATGGGCCCAGTACCTACCAAGAGCTGTAGCCAAGAGTTCTTATCTGACCTGGTGCCCCTGGCAGTTCCCCACAGCCAAGAACCTCTCTTCCTGGTGCCTTTAAAATATTAAAATCTATGTAACAAAGGTGATGTTCAGGCCATAAAGAGGTCCTCCGTGGGCTGACTTTTTTTTTTTTTTTAATTTTTGGGACGGGGTCTTGCTTTGTCACCCAGGCTAGAGTGCAGTGGCACAATTACAGCTCACTGCAGCCTAGACTTTCCGGGCTCAAGAGATCCTCCCGCCTCATCTCTGAAGTAGCTGGGAATACAGGCACATGCCAACATGCCTGGCAAATTCTTTTGCATTTTTTTTAGAGATGGGGTTTTGCCATGTTCTCCAGGCTGTTTTTGAATTCCTGGGCTCAAGCGCTCTCCCTGTCTCAACCTCCCCAAACGCCAGGGTCGTAGGCATGAGCCACTCTGCCCGGCCCTTTAATTTTTAATGAAGTAAAATTAAAATGTGCCGAGCCTATGTAGGCCTGGTTTGTGAGAGATGCTCTCCTACTCATTACCTTAGCTAATCCTGTCTAGCTGCAGCTCAGACAGGTGTGCTGTCTGCTCTATTTCACGCTGCTAGTGAGAGGTCGGGTCAGGGTTTGAATTCAAGTGTTATAAAGCAGAAGCTCATGCTTCTTGTACAAACACATTGAAGAGCACCCACCCACACACACACACACACACACGCACACACAGTATGCAACAAAAGATTGTGCAGCCTTTTAAAAATACCAGCCATTGTGCTGCACTTTCTCAGCTCCACACTCTTCCGGCCCCTCCTCGGATTATGATCATCTCCTTTTAAGCCTCTGTTGTAAACGATTCAAAGATCAAGCAGGGATTTTGTGGGCAGCTTTGAGCAAAGAATAAAAAGGATTGAGCTTAGAGTCTGCATTCTAAATTTCTCTCACCTTCTGAAAATATCCCAAATAAAATCAGGTTATTATGATATAAGTAGCCAGCAAAAGGCAGGCACATCTGCTCTCAGAGATGAGGAGTCAGTACTAGAAAAATAATCACTAAAAATACTGAGTATTCAGTGTGGCCAGACGCATCTCATGCATTATTACTAGTGCTCAGCTCGCTCTGACAGTGGGCTTTATCACCCGCATTCTCCAGTGAAGACACGGAGAGCCAGAGAGTCTCAAGATCCCAGCCCGGTCCACATTGCCGGGAGGTGGACAAGCCGGCCAGATTCATTGTCCGGGTCTTTTTGTCTCTCCTTGCTCTGACATCCCCCTTCCTTGCCGAGAAAACAGCTTCTTTAATGATTTGGAGTGAAGTGTGAAGCTGTGCAGGAGGCTAGGATGTGTCTCAGACTAACTAAACCAGAAACTCTGGACGTGGGCCCATGCATCTGCATTGAGTGATTTTGATTCTCAGCCACATTTGTAGCTGTGTTAAGGGGATGCCCTGAAAGAGGGTTGATAACCAGATCCATGTGACCCGAGTAGTTGCACCGCAGAGCTGTGACTGGCAGAAAAAAGTGTGACTATCACTTTGACAAGTTTAATTGGTGATAATTTTATGTAATCATAAAATTTTAGAGCAAGGAGATTTTTTTTTTTTTAATTTAACCCAAATCTTTGCTCACAGTAAAATACACAACACAACAAAACAAAAATATCTGAGTCCGAGATGCGAAAGAACCTGCCTGGAGGTGAGAAGGGGCAGCTGGTGCCGCCCTGGGGCCCGCGGCTCCGTGTTCTCCTGGCCCCTCCAGCTCCTCTGGCTGTGCGTGTCCTTCCGAGACAAAGGCGTGGATACCATGTGACCATTTCCGGGCTCTGCTCCTGGTTAATTTGCTTTAGTTTTCAAAGTGGAAAAGGAGTTTCATGTGAAAATGTATGTTTTCTTGGGAACAACGTAACTCTGGCTCCAGCTGCAAGTACAGCCATTGTGATGAGTCCCATCAATTCCCTCCGTAACTCAGACCTTCCGCGTTCGCCTGAATCCACACCCCCTTTCCAGGAGCTTGCCTGCAAGCCACACCTCGTTTCATCAGCGTGAACAGGGTTGCTTGGCCTTTTCACTCCCACCTGTGACTCCACCCTCGACCCCCCACCCCCGTACCTTCTCAAGTGTGTTTGCTCCATGGGGCCAGTGGAAATGGCCCGTCGGGAATGGGCTCCTGCCCCTTTCTACCCAGGCTCGTGCTTCCTCCAGCAAGAAACACTTCCCTCTCCTGAGCTTCCATTATTGCCTTGAAACTAGACTTTTAGATGTGAGAACGCAACTTCAGACCATGGGGCCTGAGAGGTGCAGAAGGCTTAATAGTAAACGTCTACATAACTTAGCAAGACAAGGGTGGATTGTGGTTATTAATTTTATGATTATTAAATTAACTGCAACTGATGCTTTTTTTTTTTTTTTTTTTTTTTTTTTTTTTTTGAGACGGAGTTTCACTCTTGTTACCCAGGCTGGAGTGCAATGGCGCGATCTCGGCTCACCGCAACCTCCGCCTCCTGGGCTCAGGCAATTCTCCTGCCTCAGCCTCCTGAGTAGCTGGGATTACAGGCACGCACCACCATACCCAGCTAACTTTTTGTATTTTTAGTAGAGACGGGGTTTCACCATGTTGACCAGGATGGTCTCGATCTCTTGACCTCGTGATCCACCCACCTCGGCCTCCCAAAGTGCTGGGATTACAGGCTTGAGCCACCGCGCCCGGCCGATGCTTTTTTTTTTTTTTTTTAAAAAAAAGGAAAAATAGATCACATTCTTTATCATGCACATATGATGTACACAGACCAATATCGCAGGCCCACGTACAGACCATCAGCCAAGATGTTGCCGAATGCCAACTGGAAATAAGGTTATACATATGTATAGGTACAGATATAACCACATACATGAATATATGAGTATACGGATGTCTGTGAATGCCTGTATACTTAGTAATGCCAGATGCTGACTTATCACCAGATGTTGAAGCCCAATATATCTGATTTTATATGGCTGAAACTATAGTATAAATTACATGCACTGAATGACTAAGAAGCATCATTTTGCAGGTGTCTGATACAATAACTACCTAAATAGTTGAGGAATGCACTGACCAATATTATTAGCTTCCCACCTATGGTAATGTTTGTCCTTCTTACATATTTATTACATGCAGTGTTCTATTGGAGAGAATTCTGAACAAGTATCCTCTAGTGGATGAATTATCTAGAAGCTGGTTGGTGGTAAATCCAAACTCTGTGAATGATTTTAAGGAGGTTTATTCTGAGCCAAGGTGCATGACCAAGCACCATTTCAAGAGGTCCAAAGAAAGAACATCTGGAGCAGCCACACTTACAGCTCAGTTTTATATATTTTAGGGAAGCCAGAGTTACAAGTAAAGACATAAATCAACACATGGCAGGTAATCACTGGTTCAGCTAGAAGAGGTGGGACATCTTGAAGTAGGGGCTTACAGGTTACAGGTGGATTCAATAATTTGCAACTGGTTAAAGCAGTACAGCTCTGCCTGAAAATCTGGAGTCGGCAGAAAGACATATGTAATTTTAAATTTTTTATTTTAAGTTCTGGGATACATGTGCATGACATGTAGGTTTGTTGCATAGGTAAACGTGTGCTACGGTGGCCTGCTGCACCTGTCAACCCATCACCTAGGTGCTAAGCCCAGCATGCATTAGCTATTTATCATGATACTCTCCCTCCCCACACCTGCCTGACAGGCCCTGGTGTGTGATGGTTCCCTCCCTGTCTCCAAGTATTCTCACTGTTCTGCTCCCACGAATGAGTGAGAACATGTGGTGTTTGGTTTTCTGTTCCTGTATTAGTTTGCTGAGAATGATGGTTTCCAGCTTCATCCATTTCCCTGCAAAGTACATGATCTCATTTCTTTTTTTATGGCTGCATAGTATTCCATGGTGGATATGTGCCACATTTTCTTTATCCAGTCTATCATTGATGGGCATTTAGGTTGCTTCCATTTCTTTTCTATTGTGAATAGTGCTGCAATAAACATACATGTGCATGTATTTTTATAATAGAATGATATACATTCCTTTGAGTATCTACCCAGTAATTGGATTACTGGGTCAAATGGTATTTCTGGTTCTAGATACTTGAGGAATCGCCACACTGTCTTCCACAATGGTTGAACTAATTTACACTCCCACCAACAGTGTAGACGTGTTCCTATTTCTCCACATCCTCGCCAGCATCTCTTTTTGTTGACTTTTTAATAATCACCATTCTGACTGGCATGAGGTGGTATCTCACTGTGGTTTCGATTTGCATTTCTCTAATGATCAGTGATGCTGAGCTTTTTTTCACAAGTTTGTTGGCAGCTGCATAAATGTCTTCTTTTGAGAAGTGTCTGTTCCTGTCCTTGTTTGCCCACTTTTTGGTGTTGTTTTGTTTTTCTTGTAAATTTGCTTAGGTTCCTTGTACATTCTGGGTATTAGACCTTTGTCAGATGGGTAGACTGCAAAGATTTTCTCCCATTCTGTAGGCTGCCCATTCACTCTAATGATAGTTACTTTTGCTGTATAGAAGCTCTTTACTTTAACTAGGTCCATTGTCAATTTTGGCTTTTGTTGCAATTGCTTTTAGCAATTTCATCATGAAATCTTTGCCTGTGCCTATGTCCTGAATGAGATTGCCTAGATTTAGAAAGAAATGATTTAATTAAGGAAGCCTGTCAACCAATACGCTGGTGAGATTGACTGGCAGGGGTGGCTGACTTAACCCTTGCCCCCACGGCCTTAGGTCCAGTTTGTACTTGGTATTGTGTTGCCACAAGGAGCGCCTTCTCTCAGTCCTACCATCTTCAGCACCAGTGTTGGCCCACTGCGCCTAAACTCCAAAAGGAAGGGGAGAGAAGGAGGCGTGTCTGACTTCCCTCCCTTCAGGGCCTAGGATTCAGTTTTTAAGGTTTTCCTGAGATCTCCTTAGCTAGGAGGGGATCCGTTCAGTGGGGCAGAAGGGCGTTGGACTTTATTTTTCATTCACATTTTTGGGAAATATCTCATTTAGCCGGAGCTCCCCTGCTGTGACCAGCTGAGTCTGCAGTACGAAGAAGATGCCTGAGGTTTGGTTTAGGCTCCCGGGTTGCACTTGCACCTTTGAGCAGCAGCACCGCCCTGTGCACTGGGCGTTTCTTGTTTTTTGGTAATGGGTTTTACCGTAAGCACCTCTCATCCTGCTTTCCGTCTCTCCCCGTCACTCCTGCTGAAGAAGTCCATTCATTCTCCTCCGAGGGGTCCTCGTCTCTCCCTGGAATGACACAGGCCCAGACGTGGCAGAAACGCTGGCCGCAGCCCTGCTATATGAGCAGCCCAGTGCAGACTTCCTGAGCTCAGTGCGGTGAGAACGGCCCGTGTCCCCCTGAAGGCTGCAGCCTGGCCTCTTCACACCAATCTTCCACAGTTGCCTTCATCAGATGAGACGGCTCTGTCTGGAGCATCCAGAGGACTGCTGCCTTCCTTGCCTCCGGAACATGTGGCCAGGGCTTTCGGGGACCCCAGCACTATGAGGGCATCGCTCTGTGCCCACCCTGCTGCCGCTGAATGCCTTGCACCAGCTGCAACACTGCCTGCTGTGCTTCCAAGCTGACATTTCTCTCAATCATAGGCAACTTCTCATTCTTTTTCCTTCCTTTCCTCTTTCTGGCAAAATTATTTCAGGCATAAATGATTCCAAAATCACACCAGGGAATTAAACGCAAAGGCAAGATGCTCATAGTTTGACCAACCAGAATAGTCAGGAGTTAAACGGCAAAGGGCCAGTTAACTCAAACTGGGAAATGGTTGAGGTTTGGCAAACACAGCCAGAGATCATGGTCTTCAAACATCAGCATTTACTCTGGCTTTCCCAACACCTGGTCATGGGGCTGAATCCCTTTCTGCCTCCACCATGTTTTCATTGATCAGCACATGGAGGGAAGCTTTGCCCGAGAAAAGGGCTGGGGTCTCCACCTCTGGAGGCTTACGGCCAAGGGCACATGCTGGGATATCAGAAAACCTGAATGGAATCCCATCTCTCCACCTTAGCTAACCGCGTTAGGTCCAAGGACTTCCTGGTGCAAGTCATGTTCCGTTTTCTCATTTCTAACGTGGATGCAATAAAACTGGTGATGCAAATTTTGTGATTCCCAGTTGTTCCACACTTTAAAACTAGCTGAGGAGCTTTTAAAAATCTGGAGTCTAGGAAGAACCACATTTTGGCCATGTGAAAATGTGGGGGAAGTCATCGGCTCTTATTAAAGATCCCAGGCGAGTCCAGCATGGAACATTCGGGAGCCACGGGGTTGCCGCGAGGACTCAAGGGCACCCTGAAGCTGCCTTGTCCAGCTGGCCATAAATCCAGGTCATTCGGCGGTAGCCAGACACTGCCCCGGCTGCTAACAGTCCCACTGGGGGCTGTTTCTCTTCCACTTTTCAATTCCTCAGTCATTTAAGTTGATAATTAACTTTGAAAGGTGGAAGTTTCCCCAAATACGTTCTTAGAATCACATTTAATGTTAGAATGACATCAGTCTTTCCTAAATAATTTTATAGTAAGATAGGATTTTAATCAAAATGTCCTAGATATTTAAACTTTTTAATGATTCTCAAATAAGCAGGTGATATAAATAAGAGAATAAAGAAACAATGAGAGAGAGGAGGGACTCATTGAGCCAGATGTTGGGAGCTTCTCCTGGCTGGGACAGTTTCCCAGCTCTGCTCCTGGTGGTGGCTCCAGGCAGCTCGGCTCTGCCCGTGGGGCAGGTGGTCCCCTTCCCGTGGCACGTTGAACTTGGGTTTGTGTCATAGCCAGCGTTCACTGTTCTGTGAGGTGACTGTCTTCTTAAGCCCGCCTGCTGGATTCTCAGTGTCTCCGTTTCATGTCTCTTCCAGGGCATTAGTGGGACGTGGCAGGGAGCGGGCACTCAAAACATGTTGTTTGAAAGGTAGATAAAATAAGGCAGAGAGAGGAAGCAGAGGAAGACGAGCTCTCTGGGTGTCTCTGAGGACTCTGTGCCCCACGTCTGTGGCCCTCTGGAGGGATGAGCCCACAGGCAGCGTAGGCTGCTCCGTGGAGAGCATCTGTGGAAGCCAGGTGTGTCTGTGGGTCTGTGTCAGTGGCCCGCTTTGTACTGTTGAGCTGTTCCTTCCTCAGACATCCACAGTGCACCTCCCGTACACACGCCTTCCCTTGCTTAGGAAGCCACGTTGTGCCAGTTATTGCAGAGATGAAAGGCATGGTCCTTTCTCTGCTCGTGTTCAGGTGGACAGAGACTCAGACAAGTGGGTCGGCTGTTGCCAGGCCGTGCCTGGTGTCCCAGCGGAGAGAGGATGCCTGATTTGGCCTGGGCTCTGGGGGTCAGCTACATCTTCAGTCTACGGGTGGGGAAGTCTGTTGGCATCAGCAAGGCCACCAGAGGCAGAGAAAACAGATCTCAGGGCTTTGCTGATGGCTGAGAGATTGGAGAGCAGGTGGAAGTGAGAGGGAAGGGAGATTGACTGGATCCCAGAGGCCTTTCCATGCCTTGCGAAGGCACTTGGTCTTCCGACTGAGAAAGCTGTGATATTCTTAGGGCATTTTAATCACAGTGGTAATCTACTAAGAGCTTGCAGAAATCTTTATTTTACAATAATTTTAGGGTCACATAGAGGTTCTAAATATAGTGCAGAGTCCTTAAACACCCCTCACCACGTTTCCCAAGATAACATCTTACATAACAAAAAAAAAAAAGCATCAGCACCAGGAAATTGACATTGGCGCAGTGCTGTGAGGGAAGCGCAGACCTGTTCAGATTTACCAGGTTTTAGATGCGCTCTGTTTCTCGCTCCCTGGGGAAAGGGGAAGGGTTCAGTTCTCTGACATTTTGTCACACTTAAGCATTCATGTAAGAAACATGCAGAATGATCCCTGCCCCTCATCCTGCCTCAGACAGTCACAACCACAGCCACACACAGCATGCACCCCTGATGACCCTGGACTCCTCCATCAGAAAAACGTGGTCAGCCGGGCACAGTGGCTCACACCTGTAATCCCAGAACTTTGGGAGGCTGAGGCAGACAGATCACCTGAGGTCAGGAGTTCAAGACCAGCCTGGCCAACATGGCAAAACCTCGTTTCTACTAAAAATACAAAGTTAGCTGGGCACGGTGGTGCACGCCTGTAGTCCCAGCTACTGAAGGAGGCTGAGGCAGGAGAATCACTTGAACCCGGGAGGCGGAGTTCGCAGTAAACCAAGATTTTTCCACCGCACTCTAGCCTGGGTGACAGAGTGAGACTCTGTCTCAGAAAAAGAAAAGAAAAGAAAAAGAAAAATGTTATCGTTTTTAGAATATCATACAAATTGAATTATCTGGCTTGTCGTCTTTTGAGATGGGCTTTGCCATCCAGGGAAGGGTCTCGGAGATCTGCCCACATTGCCTTGGGCATCAATGCTCTGTTTCCTTTCGCTGCTGAGTCGGGCTCCTTGCATGAATGTGCTGCATTTTATCCACTCACCACGAAAGGACAAGGGACCCTTGTCTTCTCCCCTGGGCTTTGGTGATCAGGACCACGACTGCTGTAAACTTTCCTTTACAGAAGTTTTTCTTGTTAACATTAATTGTTTATTCCTCTGAGCTCTATACTCAAGTGCAGGTTTGCTAGATCATGTGGTAAATTCGTATTTAATTCTGTGAAAAACCACCAAACTGTTATCCTGTGCAGCTGAGAGTTCTTTATATATTCTGGATGCAAGTCCTTTGTTGAATTTGTGACTTGAAAATATGTTCTTCAAGTCTATAGCTTGTCTCTTCTGCTTAACAGAGACTTTCATAGACAAAACACATTTTTAATTTCTACAAAGTCCTGAGGATTAAATTTTCCCTCGTGGCTCCTGCCTTCCGATGCTGTGTCTAACTAACCCTTGAGCACCTAGATTCTGCCCATGTTTTCTTTTTGAAGAATTTTATAGTTTCATGTTTAGATCTATAATACAATTTCAGTTAATTTTTGTGTGAAGAGCGAGGATTTTCATTTCACAAGGGTCACTCCAGTGTGCAGGGCTGGATTGGAAGAGGCTGTGCCAGGATGTGAGGAACCCGTAAGAGGGTGACAGGGGGAGTGGGCTCAGTGGCCAAGATGAAGAAGACAGACTCACAGGGCGCCCAGCAACACGCTGACCCTGTGCAACGTCACCTGTCTGTATGCATGCGTGTGCATATATGCATGCATGAATATGTATATGTATATTTGCATATGCTGCAGTCACATAGTTGAACTTATAAAATTATTAAAATCCCCTCACCCCAACTGCTGAGATTGTTTTAAATATTTAAAGGCAAATATTTTTTGTGTTCAGAAAAATTTAAATCAAATTAGCACACTCTTTTTTTAAAAAAAGACAAATATTAATTATTTTGAATGCATATACACACAATTAGGGACTTGCAGTTTAAAGTGTGGTTATTTCCAAAATATTGTTAGATCAGGTTATCATCGATATACATCCTGAGACAGAAGCGCTGCAACGCCTGGTCCGGGTCAGTCTGCGCTGGATGCGACGTTAATTACGAGCCGCGCTGCCTCTGGCTTCTTGCCTTGGGCATCGAAGGAAAGCCAGTGCCTTTAGATCAGATAAATTCAGCTTTGAATCTCGTGTCAGGGAAGAATATGAAGTGGCTTCCAATGATTTCAGCGAAATACCACAGCCTCTACTCTGGATTCGCAAGTCCCAGGGTAGAGCCAACGATAGCCACAAAGGCCGGGCAAAGGCCCAGCCCCCGACTTCTAGGGACACGTTTTGGGCAGTGCATTGCCAGCTGCCAGAATGCCCATGTGGTGCACGGCATAGCTGTTTGCCTGCGTTGATTTCAAAGCTTCTCCGTGGACACTCAGGGCTGCTGTGCTGTGTTCCTGCAAACAATGGTGAGATTTCAGGGCTTTGTGATGGATGTGACCTAATGCATGAGGCCGGCAGAGCAGTTTCATGTGCCATGTGGATGTTGATTGTTTAAAAAATATAATGTTTTCTGTAATTCACATCTTAAAAATCTCCACGTTTTCTCTTTCTGAACATACCATTAGTGATAATAATTTCATTAATTCTAACCTAGGGATATTTCAAGCTGTTTTCCAGAAGAAGTTCAGTTTAAGCAGGTGTGTATTTTCGCATAAGACTGTCTTGCCCTTTCTAGCTGACGGAAGAGGCAAATGGGCTTTAGTGCACATACTGTAAATCAGTAACAGCTTTGATTGTCCCTGTGACCCCAGGAATCCTCTGTTCCCAGTGCATTCTACAATAAAAGATGCCTGGATCTAAGCCCTGCCATTCCTGTGTCTTTATGGTTGGTGACTTGGGATACAGAGGGCACCTCCCTGGGTGTCTTGGCCAAGATTTTAAGTTGTTTGTTGGATACTGGCTGGATATTCGGATCTATCACATGGTTAATGAGTAGGGGAAGAAGGAAGTCAGGTGTGTGTGTGTGTGGTGTGTGTGTGTGTGTGTGTGTGACAGAGAGACTATGCAAGAGAGATACTCTCTACTTTCTGTAAAAAGTTCAGTATTTTGAACTTTAGCCTCAAATAAATTACTTATTTTCCAGATGAAAATTTTTCAGAAATTTTTCTGAAATATAGTTTTAACTTCTGTACTATTTAAGAAACCATTTTCCGTAATGTTTCTTAAAAACAAACTTTACAGAAAGAAATTTATTACTAATCCCTATCTTAAATCTTTTTTGTCTCAATTAAAAGAAGTTTCTCCCCTCCTTTCCCCTCCCGTCCCGTTCTTCCTCTTCCTGTCTCCTCTCTGTTCTCCAGTCTTCCATGCTGAGGTGGAACACAGAGTGTCTGATGAGTATTTTCCACAGGATAGGTCATTCTGACACGAATGCAGCTGCCAATGGGACCTATTATAACTGGATCTTTCTGTTACTCATTCATTGCTTAAACAAGAAATTATTGACTCCTATGTTGTTTCCACTCTGCCCTGGTTTCCAGGGAGACAAGCATGGAAAACCACACAGGAAACCCTCACGGAGGGCCAGGCCAGTGAGCAAGTCAGACAGGCAGGCCAGCCGCCCACAAAGCCAGGCGCAGCCCCTGCGCTCTCGCCGCATTCCGCACTTGTCAGGGAGCTCCCCAGGGACGAGGAACTGCAGGTTTGGAAGAGTGAGTGA
Organism: Saimiri boliviensis; assembly: GCF_048565385.1. Lineage (NCBI taxonomy): Eukaryota > Metazoa > Chordata > Mammalia > Primates > Cebidae > Saimiri > Saimiri boliviensis. The sequence goes on along the minus strand of NC_133449.1, from coordinate 2,369,465 downwards.
GGCACTTCTCCAGCTGTGAGTCCCACGCTGCACGGGGTGCACGCTGTCACTCTCTGGGCTGAGCCTCTGGTCCAAGACCCCTGGCCGTATCACAGCTCCCGCCGGTCACTCCAGTGTTAAGGTCACTGATGTCAACTGCTCTGGTGTGTGAAGACTGAGAAGCAAACCAGAAACTCTAATACGGCATACCCTCCCCCCGAGGCAACATCAATACAGGCGTGGTCTGCACTGCAGCAGTGGTGGGGAGCAGGGAGGGCTCGCAGAGGGACACCTGCCAGCTCCATTAGGTAGAGAATGTTGACACACCCAGCACACAGGCACATAGTTCAATTTTTCAAGCTCCAAAGTTAAAGGGGAAAGTACTTAGGAAAAGCTTATTTTTCCTAGTTATCTTATGCATATCTCAGTGAATTGCTCATAAATATTACTTGATAAACAATTACTCTTAAATAATCAAATGAATAGATGGTTTAATAAGTGGTTTGTTGGTAGATGCTTAATAAGTGGCCCTAAAAAATTTATAGCATTTACAATTTATGTGATGTAAATACTCTCCTGTGTTTGATTTCAAGCTACGCACATGACATCACTGGCTTATAAATTCCTGAAAATTTAACGGTTGACTCTCACCAACCTAACATAAGCTCCAGAAAAACACCAAACATCTGTCCATCATCCCGTGCACAGAGACGCTTAGGCACGTACGTTATGGATACGGGGTCACACTCAGGAAAGCGTAGCTGGAACACCTGCTAGAGATACAGGGTCATACTCAGGGAAAGCATACCTTGAATAAATGGCTGTAGATACAGGATCATACTTGAAAACCTGGCACATCACCACATCATCATAGCATTACCACATCATGACAACATCACTGTGACATCACCACATCACCATAACATTATCGCATCACCATAACATCACTATGACATCATCACATCACATCACATCACATCACCGTGGCACCACAATGTCACATCACTGTGACATCACCACATCACCATGACATCACCACAACACCACATCACATCACTGTGACATCATCACATCACCATGACATCACCACATCAGTATGACATTACCACATCACCATGACATTATTACAACATCACCACATCACTGCGACATCACCACATCACCACAACCACTGCATCACCACATCACAATAGCCAGCTTCCTAATCTGCGTGTGCTGGTGGAAGCAGAGGGGGCTTCCAGCCTGCTACGTCCCTGGAGAGCTTTCTGAATTGCTTGCTCTAATAAGCTCACAGAAGGTCTTGCTTTCAGGTTGAAACTTTCCATTTCAGAACATGGAATGACCCAGAAGGCTGCGGCGATGGAGTCAGAAGGTGACAATTATCCCTGTGATCTCGAGGTGACTCCTGTTGGCCTTCACAGGTCACAGTGCCTCAGTGTCCCCTCCCAGCCCACTGTTCCACGGCCGGGCAGTCAGGCGAGGGTTCTAGAGGTGAAGCTCGGATCTAGGGAGAGGGCTTGACATGAAGCCCGCCGGTCCAACATGGTCGTTCAAGACACGGTTGTGATGGCTGTGGATGACAGCTGCTGCCACAGCCTGGGACATGCATGTCCTGCCCTGCTGTCCACGGATCCAAGGCTGCCTTCCTCCTCAGCCACCGCATCACTGCAACACCACTGCATCACCACATCACCACGACATTACTATGGTATCACCATATCACCATGACATTAATATGACATCACCACATCTCCACGAAACCACTGCATCATCACATCACCATGACATCACCACGACACACACATAGGTGCAGGCACACACGTGGATACACATGCAGACAGGCACACGTGCCACACACACCACACACAGGTGCAGGCACACACATGGTAAAAACATGCAGACAGGCGCACACAGACCACACATATATGCCACAAACACACAGGCACAGGGACACACACAGAGAAAACACACATGACTGTCCATACGCTGGTGTGTGGCCTGTGTGGCATGTGTGCCTGTCTACGTGCTTTCTCCCTGTGTGTGCCTGTGCCGGTGTGTGCTGTGTGCCTATGTGTTTTCCCCGTGTGTGTGCACTTGCACATGTGTTTGGTGTGTGTGCCTATGTGCGTGTTTTCTCTGTGTGTGCATGTGTGTCCACACGCCTGTGTGTGTAGTGTGTGTGCCTAGCTGCATGTTTTCTCTGTGTGTGTGCCTGTCTGTATGTTTTCTCCATGTGTGTGCCTGCACCTGTGTGTGTGTGTTTGTGTTTTCTCTGTGTGTGTGCATGTACCCGTGTGAGGTATGGATGTGGTACGTGTGGCTGTCTGTGTGATTTCTCTGTGTGTGGCGTGTGTGAGGCATGTGTGGTATTCGTGCTTGTCTGCGTGTTTTCTCCATGTGTGTGCCTGTGCCTGGGTGTGTGTGGCGTGTGTATGGTGTGTGTGGCTATCTGTGTGTGTTCTCCATGTGTGTTGTGTGTGGCTGTCGGCGTGTTTTCTCTGTGTGTTTGCTCTGTGTGAGGAACGTGTGTGGTGTGTGTGGCTGTGCCTGTGGGTGGTGTGTGTCTTCTTTTCTGCATTGATGAAGAAGCCTGGCAATCCAATTACTTAGAAGCCTTTAAAGCAAGCGACTTTCCTCTGTGTCTTAGAGAAACGTGCCATTTAAGTGTTGTTGAAGCCAGTCTCTCATTTTGGAAGGAGGACAGGGCAAATCCGAAGGAAATCCCTGGCTCTCAGTGACAGTGTTCATCTCATTTGCTGTGGACCATTGTTGGGACCCCCGTTTCTCTGTCCCCTGTCCGGGAGGATTTGGAGGCGGAGGAGGTGTGGACAGGCCTCCGCTCACAGGCCCACTGCTGTGCAGGACCAGAGGCGACTCCTGGTGCATCACCTGGGAAGGGAGACGGGGCCACAGTGGGCCTTGCAGCCGCTGCCCGCAGCTCCTGCCCCAGCGCAGGACAAAGCAATCCCTGCGGGAAGAAACCTGGAAAATCTGGAGCTTTCTAGGAAACCACTGAAGTCTTTACAGTTAAAGGACACTTCCGAAGTCGGAAGACCCAACTGCAGAAACTGTGGCCCGGAGGCAAGGAGGCCACGAGGAGACAGAGGGAGGAGGCATGGAGGAGCAGGAGGGAGGAGGCAGGTGTGGGGAAAGGCGGGTATGGGGAGGAAGACAGGCAGTGGGAGGGAGAAGCCTGGAGGTGCCTTGGCCTGGAAGGGCCTCCCAGATGAGGGCCAGTGCAGTGTGAAAGCCCCGCCCCCCCACACCACGGCCCTCTCCAGCGCAGGAGGGAACAGGACATCTCAGGTCTGGCCCTAACATCCGCCAGGCTCCAGATCCCTCCACGGGTGCCCCATGGGGTGACGAGGCCCCTCTTCGGCCGCATTTCCTGTCACCATGAGCCACCCCCTCCCCCCTTCACAGACATGGCGGGAGCTCAGACCCCTGAGGCCACTTGACCTGAGGCCCAAGGTCAGCCCTGCCGTTGGGGGAGACCCCTCCTGTCACCAGGTTCCTCAGCCCTGGAGCCTATGGTGGTGCAGTGCTGGGCTGAGAAGGCTGAACGTGGGACGGGGGTAACCGAGGCCGGGGGTCGTCCCGCAGGGCCTTCTTTTCTGAAGGTACCTGGGGTCAAGCTCGGGTTGCCGGTGGCCATGGGCACCCTTGCCTGCACCCCACACGCAGAGCCCAGGAAGCCTGCACGGACCTCTGAGCTCGGCCGGAGCCTCTGCTGCGGGCTCTGAGCCCTGTGGCAGGTGCTGGTCACCATCCTCCTGTGGGTCCACGGACGGGGATGGGGCTCCCTGGGCCCTGCTTCTGCCTCGCTGGGAACGGAGGAGAGCCTGAAGCCCACTTGGGGCTGTGAGTCAAGCGGGGCGAGCGTGGCACCTGTTGGGGTCCTCACAGCAGCCCCTCAGGTCCCTGCTAACCGCACCTGGGTGGGGTGTATACCTTCTATCCTCCCAGAGACTTGGGCAGTGATTGGCATATTCTGAATCTGTCCCAGGTAGGCCGGACACTGGGTTGCTGTGGGGATACCCAGGTGACCAAAGAAACAAAGCCCCATACTGAGAGCCAGCTGGGCTCTCTGCCCGTGGAGTTAGCTCCTCTAATGTCCACCGGGCCAGACCAGAGCAGCCCCCCATGCCGGTGGCACCGTGCCCAGGGCTTGGTGTCTGTCTCAGGGCTCAGCCCTGTCGGCCTCATCTCCCACCCCCATGTCTGCCACTACCCCCACCCCAAATCTTGGTCACTTCCAGGTCCCTTGGGTCAGTGACACCTTCTTCTCTTCAAATTCCAAGCTGAACTTTTCCATCTGCATGGGGGAATGGTCACGGGGAGGGATTCCCTCCTGAAGGCAGCCCGTGGTGCTGCCCTGGGAATGAGTCTCACCGCCTGACCTGAGTGTTTGGCCTGTGTGCGGCTGCCACAGCTTCCTGCGTCTCACCACACCTGTAAGGCCCTTCTCCTCTTTGTGATGTGAGGTTAGAATCTCGACATTCACATCCCAGCATCCCTGGACGCTGTTCGAAACCCATGTGCCTGCCCTCAGCTGTCCTGGCACAGAGGTAACCACCCTCGGGATTTTGAGAGCACCCCTGAATCCTAATGCTACTTCCTGTAAATTCATGTTAATTACTATTGCTTCTCCGTCTACTGGCCCCTAGAACATTTTGGTAGTAATGTCATGACCACAATTCAAAGCCTTTCTCTTTAATGACTTGCATCGCCTGGGAAGGCAGGGCGGGACTAGCTGTCCCCAGTCCTGTCACATGGAGCCCACCCACAGCAGCGCTGGCCCTCTTGGGACCTGTCTCCAACAGCAAAGCAAAGCAGTAAGCTTTTGAATCCAGCCCACGCCTGTCTGCCCCAGGCCGCCTTCCTACTTCCAGGAAAACAGCCAGCTTCCTAATCTGCGTGTGCTGGTGGAAGCAGAGGGGGCTTCCAGCCTGCTACGTCCCTGGAGAGCTTTCTGAATGGCTCACTCTAATAAGCTCACAGAAGGTCTTGCTTTCAGGTTGAAACTTTCCATTTCAGAACATGGAATGACCCAGAATGCTGCAGCGATGGAATCAGAAGGTGACAATTATCCCTGTGATCTCGAGGTGACTCCTGTTGGCCTTCACAGGTCACAGTGCCTCAGTGTCCCCTCCCAGCCCACTGTTCCACGGCCGGGCAGTCAGGCGAGGGGTCTAGAGGTGAAGCTCAGATCTAGGGAGAGGGCTTGACATGAAGCCTGCCGTTCCAACATGGTCGTTCAAGACACGGTTGTCCTGGCCGTGGATGACAGCTGCTGCCACAGCCTGGGACATGCATGTCCTGCCCACACTGTCCATGGATCCACAGCTGGGACATGCATGTCCTGCCCCCGCTGTCCATGGATCCATGGCTGGGACACGCATGTCCTGCCCACAGTGTCCACGGATCCACGGCTGGGACACACATGTCCTGCCCTGCTGTCCACGGATCCATGGCTGCCTTTCTTCTTATCCCCTGTGTCCGTGCGCTATCTGATTCTGCCCCAGGCAGCCTCCAGGGAGCCTCTGGACACCTGCTCACACGGCAGTGCAGCTGAGGACGCGCCGCCGTCCCGGGAAATCCCAACTCAGGACATGCTGTGCGGAGCCCCTGCCCGGCACCCCCTGACACGCTGTGGGTTTCCAATGCAAGGCTCCCGCAGGCACCTGTCGCAGGTGGGCTCCTGACAAATGGAGTCAATCCAGCCCCTTGTATTGTGTCATGACATCAACTGAATGTTTATGATTTTTATGTCTCAGGAGCTCTGTTTTCACCCAGGACGCAACCTGTAACTGGCACAAAATAAATGTCTCCAAGGCTCCCTTTCACAACAGACAGCTGTGAGCAAAATGCAGCCAGCACTACGCTGCGTCCAGCAGGCAGCCAGCCACCCGGTCCAGAAAGGTCCTTAAACCTCCCCGTCTTGGGCTAGACTTACCCGAAACACCCCCCTCGACGTTCATTCTGTAAGTGCAATACCGACGCTGCCCTGTTTCTCTCCCTCCCAGACATTTAAATTCCCAGGGCTGTGCCAGCCAGTCAAGAGAGGATGGCACCAGCCCATTGCTCTGCTCCAAAGGCTGGAGAAACTTGGCTTTCAGCCAAGGGGTCCCTGAGGAACTGAGGAAAGGAAGGTGGAAACCGTACTCCACCTTCGGCAGGCCCGCTCGTCCTCCGTCAGAACACGCTCTGACCGGATGATCTCCTCACCACCACGACCCCAGGTGTGGCCTTCTCCGCCGCTCACCGGGACAGCTGCAGGCTGACAGGTGCTCAGCCCACCTGCCCGATGGCATCGCCCGCCTCCGGCAGCGTGGCCTCCACTTGGAACCGGCCTGGTTTGTTTCCAGCATGGAAACTTTGCCCATCAGCTCCCCCGACCCACGTCACTTTCTCCTAGACAGTCTGCTGCCAGATCAAGGAATATACCCTGGGAGGGACGACTTTGCCTCCCGATCTAAACAGAGGACTTCACCTTATTCATCTCGTATTCTCATCATAGCACTGACTAGAATTGGACATTATCTTCCAAGTTGCTGTGTATTCCATCCGTAACCCCTATTAGGAAGCGAGCCTGATGGAATCTTGTCTAGTGCAGCACTGAATCACGGGTGTCTGGCATACAGCAGCACATGCTGGACACTTTCAGGGGTATTTGCAGGGTCCGTGAGCAGGGAGGGGAGAAGGGGCTGCCATTCCAGCTTTGCTGGAATCACTCCATTTCCACGCAGCTGCCTCGCATACTGGGCACTGAATACACAGTGGGGACTGAGCTCCATGCAGGGAGCTCTTGTGAGCGTCACTGAACAGGTGACCTGAACTGAGGATGGGCAGGGAAGGGCCACTCTCCACCCGGCAGTGCAAGGTCACCCTATCACTTTTCTTTCTCCTTCCTTCCTTCCTTCCCTCCCTCCTTCCCTCCTTCATTTCTTCCTTCCTTTCTTTTTTTTTGAGATGGAGTCCGTCTTTGCTGCCAGGCTGGAGTGCTGGAGTGCAGTGGCATGATCTCGGCTCACTGCAACCTCTGTCTTCCAGGTTCAAGCGACTCCCCTGCCTCAGTCTCCTGAGTAGCTGGGATTATCAGCGCACACCACCACACCTGGCTAATTTTTTGTATTTTCAGTAGAGCCTGGGTTTCCCCATGGTCAGGATGATCTCGATCTCCTGACATTGTGACTTCCCAAAGTGCTGGGATTGCAGGCACGAGCCACCGTGCCTGGCCCATCCTCTCAGTTTTCTAAGGCACAGTCAGAGTCCAGACTCCACCGACTTCTGCCCCTGTTGTGTCTCCCCCTGTTGTGATGGAAGCTCTGTGTGCTCTGATGCCCCATCTGGGTCCTGGCTGCAGAACCTGCCCTCCGGCGTCGGGTGCGCTAGCATTCCCCCGGCAGTATTGTGCTGCCTTCACCCCTGGCCCTTTCCTCCATCACCAGCTCGATGTTTCGAAACGAGACTCTCGGCATCAGCTGCCTCATTTCGTAGGTGTTCACCAAGACACGGCAGAGAGACAGCTCCCGTCACAGGTCAAGATGAAAACGCCATTCCTAAACAGCGAGAGCTCACACGGGGGCTCAGCGTCCAGGCATTACGCTGGCTTCTGGCACACAGCAGGCGTTTGAAAAACTTCTGCTGTGAAAAGGCATGGACTTCCTGGTGACAGCTCTTAGTGATATGATGCCTAGTAATCACCGTACTGACATTTAGTTAACTTCTGCAAGGGGGTCATTGGGAATAAGCTTCAACAATACAAAGTAGGTGAGGCAAAATTCATTAAACAAACGTTTATTAAGTCAATGACACTGTAACAGATTCATAAGAGTAGAAACGTATCCAACAGAATAAAACAGGACAATGAGAAAACCCAGATGCTATTTTTCTCCGTTATGAATTTAGGCAAGAAACAGAAATAGAACACATAAAGGATTTCAGCACATGCCATGAAAGTGGGTGGAAAGAGCCCTCTGAGGTCACTGAACGTCAGCCGTGTCCCTGGACCCGTAATATCTGAAGGCTGGAGTGGCCTTCCTGCTCTGTCAGACCCGGTTTCTCGGTGACAGTCTGGAGGAGCTGAAGCTTTCAGGACTTGTGCCCACTGGCGAGGGTCATTGAGTCAATGGTGGCAGCACTTGGTGTCCAGCATTGGTGGCCTGTTGCACCTAATTCTCTCCTGGTACCCCTGTGACTTCCTCTCATACCTGAGTATTTAGCTTGACTGGTCCAGTTTACACCCATAAAGATGGCTCTGAAGACGGCAAAGAACAGCCAGCTTCCTGAAAACAAAGTCATCTTGTGGACGGCTTAGTGCCAGGTACCTCCCACAGCTTCTACTTCTCCTGAGAAGAACCAGCCCTTCCCACCTAGGCTGGGGCCGGTGTCCCTGCACCTTTAGACTGGATGTTCTCTGGACATCCCCCAGCCTGGGTTTCCCACCTTCAGTGTGACTGTCTCTCACTGGGAACGCTGGGGATGTCACCAGGTCTGTGGGGCCGGGACTGAGAGCCTGAACTTCTCAAGCCTCTGCAGGTTCCCGAGGGAGGCTGCTGCTGGACCATGTGCCTTTTACAGCCAGGGGAACTGAAGCTCATGGAGGGAAGGGGCTGGCTCCAGGTCACTTGCCTGGCTTCAGTGGCTCTGACCCCCCTCCCTCCCAGCCCCACCCTTCTCCTCCGCTCTGCTGTCAACCTCTCAGGTTGCGGGGCATCACAGAGTGTGGCTGGTGACAAGCAAAGCTTCGTGTCAAGCATTTGCCTTTCTAGCTGCAAATGGGCAGGAGAGAAGGCCTCATACACACTCCAGGCTGTATCTGTGCATACACAAGGCAGCCCACCCCTCCCTTCAATCTGTCCTTAATATGACAGTTCAGGGCTTCAAAAAACATTATTAAAACGACCTTAATGTTGAAATAGTGACTTTGAAAATAAAATCGATCTGAATAAAAACACAGTTGTGTTAACAATAGACAGTTTTATTATTTTAATTCTGTGAGAACTCATTTTTCCAACTAATCTCTTTTCCTGCTGTAAATTATAAGCATTTAAAAAGCCATGAAAAGCCATGAGTGGGCGTCCTTCCTTCTTAACAGTTTCCTGTGGCACCTGTGGTGGCCTGGGGTGCTCAGAGGTCACGGCAGACCCTTCGCCCCAACCCAAGGTGGACAAGCCCCACGTGGCCCCTGCTCCTTCCAGCCACCAGGTGACTGGAGTGTGTGCTGGAAGATGACGGTGGCCCCCCCAGCCCACGAGACGAGCACACACGGCTCCCCTCCAGCAGCGAGGCCACACCGAGCTTCGCCCTGAGCGGCACCCGGAGCTCACTTCTCTCCAGGGCTGGCACTGCCCAGGCCTTCCCCTTAGCAATGCTGTCCTCGGGCGAGGAGCGGCCTGCCAGTCTGTCCGACAGAGACGCCTTTCCTCCCTGAAAGTGGTCAGCTCTACCAGCCCCTCAAGTCCCCCATGAGACGGTGACTCCTGTCCCTCCCTCCACAGCAGAGTGTGCAGACCTCCTGTCTCAGTCAGCCGGGGCTGCCCTAACGGAGCCACGGGCCGGGCATGTGGGCCAGAGCTGCATTCCTCCAGGCCCTGGGGGTGGACGTCTGAGACCCAGGTGCCGGCTGGCGTGCTTCTCTGGGCTTGCAAAGCGCATTCTCACTGCGTCCGCACGCGCGCTCTCCTCTGGGACACACGGCCCCCGGGTCTCTCCCTCTTCTTAGAGGGACAGATGCTGGGTCAGGGCCCACCTGACGACCTCATCTCACCTTAGTCACCTCCATCAGGGCTCCGTCTCCCACACAGTCACACTGGAGCTACAGCTTCACCACATGGTTTAAGGGTACAGGATTCCATCCATGACACCCATCAGCTGACAACACAGGAACTTCTGCACTGTGTGTGTCTGCTCTGTGTGTGCATGTGTGTGTGTGTGTGTGTGCAACATTTGTGTGTGTGTGTCGTGCATGCAACACTTGTGTGTGTGTCTGCATGTCTCTATGAGTGCATGTGTTGTGTATGTCAATATATTTTTGTGCCTGCCTCTGTGTGTGCAACGTTGGTGTATGTGTTTGTGTCTGTGTGTCTCTATGAGTGCGTGTTGTGAGACAGTGTATTTTTGTGTCTGCCTGTGTGTGTGCAACGTTTGTGTATGTGTGTGTCTGCATGTCTCTGAGTGTGCGTGTTGTGTCAATGTATTTTTGTGCCTGCCTCTGTGTGTGCAACGTTTGTGTGTTTCTGTGTCTCTGAGTGTGTGTGTTGTGTGCCAATGTATTGTGCCTGTCTGTGTGTGTGCAACATTTGTGTATGTGTGTGTGTCTGCTTGTCTCTATGAGTGTGTGTTGTGTGTGTCAATGTATTTTTATGCCTTGCCTGTGTGAGCAACGTTTGTGTACGTGTGTGTCTGCGTGTCTCTATGAGTGTGTGATGTGTCAATGTATTTTTGTGTCTGCCTGTGTGTGTGCAACATTTGTGTATCCACGTTTGTGTGTCTCTATGAGTGTGCATGTTGTGTGTGTCAATGTATTTTTGTGTCTGCCTGTGTGTATGCAACGTTTCTGTATGTGTGTTTGTGTGTCTCTAAGAGTGTGTGTGTTGTGTGTGTCAATGTATGTTTGTGCTTGCCTGTGTGTGTGCAACGTTTGTTTATGTGTGTGTCTATGTATTTCTGTGCCTGCCTGTGTGTGCAACGTTTGTGTATGTGTGTGTTTGTGTGTCTCTGAGTGTGTGTTCTGTGTGTCTATGTATTTCTGTGCCTGCCTGTGTGTGTGCAACGTTTGTGTATGTGTGTGTCTATGTGTCTCTATGAGTGTGTGTGTCAATGTATTTTTGTGCCTGCCTGTGTGTGAGAGCCCACACACATTTGCCTAACGTCTACCTCCTCCTCCTCTCGCAGGTGGGGAGTGCTCCCAGGGCAGGAGAGGTATCTTATTAGGGATATGAGAGTTCTAAATACTTGCACCCTGGCTTGGGGAGTGAACTGGGAGAGGGCGAACCAGGGGCACCAATTAGCGCTGGTCCCTGAGTGGAGCTGCCCTGCCTGGCTGCGCGCCCCGGGGGACCTGATTAAGTTCCAGGTGCCTCTGTCTGAGCGGCTCCCCTCCTAATCAGCTCTGGAAACGTGGAGGCTGCCTGCTGCTGGGTGTCGACTGCGCCGAGGAATCATCTGGGTCTGCTTTTCTTCTCTCCCCTTACCCTAGTGAAGGAGGAGACGGCAGTGCATTTGCACAAATAAACTCCCTATTTGGCTAGATAATTCCTGCTTGTTCCACGTGGGAAACGTTTCTGCAGTGGCAAGGAAGGCAGTAACGGCGGCAGGAGGGAGGAGGAACTGGATCCGCAGAAGTCACCATAGATGCTGCCGAGGAGGAGGGATGATTCCTGAGCAAGCAAGAGGGCATCTGTCTTCTCGTGCTCAGGATGGCGCCTCAGGGAACTGAGGCCTCGGTGGCCTTGGGGAGCCGCTCCCCTCTTTGAACCCATTGTCTCCAGCTCTGAAGAGGGGGAGGGAAGGACAGCCCCCATCGCCTGCCTGCAAAGGCTCTCCTGAGGGTGGAAAAGACAACGGGCATGGCCCGGTGTGGCACTGCCTTTGAGACCTGGGGTCTCTGTTTCTCTTAAATAATACTAAGAATGCTAACAACAATAGCTGCTATTTTTAGGTCTCCTGGCGTCCCAGGCATTATAGTATCTGTTTTGATGCCATCTTTACAGGAGACCCCAATAACTAGGTGAGAGCATCACCTGGGTTTACAGGCACCGGTGAGGCTTAGCGGCTTTCCTTAAAGGTCCAAGGTCACATCACAAGGGAGTGGTGGGGGAAGGGTTCCAGTGGGTGCTGCCATCCTTGTGTTCTCAGGGTGACTGATCTGAGGGCTATGGATTTGGAAAAATATCACGTGCCCACTACCAATTGGCGTCTTACTTGGTAGGCAGCAGCCAGGGTGCCCGACAGTGTGGGGATGAAGCCGCCCCACTTAGCCCTGCCGTGTGACCCTCCCAGCCCCTGTCCTGACTCACCTTACAGCGATCCAGAAACAGTGCTCCTGACCCCAAGCGTCACTGCAGCCACCTGCGTTCCACTGGAAAGACCGCATCTCTGAAGAGTCTGCCGAGACGACACCTCATTTCCACCGTCTCCGCGAATCTCGGCTGCTAAGCCCAGGATGATGTCACCTTCCGGAAGGAGGCCTGAATGGTGTTGAGGACAGTCTCACCCACCCACCTGTATCACCTGCCCACCTATATCACCTGCTCACCTGCCTCACTTGCTTCACCTGCTCAGCTGTTTCACCTGCATCACCTGCTCACCTGCTCACCTGCTCACCTGCTCACCTGCCTCACCTCTCACCTATCTCACCTGCCCACCTGTTTCATCTGCCCACCTATCTCACCTGCTTCACCTGCTCTGCTATCTCACCTGCCCACCCACCTCATCTACTCACCTGCCCACCCACCTCACCTGTCAAGGGTGGCATTTTTACACCTCACAGTGGAGAACTCTTCCTAAGCAAGATCTCCTGGAAGGCCAAAGCCGTGTGCCTAACCTTTCCAGTGCCCAAAGTCAGGGAAGCCGCCTCTGGTAGGCTGGGGGTGGGAATCTCCCAAAGTGTCTCCAAGTGACATAGGGTCTTCAAGGGAGGGCTGCACGGGAGGGGCTGGGCTGCTCAGAGGTGTGTGGAGAAGGCACATTCTGGGTTTTGCAGCGAGGATGCACACAGGGTGTGATGAGCTCCAGAGCCCAAGGACCCAGGACTTCATAGGAGCCCACCCCAGAGGCTGGCGGATGCTCCCAGAGAGCTCAGGGGCAGATGCCAGCAGCACCCCCTTTGCAGGTGAGGGCTGAGAGAGTCGTTCTGTGTTCCGGGTCCCACCCCAAATGTCGTGGGCTGTAGCGTAACTGAGACCTCCTAACTGCACATGCAGCTCCACCCCAGCTCCTAACCGAGCCTGTGCCCCCGCCTAAGACTCTGTCCATCATCTCAAGAGTTGAGGAAGTCATCAGAGCCATGCTGACCGAGCTGAATCAAAACCCACCTCACGCCTGTAATTCCACACTTGGGGAGGCTGAGGCAGGTGGATCACCTGAGGTCAGAAGTTCGAGAGCAGCCTGACCAACATGGTGAAACCCTGTCTCTACTAAACACACAAAAAATTAGCCAGGCATGGTGGTGCATGCCTGTGATTCCAGCTACTTGGGAGACTGAGGCAGCAGAAACATTTGAACCCAGGAGGTGGAGATTGCAATGAGCCGAGATTGCACCACAGCACTCCAGCCTGGGCGACAAGAGCAAAAACTCCATCAAAACAAAACAAAACACCTCAGCTGTGTGACTTGACTCTGTGCCATGCTCAGACACCGCAGCCTCTTCTTCGTATCGAGATCTCTGCTTAATTTGGAGTGAAATGGGAACAAGAAAATGACTCAACCATTCCATAAGGAATGGGTTTTATCAATGTGGGCTTTGGGGAACAGAAAGATGTCTTCGTTTCCTCACCACTATTCTGACCGTGGCAGTATCAGTGAGCTTTCACCATTCACCTGGGAATGTGCCGGACACACAGAGCGAGAGACGAGGGTAGGCAGTGTGGCCTGCTGGAGACAGGTGGGCTCTGGGACCTGAGGGCTCTGTGTGGAATTACGCTGCTGCCACCACTGGCTCTGGGACATGGGCAAGTTAGGTGACACACTTGGTGCCTGTTTTCTCAAGGAGGAATGAATGCCCTCCCAGGTGGCTGGTGTTGATGAAGGAGCTGTGATAGGATGATAGCAGGGCAGCCGGCTCCGTGCTGGGCACAGGATTGGCAGCCTCCCTAACAGCGTCTGCTGAGCGTTCCCTGTGCGCCCGGCCCTCACACGGAGCTTCCTGCGCATTTCCTCACGAAGCCACATGAACACCGTCGGGGTAGTTACTATCATTCATATTTCATAGATCAGGCGTCCCCAAACTTTTTACACAGGGGGCCCAGTTCACTGTCCCTGAGATCGTTGGAGGGCCGCCACATACTGTGCTCCTCTCACTGACCCCCAATGAAAGAGGTGCCCCTTCCCGAAGTGCAGCGGGGGGCCGGATAAATGGCCTCAGGGGGCTGCATACGGCCCGCGGGCCGTAGTTTGGGGACGCCTGTCATAGATGATGAAATCTAGGAGTTGGGGTTCCTGCCTTTAAATATATCCCTTCTGTGCATTTAGTGAGTCAAAGCAGATACCCTCAAAAGGGGGCCCTGTGGGGAGGTGTGTCGTTGCCACGGGAGAAAGGGAACGTTGTGACCCTGGAGGCACATGGTGCCCAGGCTCAGCTCCGGCTCTGCCCCCGCCCGCCGTGGGCATCTGGGCACCGATGCAGGTTGCTACATCTCCCTTGCCCGTCAGGACTAGCTTCTCTGGGCTGCTGAAACAAGCCACACAGACGGAGGGGTGATGTCCAAGGTCAAGACATCTAAGGGCGGTGTCCCTCCCGAGGCCCCCGGGGAGGACCCTTTCTGCCTCTCCGGCTCCGGAGGCCCCAGCTGCTCCTTGGCTTATGGCCTCATCACTCCCACGTCTGCCTCCCTTCACACAGTCCTCCCTATGTGGCTGTGTCTTCACGTGGCATATTCTGTGTGTCTGTGTCCACATTTCTCTACTCTTGTAAAGACACTTGGCGTTAGAGTAGACCCCGATCTCATCTTGAGTATTCCTGCAAAGCATCTGCTTCCAAATTAGCATACACCACAGGTTCCAGCAGGCAGGATGTGAACACATCACCCGGCGGACAGAATCCGACCTACCACACCACGCACTGCATCAGGAAGTCATCAGTGACTCAGTGGCTCTTAGGAGATTAAATGAGATCATAGAGGTCAAAGGCCGAAGTTGTCTTTTGCTCATGCCGTTCTAAGGAGAATCTACCGACTATTAACAAGTGTATTGGGATACGAATGTGCTGTGATTGAGTGTATCATAAATGGTTGGCTAGTGAGAGCTCCTAGAAGAAGAACATGGCACAGAAGTAGCCTGGGAGAAAAGGGATCTTCCTCACCTGAACATCGGGCCACTGCCACTGCCTGTTCCCATCCTCAGCGAGGGGCTCCTCCCACAGCTCACGCAGCTCAGCCTCCCGAGTCAGGTTGGGCCAGGCTCCTCCCGGGAGTCCACTGGACATGCTGGATGCATTAGGAAAATGCCCCTTTCTTAAGGAGAGCACTGAGCGGGCTGGCTGAGGCTCGCATAGACAGGGCAATTGCCCAGAGTCAACAGCAACATTTAAACCCTTAGACGCAGAGGCCACCTCGTCCCTGGGATGGGCCTGGGCTGGTGCCCACTCACAGACAGATGTAAAGCCAGCTCCAGTGCCCAGATCCCCATGACTCATAAGGGCATCCACACCCCACAGCAGGACTCCCCTGTCACGCCCTGCGGAGCTGACTGGGAAGTCCAGCCCTTTGGAGGGTCACAGACGCCACCTCTCTGGCTTCAGAAAGTGTATCGGGGAAAACACAGCATTTGGGAACAGATACAAGATCCAAATAGAGGAGGAACCGGACCCTGCCCCAGCCGCAGAGGGGCAATGGGGAGGGCGGTTGGGAGCTCAGGAGCTCAGCCACGTGCGGTGCAAGCCAGACACGTGCCGTCCACTCTGCTGTAAATACAGAGGCAAATCCTGCCACGGTAGCGTCCCCTCAGTGCCCGAGTCACGCTGTACCCACAGTCCTGTCATCGGCTCACAGCCAGGCTCACAGACTCCCTGAGACTTGGCAGCTTCTGTTGCAGAGGGCAGGGAGTGGCTTGTACTCCTGTTCCCTGGGCTTTGTTGAGTGTCTATTTTGTGCCAGCCAGCACGCCAGATGTCCAGAACTTGCAAATGAACACCAGGCTCCCAACACACAAAGGCTGTGTATTTGGAGGTCAGCAGACTCCAGCGCGGCCTGCACCGCACCATGTGCACAGCAGTGCTGAGTTCGAGGGAGGGACCAGTCCCCAGCTCTGTAGCAGGGACAGGCGACCCGCTGGAGAAGATGTGTCCTGGGTCCCTGCTTTCTAGATATGTGTTGTCCTGTTAGAGAAGTGGAATGAAATCCTGGTGTCTGAGGAAGTTATAATGTTATAAAACTAGACAGGATCTGAGGAATCACTGAAGCCTCCTCACTCATTACAGTGTTCACAAACCTGGCAGCGAAAGAGATGAACATAAATTCAAAGGCTCAGGTTTTAGACCAAAATCCAGGTTTCCATAAATCAAATAAAGTGAATTTATGCCACCCCATGTGCTGCGGGAAAACAGATGCCCCTGGAAGAGGCACCTGGACAGAAGGAACCGCAGCCAGAGACAGAGCAGTGATCTGCACCCAGGAGGCCCTCAGCGAAGATCCTCCACGTGCCCAGGTGAGCAGACAGGCACGTGAGTGGACACCACTGAAGTGGGCCTGTGTCCTCACTCCTGAAACCCTCAAACGTGACCCTTTGGGGAAAAGAATCACTGTGGATTAAGGATCTGTAGATGAGATCATACCTGGCGATCTGGATGGGACTTAAATATAGTAAGTGTTCTAGAGGCAGAAGAGGAGGCCACAGCCAGGTGGAGGCAGAGGCTGGAGCTGCAGGGCCACAGCCAAGGCACGCCTGGGACCCTCAGGAGCTGGAAGAGGCATGGGGTGTATGAGCCAGCTCAGGCTGCTGTAACAAAATGCCACAGACTGGGCGGCTTCAACAACAGACAGGCGTTCCCCACTGTCCGGGAGCCTGGGAAGTCCGAGGCAGCGAGCTGGCAGTGTTGGTTTCCGGGGAGTCCTGCTTCCCGGCTTGGAGGCGGGGCCTTCTTGCCCTGTTTTGTGTGCCTGGAGAGAGACAGCTCTGGTGTCCCTCCCTCTCCTTGTAAGGTCACAGTCCTACTGGATTAGGGCTCCACACTTATGACCTCACTTAACTTTAATTACCTCCATGAAGGGCCCACCTCCAGATCGAGTCACGTGGGGGTAGGGCTTCAACCCAGAAATTCTGGGTAGACACAATTTAGTCCCTATCAGAGGGACACTCCTCTGGGACCATCAGAAAGAGCCAAACCCTGCCATCACCTTGAGTTCAGACTTCTGGCCTTCAGAACTGGGAGATAACACATTTTTTCTTGTTTTCAGACTTGCAGTGGGTGGTCCTGCATGACAACAGCCACAGAATCTGAATACAGCAACGGAATGTGAATGCAGCCACAGAACACGAATGCAGCCACAGGACCTGAATGCAGCCACAGAAACTGAATGCAGCCACAGGACCTGAATGCACCCACAGAACCTGAATGCAGCCACAGAACCTGAATGCAGCCACAGAACGTGAATGCAGCCACAGAACGTGTATGTAGTCACAGAACATGGATGCAGCCACAGGACCTGAATGCACCCACAGAACCTGAATGCAGCCACAGAACCTGAATGCAGCCACAGAACGTGACTGCAGCCACAGAACGTGTATGTAGTCACAGAACATGGATGCAGCCACAGGACCTAAATGCAGCCACAGAATGTGTATGCAGCCACAGAATGTGAATGCAGCCACAGAACGTGAATGCAGTCACAGCGGTGTCCTGGTCCTCCTGCTGTTATGCAATGGCTCCACCTGGCCACTGCACATCTCCTCGTCATGGAAAAAAAAGAAAGTAATTTGGATGATGTGAAGGGGAGATGGGTTCAACTTTAACCAGCATGGACATGATTTGCAATTAAATGTTTGCTTTCCTTGTGAACTTAACGAATTCTGTGCAGGACAGTCATGGCCAACTGCAAAAAGTTTTGCTTTTGCAAAAAGACAAGAGGAGAGAGAAAAGTTAAGGCTGCTGGTGAGTAAGACGCTTTACTGCTTTCAAACATTATACATTGTTACTGAGAGTAGGGATAGATTATGATTTTTAAATTATATTGCAAACGTCTTGTTTTTTATTATTATCATTTTAGGAAAACAAAAGATGCCCATGGGTTGGTTAAGCTGGAAAAAACGTGACTTAAACTTCCGTTCCCTGCCATAACTCCTAAAAGCCTCCCCCACCAAATTTCCCGTCTCCATTTTTCCAAACTTGATTTGAAGGTCAGGATGCTCCCCTTCCCCAGGTCATGCTTATTGGAGCTGAGTGGTTGCCAGCTAAGAGGGCCATGGTTCTTTCCTCTTGCCATCAGACTCCTCTGTTCACGTGTTTCATCCTCCCGGTGCTGAGGCATTGCCCTTGCCTGCGATGCCTTCCGTGTAGGTGAGTAGTTCTCCTGTGCCACTGTCCCTTGTTGTCTCCCAGCCTGGGGCTCGATGGGGTCCCCATCTTTTCCATCACATCTTCTCACACAGGATCTATAATGATCCCATGACAGCTTGGCCTCTTGCAGCTGCTTGCGGTTCAAAGGCAGCATGCATGTATTCTTTGCCTGCACAACTCAGGAATGCAGATGATTTCAATCCAATAATAACATATCACTCTGCTACCATGAGAGCTCCTAAAAAGCACCCCCCAGCCCCCTACCCAACCCCTGTGAAAAATACCACAAAACTAGGACCTGGATGCAGGGCTGTCAGGAGGGTGTTCCCGGGCTGGATGCTTACAGCAGAGCAGTGACGACGTGCAAAACTACAGTTGAGGCTGAAGTGGTCCTAGCAGGTCCCCCTGCCTCACCCTGGCTGCGAGAAGCACATCTTCTTAGAGGAAACAGTCCTAATTTAGGGCCACAGGGCCATCCCAGGCAGACTTCAAACAATGTCCACCAAGAAAGTCACCGTGCATGGAAGTCAGGGGAAACAACAAGGCAAATGAATATTTCCAAGGTTTGCAAACACCGGAATTTTCAGACAGTAGAGGTATGCGTAGATATTCAGAGAAATAGAAGGTAAAATGGCACAAGTGAGCAGGCAGCAAGAAGCTTGTGGATAAATTTGAAAATAAATACAAACATTTACAAATGGAGCTACCATGGGATCCCACCTCTGGGTGTATAACGAAAGGAAATGAAATGAGTGTCTGAAAGTGATCACTGCACCCTCGTGTTCATTGCAGCATTCATATTATTATGCAGTAGCCCCGAGATGGAAACCACCTCCGTGCCCATCGACAGATGAAAGGACACGAAAATGTGGCATACACACAGAATGGAGTATCACTCAGCCATGAAAAAGGAGGGAATCCTGCCATTGATGACAACATGGATGAACCTGGAGGATATTCTGCTAGGTTGAATGAGCCGGGCACAGGAGGGCAGGCACTACGTGATCTCACTCACGTGTGCAATTTAAAAAGGTTGAACTCACAGAAGCAGAGAGTAGGAGTGTGGTTGCTAGAGGCTGGGAGTTGGGAAGTCGGGAAATGTCAGGTGGTGTAAGACTTCAGTTCTAAGATGAATAGGTTCTAGGAGTCTAACGCACAGTGTGGTGACTATGGTTAATAAGGTGCTATTGTGTAGGCCAGGCAGTGGCCCATATCTGTAATCCCAGTGCTTTGGGAGGCCAAGGCAGGAGGATTGCTTGAGGCCAAGTGTTGGAGGTTGTAGTGAGCTAAGATGGCCATTGCACTCCAGCCTGGGTGACAGAGCAAGACCTTGTCATAACAACAACAACAACAACAATAATAATAACACTGTATGGTATACTTAAAATTTGCCAAGAGCAAATTTAAGTGTCCTCAATATACATACATAACACACACACACACAGACACACACACAGACACACACACACACAACTGATAACTACATGAGATGAGTACGTTAATTAACTTGATTATCATAATCATTTCAAAACATATACTTACATCAGTGTGTCATGTTGTAGAGCTTGGATATATGTGGATTTTATTTCTCAATTATACTTTAAAAAGCTGGAAAAAACATACCAAAGACATGTCTAGAAATTTAAAAATCTATTTTTTATTTATAATAAATACATAATAAAATGGATTTTATACATAATGTATATTCAGTCTGTGTGACTTATTAAACTAAAAATTATAAATAACTCAGTGGATGAATTAAGTGCCCAATGAGTCGTGGTTATAAAAAAAGAATGAAATTAAAGATATGTCAAAAAAGTTTATAGAAAGGAGACAATATGAATTGTAAGTTGAGATATGAAGACAAGAAAGAAGAGAAGGCTTCATATACAATTAACATCAAGAAAAGAGGAAAGAGAAAAATGGAAGAGAAGCAATTTGAAGAGCTAATGCCTAAAAGTTTTCTAGAAACGATAAAAAGCATGACATGAGCCTGTTTCAGGAGGCACCATGGATCCTCTGCAGGAAGAGTTACTGAAATCCTTGCCTCCTTCCTTCTTAGCAAACTGCAAAACATCAAAGCCAAGGAGAAGATACTAAGGAAAAATAAAGGATTTTTATTAGAAAAAATTAGAAAGATAAGAGACCCTTGTGTCCACATTTTCAGATATCTTTAACAAATTATAAAGATATGAGACCCCTCAAGAGCAATCATGCAAGACAATGAAGCAATATCTTCATAACGCTGATAGAAAAGTATTTTTATTCAGCAAAGCTGTCTTTTCAGTACAAAGAAAGAAATGCCATTAAATAAATAAGAAGGATATTTCACCAAGAATTCTAAACTGAAGAACTTTCTGAAGGATATGCTTCTGAGAAAGGAAAAATGATCCCCAAAGAAGCATCTGAAATAAAAGCAAATGGTAAATCCATAAAATGGAAAATAAACATGTAACTCAAAATAAACACTGCCTCCATAAATTAAGAATAAGAACAATGATTAACACAAGTGTCAAAAAGAGGAGATACTTTGAAATCATTGAGAAGGATCATGTGAGGATGTGAGGAAAGGGATGGTGAGTAAAGGTTTTTTGTTGTTGTTGTTGTTGTTGTTGTTGTTGTTTTTTAATCTGGAAGACCGTTAAGATACTCTTTTTTTTTTATCATTTATTGTCCTTTATATTTTTTAACTTTTAAGTTTAGAGGTACATGTGCATGTTTGTTATATAGGTAAACTAGTGTCATGAGAACTCGTTGTGCAGATTATTTTTTCACCCAGGTATGAAGTCTAGTCTCCATTATTTATTTCTCCAGATCCTCTCTTCTCCCCACCATCCACCCTCTGGTCGGCCCCAGGGTCTGTTATTGCCCTATATGTGTCCATTGTTCAAATCATATAGCTCCCACTTATAAGTAAGAACATGCAGTATTTTTTTTATTTTTTTAAATTTTTTGTTTCTGCGTAGTTTGCTAAGGATAATAGCCTCTGGCTCCATCCATCTTCTTGCAAAGAACATGATCTTGTTCCTTTTTATGGCTGCACAGTATTCCGTGGTGTATCTGTACCACATTTTCTTTATGTAGTCAACCACTGAGAGACATATAGGTTGATTCCATGTCTTTACTACCGAGAATAGTGCTGAGATGAACATACACATGCATGTGTCTTTACGGTAGAATACTTATTTCTTTGGGTAGTTACCTAATCACGAGATTGCTGGGTCAAATGGTAGTTCTGTTTCCAGATCTTTAAGGAATTGCAACACTGGTTTCCACAGTGGTTGAATTAATTCATGCTCCCACCAACACTGCATACGTGTTCCTTTTTCCCTGCAACCTCACCAGCACCTGTTACTTTTTGACTGTTTAATAATAGCCATTCTGACTGGTGTGTGATGGGATCTCGCTGAGGTTTTGAATTGCATTTCTCTAATGACCACTTATGTTGAGGTTTTTTCATATGCTTGTTGGTAGCATGTGTGTCTTCTTTCAAAAAGTGTCTGTTGCTGTCCTTTGCCCACTTTTTAATGTGGTTATTTGTTTTGTTCTTATAAATTTGCTTAAGTTCCTTATAGAAGCTGAATATCAGTCCTTTGTCAGGTGCATAGTTTGCAAATTTTTTTTTCCCATTCTTGAGATTGCCTGTTTATTTTGTTGATACTTTTCTTTTGCTGTGCAGAAGCTCTTTAACTAGATTTCATTTGTCAGTTTTTGCTTTTGATGCAGCTACTTTTGGCATCTTTGTCATGATGTCTTTGCCCATTCTTGTGTCCAGAATGGCATTGCCTAGGTTATTTTTCAGGGTTTCTATAGTTTCTTTAATTTTAGATGTTATTATATTGAATTTGCATAGCAATTACCAAGGTTAGTCAAAATAAAAATGGATTGTACAAATTTTATATCAGTAGAGAGAAAAACAGAAAATAGGGCAGAGTAAAAATCTCAGCCTAAATTAAGAAAAAGTTCGAAAAAAAAGGAGCCAAAAAAAGTCCAGAGCAGACAGAATGCAAAACGGTAAGATGATAGAGACAACTGCGAATGTGCCAGTGATCTAAATACCTCCAAATGGAGTAAGCTCACCAGTTAAGACAGACCTCGTGGTATGGTTTGTGTCTGTGTACTTGCTCAAATACCATGTCAAATTGTAATCCGCAGCATTGAAGGTGGGGTCTGGTGGGAGGTTATTGGATCATGGGGGAAATTTCTCCCTTTAGGGCTGTTCTTGTGCTAGAGTTCTCATGAGATGAGGTTGTTTAAAATCTGTGGCACCTCCTTCCTCTCTCTCTTTTTTCTGCTTCAGCCATGTGACACGCCTACTCCCCTTCACCTTGTACCATGACTGATAATTTCCTGATGCCTCTCTAGAAGCAAAAGCTGATATTCTTTCTGTGCAGCCTGCGGAACTTGAGCCAATTAAACCTCTTCTTTTTAATTAATTACCCAGTCTAAGGTATTTCTTTGTAGAAATGTGAAAATGGACTAATACAGAAAATTGGTACTGAGGAGTGGGAGATTGCTGTAAAGATACCTGAAACTGTGTAAGCAGCTTTGGCACTGGATAGCAGGCAGAGACTGGAAGAGTGTGAAGGGCACAGAAGACAGGAAGATGAGGGAACATTTGGAATTTCCCAGAGCCTTGTTAAATTGTTGTGACCCAAATGCTGATAGTGGTATGGGCAATGAAGACCAGGCTAAGGAGGTCTCAGACGGAAATGTGGAACTAACTGGAACTGGAGCAAAGATTACTTTTGTTATGTATTAACAAAAAAACCTGGAGGCATTGAGCCCATGCCCTAGGGATCTGTAGAACTCTGAACTTGAAAGTGATGATTTAGGGTATCTGGTAGAAGAAATTTCTTTCTTTCTTTTTTTTAATTGCACTTTAGGTTCTGAGGTACATGTGCAGATCATGCAGGATTGTTGCATAAGTACACACATGGCAAAGTGGTTTGCTGCCTGCATCCCCCCATCACCTATATCTGACATTTCTCCCCATGTTATCCCTCCCCAACTCCCTACCCCCTGCTATCCCTCCCTTAGCCCCCCCAACAGACCCCAGTGTGTGACACTCCCCTCCCTGTGTCCATGTGTTCTATTGTTCAACACCCACCTATGAGTGAGAACATGCAGTGTTTGATTTTCTCTTCTTGTGTCAGTTTACTGAGAATGATGGTTTCCAGATTCATCCATGTCCCTGCAAAGGACACAAACTCATCGTTTTTTATGGCTGCATAGTGTTCCATGGTGTATATGTGCCACATTTCCCTTGTCCAGCCTATCATCGATGGGCATTTGGGTTGGGTCCAGGTCTTTGCTATTGTAAACAGTGCCACAATGAGCATACATGTGCATGTGTCTTTATAATACAATAGTTTATAATCCTTTGGGTATATATCCAGTAATGGGATTGCTGGGTCAAATGGAATTTCTATTTCTAGATCCTTGAGGAATCACCACGCTGTCTTCCACAATGGTTGAACTAATTTACACTCCCACCAACAGTGTAAAAGTGTTTCTATTTCTCCACATCCTCTCCAGCATCTGTTGTCTCCAGATTTTTTAAGCAATGTTCAAGATGTGGCCTGGCCGCTTCTAAAAGTGTATGCTCATATACATGAGCAAATAAATGTATGGAAATTAGAACTTATATTTCAAGGGGAAGCAAAGAGCAAATGTTTAGAGAATTTGCAGGCTGGCCATGTAGCAGAAAAGAAAAGCTCATTTTCAAGGGGAGGATTTCAAGCAGGCTACGGAAATTTGCATAAATAAAATAGAGCAAAGTGCAGATAGCCAAGACAATGGGAAAAAGGCCTTGAAGGCATTTCAGAGGCCTTCCAGGCAGCCCCTCCCATCACAGGTCCAGAGGCCTAGGAGGATAGAAAGGTTTTGTGGGCCAGGCCCAAGGCCCTGCTGCGCTGCACAGCCTTGGGACACTGCTCCCTGCATCCCAGCCACTCCAGCTGCAACTTCAGCTCAAAGGGCCCCAGGTACAGCTTGGGTCACTGCTTCAGAGGCTACAAGATGTAAGCCTTGGTGGCTTCTACAAGATGTTAAGCCTGTGAGTGCACGAACCATAAGAGCTGAGGTTTGGGAGCTTCCTCTTAGATTTCAGAAGATGTATGGAAAAGCCTAGATGTCCAGAGAGAAGCCTGATGCACTTGACGAGCCCTCACAGAGAACTTCTACTAGGGCAGTATGGAGGGGAAATATGGGGTTAAGGCTCCTACAGAGAGTCCCCACTGGGGCACTGCCTAGTGGAGCTGTGAGAAGAGGGCCACCATCCTCCCGACTCAGAATGATAGGTCCACTGACAGCTTGCACCTTGTACCTGGAAAAGCTACAGACACTTAATGCCCAGCCTGTGAGAGTAGCCCCCAGGCCTGAACTCTGGAAAGCTGCAGGAATGAAGCTGCCCAAGGCCTTGGGAGCCCAACCCTTACATCAGTGTGGCCTGCATATGAGACATGGAGTCAAAGGAGATTATATTGGAGTTTTAAAATTTCGTGACTGTCCTGCTGGGTTTTGGATTGTGTGGGGCCTGTAAGCCGGGTCTTTTGGCTTATTCCTCCCCTTTGGAACGAGTGTATTTACCCAATGCCTGTACCCCAGTTGTATCTTGGAAGTGACTAACTTGTTTTTTATTTTAGTTTCATAGGTAGAAGCGACTTTCCTAATCTCAGATGAGACTTTGGACTTTGGAGTTAATGCTGAAATGAGTTAAGACTTTAGGGGACTGTTGGGAAGGCATGGTTATATTTTGAAATGTGAGAAGGACATGAGATTTGGGAGATGTCAGGTGTGGATTTGTGTCCCTGCCCCAATCTCATGTGGAATGGTAATCCCCAATGTTGAAGGTCGGGGGCAGGTACTCCACACTGTGAGAGGTAATTGGATTATTGAGGAAGATTTCGCCCTTTGGTGCTGTTCTTGTTACAGAGTTCTCATGATATCTGGTTGTCTAAGAGTCTGTGGCACCTCCCTGCTCTCTCTTTTCCTCCTGCTCCAACCATGTAAAGTGCTTCCTCCCCCTTTGTACATTTCCTGAGCTTCCCCAGAAGCAGAAGCTGCTATGCTTCCTCTACAGCCTGCAGAATTGTGAGCAATTAAACCTCTTTTCTTTAAAAATTACCCAGTCTTAGTTATTTCTTTATAGCAATGTGGAAATAGCCTAATATACATTGTTAGTTTGGATTATTTTTTGTCACGTAAACAATTTATATATTTTTTTTACTTTGATGTTTTTATAGAGTGACCACTTACAAAACTCACTTGAGTGTCTGACTGCTGTTGCCTTAGGCTCTCTACTGAAATGACTACTTAGCATTCTGTTAACATATCATGCCCAGCCCGCGGCATCACTCACCACCATCATCACCATCACCACTGTCATCTACTCACAGGTGGGGTCCATGTCACTAGGTCTGTCTGGTGGGAGTCAGAGAAACAACATAGCACTGGTGACACTTGCTTAGCACTCATGTTCTAATTTGACAGGCAAGAGAACTGAGGTCTGGAGTCACCTGGAGGAGGATTAGAACATGCGTCTCTCTGCCTGTGCTGGGCTTCATCCATCAAGGCATGTGGGATGAGTCAGCTTGGCTGTGTTACACAGGGTAACAAGCAAATGCTGAAATCTCTGTGATGCTGCAAAGCGAAAGCTTATGTTTCGTTTATGTAAAGTCAGCTGCACCTCTCCAGGCTCTTGGGAATGCTCCCTTCCACCTGGCCTCTCAGGATCCAGGGGCTCTTGGTAGCCCACGTGGGCAGCTGCCCTGGGGAAGTGGTTTGCAGAGGGCTCAGCCTGCCTGGGCCTGGCAGCTGCACCCTCAGCCCCTTGGCCAGAACCATATGACAAGGCTGGCAGCAGGAGCAGGAGTTACTCTCCGTTAGTCTGTCCTCAGTTCAGCGCATCATGAACCAGTGCTCACCCCTCCCTATTTATCTGGAACAAAAACGCAGTTTTGACCACTCAGTTTGTTTCCTGAAAATAGACCCTCATGGGCTCTGCCTGACTGCAGATAAAGATCGGAAACTTTTCTCCTATTTCCCTTAGTAATCTAGTTCTGTCGTGCCCTCTCACCAATAACCTCATTTCACAACCCCTTACTGAGCACCTGCTGTTAGCTGACAGACACCCCTACGCTCACCGAAGGGCCCCATGGACCTGCGGCCACTGGGGAAGGTCTCAGAACTTGCCAGGTGCCTGAAGTCCAGCAGACGCAGGTAGTTATTCTCCTTCTAGATGCTGTCCGACCCATGCAGCCCCGCCCCTCCCATGCTGTCCATTCTCAGAGTGGGCCTATTCCCCTCAATGCACCTGCCTCTCTTCTACTCCAGCAACACCTGGTTAGTTGTTCATTTCATCCTGGGAAATGGCTCAGTATTATCTCCTTGGCTCACTCTGAGTTAATATTGAAGCTTCTACATTTTCCTTCAGTACTGTGAGCTCTTGCCAGGGAGGTTTTTAAGTCGTTTTAGTTAGTTATAACTTTGGCTCTTGGTTTAAATCATATTTTTCATTGTCCTTCCTGCATTGTATACCACTGTTTCCTGTTAATAAGACCCAGAAATCAAAGAATCTCAGGATAGTATTGTTGTACTAGTCTAAACATTCGTATTAAAGACCTGGTATCTATCCAGGGTCCCATGGCATATATGCAAAACAAGAATAGTATTTCATTTATCCTTTCAATAATTTTTTAAGGTTAGATATTAATATCTCCATTTTATGGATGAAAAAATTAAAACTCAGGAATTTTTCAGTAAACTGCTTGAGATTGCACAAGACAAGAATTCAAATTCGTGTCTACATGACCTTCAACTTCTTGCCCTATGTAGTTCAGTATCCTCCAGCCAGCCAGCCATTCATCCAGCCAGCCAGCAAATATAAATGAGGAGACAAGGCGCTTGGGGCAAGGTCAGAAGCTCAGAGGAAACAAACAGATCCAGTTCAAGAACTGTGCTCTCAGGGTGCCTGCTCTAAGCGAGGAGATGAGACCTAGGGAGAGGAGAAAGCTGAGCTACTGCCTCCAAGGAGCCAGAGGCTGGTCCTTCTTTAATGATGTGTGAACATGTCCTGCTGATGGTTACGGTTAAGAACTCCTGGGTACGCCTGCTCAACAGATCGGACTGCTGAAGCAGGGGTGTCTAGAATGAGGGCTTAGACATAAGTGAGATCTGATCAGGTGCTGGGAGTACCCACTGCCATACTGCCACATTGAAAAAGGGAAGTGTATATAGCATACAATATGTAATGTACATAGTTGTGATGGTTAATGTTGAGTGTCAACTTGATTGGATTGAAGGATGCAAAGTGTTGTTCCTGGTGTGTCTGTGAAGGTATTGCCGAAGGAGATTCCTGTTTGAGTCCGTGGACTGGGAGAGGCAGACCTACCTTCAGTCTTGGTGGGCACCATCTCATCAGCTGCCAGCGTGGCCAGAATAAAGCAGGCAGAGGAACATAGAAAGACGAGACTGGGTGAGCCTTCCGGCCTCACCTTTCTCCCGTGCTGAATGCTTCCTGCCCTCGAACATCAGACTCCAACTTCTTCAGCTTTTGGACTCTTGGACTTACAGCAGTGGTTTGCCAGGGGTTCCCAGGCCTTCAGCCACAGACTGAAGGCCACACTATCATCTTCCCTACTTTTGAGGTTTTGGCACTGAGCCTGGCTTCCAGGCTCCCCAGCATGGGGACAGCCTATTGTGGGACCTTACTTGTGATCACATGAGTTAATTCTCCTAATAAACTTCGCTCATATATACATCTATCCTGTGAGTTCTGTCCCTCTAGAGAGCCCCAGTGAATACAGTTATTATCCATAAACACACATATAAGATATAATAGGATATTGCATATAGCACTGACCCTTCAACAACATGGGTTTGAACTGCATGGGTCCGTGTAAACATGGATATCCTTCGGCATCTACCATTCTAGAGACAGTAAGACCAACACATCCTTCTTTCAGCCCACTCATTGTGAATAAGATGAGGAGAAAGACCTTTATAATGATCCTCTCCCACTTACTAAATAGTACATATATTTTCTCTTTCTTATAATCTTCTTAATAATGTTTTCTTTTTTCTAGCTTCATGTTATCAGTAAGGCCTTTGGCCAACAGTAGGTTCTTCGTAGTTAAGTTTTGGGGGAGTCAATGCACACGTGTGTTCATTGCGGCACTATTCACAGTAGCAAAGTCTTGGAACCAACCCCAATGCCAATCAATGATAGACTGGATAAAGATAGTTTGGCACATATATACCATGGAATACTATGCAGCCATGAAAAGCATGAGTTCATGTCCTTTGCAGGTACATGGATAAAGTTGGAAACCATCATTCTCAGCAAACTAACACAAGAATAGAAAATCAAACACCACATGTTCTCACTCATACGTGGGTGTTGAACAATGAGAACACATGGACACAGGGAGAGGAGTATCACACGCCGGGGCCTGTTGGGGGGTGAGAGAGCTGGAGGAGGGATAGTGGGGAGTGGGGGGATTGGGGAGAGGTAACATTAGGAGAAATACCTAATGCAGACGACGGGGGGATGGATGCAGCAAACCACCATGGCACATGTACACCTATGTGACAATCATGCACGATCTGCACATGTACCCCAGAACTTAAAGTATAATTTAAAAAAGTTATATACAGATTTTTCACTATGCAGGGGCCTTAGTGCCCCTAATCCCTATGTTGTTTGAGGGCTGACTATACAGAATCAAACAGTGCATACTATATATAGTTTATAAAAGCATAGGCATAATACACAGGTAGTGTATTACAGACATGTTTCCATGTGATGATGCATCTATGTAGAAGTCGGTGGAGTGTAACAAGGCCTGAGTGTGTGTGGGCTGCAGGAGCCGCTCCGTGTCCAGACCCGCCGCCTTTGGTGTTCACTCAGCAGTTCACGGAGCACTTGCGGTGTGACAAACACGTGCCCTAAACAAGCTCTTCCCTTCCTTCAAAGCGTTAGGAAAATAAACACAGAATCGAACAGCGGCACATTCGCATGGAGACTGCTCTTGCACTGATGTGCAGAAGTGAAGGAAGTCGTCAGGAGGGCACGTCCGGGCGGAGCCTCCGGGAAGGGCCTCAGCTTAGGTCAGCCTGGGAGAGTGGGGGCCCTGGCAGCCGGCAGGGACAGAGACAGGCAGAGTGGCTGGGGAGGGGCTGTGCTCGGTTAGGGAGCCTGGGGATAGAGTGCTGGATATGGGAGAGGAGGGACAGAGAGGAGACGGAGGCCAGGTCAAAGGAGCCTGTTAGAAAAGGTTTACTAATCCAACTCCCCGCATTGGCCAGGAGGGAAGGATGCAGAGAGGCACCGCAGCAGCCGCCTGCCCAGCCCTTCTCCGGAGCTCCGCAGCCACCCCACAGCAGATGCAGGACGCAGGAGACACACTCACAGAGCCCAGACACCACCACTGCCATAGGTCTGCGTTTTGCAACAGCCTGGAGGGGACATGGCCTCTCTTCTGGGAGGACTGAGAAAGCGTCCCCTGTGGAAGCTGGTCCCTCAGCAGGGGCAGGCCACACACACACAGGGCCTGTGCCCAGAGTGCTGAGGGTGCCAGGGAGGGCAGGGACAAGCACCACCTGGGCCTGAAGACGTCGTCTGCCGCATCTCCGCAGGCAGCCTCTGGCGCAGCAGCCCTCCCTGTGTGGAAGGCCGGTGAGCCCTTGCCATCTTCAGCCCAGAGTCCTGGTGGCATCTCTTTAATGGTATTTAAAGGTTAAATAAAGTCATTTAAAAATACTTGATGTCCGTCGTTCCCGGTTCCTTTATAATGTTTCTGGCTCACCCATAGTTCTTGAGTTTCGCCACGTAGGGTCTGGACGTGCTTGTTTTAATGCCTATAGAGCAAAATAAAATTCAAAAAACAAAAAGCAGATGCCCACTGGGGTCTGGATGAGCAAGTTCTCCTTAAACAGCCACCCCTTTCTCACCCCTTAGCTCAGTGTCACAAGCAATGCTGAGGCGGGAAGAATTCCTCCTGTAACGCCTGATGCTAGGAGCTTTTCTGAGAGGCAGTTCTCAGTCAACCCGCTTCAAAAGCATCTAAACATGACCTCGTTACAAACACACTCCCTGGTTTGGAGAATCTGGGGAAAGCTCAAGAATGTGCATTTTCAACAAGCTCCTCAGTGACACCAAGGCAGCTGAAGCCTGGAATTGTGGTTTAGAGTCAAGGGCGAGCTTAGATGCCTGTGAAGAGGAATGGCATTTGGCCTTAAGCAATCCGCCTGTTCAGGCCGTTGTCTCACCCTCTCCAACCTCAGGCAGCCTGAGGTCCGTCCACAGGAGCTACGACAAAGGGACCACCAATGCCTGCAGGAGACAGAAGCCGATGAAGGTGCCGGGCAGACCTTTGGAAATCGATGAAAATGCAATTGTCTTGAAAGCAACACTTGCTTTTATAGGAGCCAGGTTTTATTTTGTGATAAAAATGGATTTATGGATTCTAACATGCTAGGTCTTAGACAACTGAGCATAGATTTTTATATCATAAGCCGCAACGTAGGGAGAAACAGTTGATGTCCTGTGAGCTGCACTCCCACTGAAAGGGCTGTAAGACTTTCACCAGCAGGCATAGCTGGAGCTCCAGACACCTGCTGGGTCCGTGACAGAGGACCTGGAGCCCCCTCCTGAAGTCCTTCCTTTGGCACGGGAAGGTTCTGCAGAAACACTGGCAGAAAGTGTAGATTAAGGGCAGACCTGAGAAGAATGGGACTTTTGTCTCATCACTTAATGAATAGCCTATGAACTATAAGCCTCAAGGGAAAGACCTTTATCCAATGTGGCACCTGAGAGGTAGTGGTGGTTGAGGAAGATGGGTGTGGGGGAGGGACCACGAGCAAGCTCCTCAAACTACCGCACTTTCCATAATGGAGGAAAAAGCAGAGAGTGGCCAAGTCCCACCCATCCACCACAAAAGAAGTGGAGAATCCAAGCCGATGGGGAGCGAGGGAGAGCTGGAGGAGGCAGAACGGACTGGCCTTGGGACTGGAGGCCACAGCGAGACCGTGCACCTCCACAGTGCTTGCCCATGTACCAAGACCGCAATCCTGGTAACATGCACCCCCCCGACCGTGAGCCCACAGCGTACAGAATGTAGCCCATGGTGCTGGTGCCCATCTCCCTAACCCAGGACAACTCCAGGGTGGGAATCATTGAGGAGGCCAGAGGAGAAGAGTGATGGGGAGAGCCACTGATCTGCCGGGGAGAGCATTCACCCTGAAAAAGTGAGGTCCAAGTTTGAAGGAGTTGAGTTACTCCGCATTGTTGGGAAGTTCAGGATTTTTCTGCTACCAAGAGAAGTGGGGGCTTATGCACTTCATGCAATTCAGTTTTAGAGAAATAGGATCATTTACATCTTTGCAAATCCTCCTTTCAGGAATGTATATTTTTACTCGAGTACCTTTGTACTTAAAACTACTTAAAAGCCATACAAATGGTGTATGTGCCCCCTCCACATTCCCCATAAATCACCCCATCAAGAAAGAGAATCATTGCCCCCAGCCAAAAGTAACAGTGAGAGTTTTCAGAGGGGCAGCAACTTTTCAAGTTAAGATAGAGATGTTAAAAACCCCCAGCATCCACATCCATCCCTATCTGTGTCTGTGAGGACAGACTCCTCCGTGGAAGATGAAACTGTGTCTCCAGAAAGATCAGGTTCACGGTCAGCTCCAGATCTCCTCGATGGCTGACCTTGGTTTTCTCATCTGTGAGATGTGAGCACTGCTGCCTAGGAGTTTCTGGGATTCACAGATGATCTACGTATAGGCACGTCTGTAAACCGCAGGTGTGCACATCCGTAGATGTGAGTGAGGCACCGCCCCCCGTATGACTTAGAAGAAACTGCTGTCCAGGTCTCCCTGTGAGTCCCGTGAGACCCACGCAGGATCCCTGCTGTGCTGTGACAAGTGTCCACACTGACTTTCTGCCTCTTCCTGAACTTGCTGACAGGCCAGACCCAGGCCCCAGCTTCACTTCTGTGTCTCAAGAGTGATTGCCTGAGATTATGATTGCTTGTTCCCTGACATGGGCTAGACGCAGAGACACATATTTTCCCATACACCGACTGAGACCTCCCCTGACTGCAGAACAACCCCAAGAGCAAATCACTCAGCTGCAACCTGCCTATGCCTCCCTATGAAAGTGCAGCAAAGCCACCCTGTGTAGACCTTGAACCTGGATCTGGATGTTCTCCCTATTACAGTAAGCTAAGGACATTATCTCCTGACTTGAGCAGTTTTAAACAATGTCAACATCTATATCTACATCTATAGCTATATCTCTCTATCTAATCTCTATCATCTATCTATCATCTGTCTAATTAGCTCTTAGTTCACTGTGCACAGAAATAGGCTCCGGGTTGGACCTGATCCCTGGGTAGCAATCAATCATTTACCTATCTAACCTCTGTCATCTATTTATCCACCTGTGTATCTACTGACCTACCATCTATCTACCTACCTACTTATCATCTGTCTGTTCATCTAACCTCTCTCTGTCATCTTTCTAGTCTCTATTGTCTATCATCTATTTATTATACATGAGTATGTAGACACACATAGATACAGTATCTGTGCCCAGACGGTCATTTCCAGTACATAATCTTTTTCCTACTTGATGTTGCCTTGGTTTGGAGCATGAAAGAGAATGCAGCTTAGAGCTGACCCTGAATGTTTGCTGCTCCAGATGCAGCCCATGGACAGCAGCCTCGCCTCGGCCTTGCTGGGACGGAGGTCGGAAGACATTCCCTGTGAAGGATCACGTCATAATTCCTTCAGCCTTCCTGGGCCACACAAAGCCCTACTGCTTGGTCTCCTTCTTTGTTTTTTTACAACCCTTTCAAAATGTAGAAAGCCATTCTTAGCTTGCTGTGTACACACAGGCTGGGAGCTGGGGCTGGTCCGCGGGTGGGCGGCAGTCCACGGAGTCCTGATCCAGGATGTGGTTAGAAATGCGGAATTGCCAGCCTCTGCCTACCTCTACTGAGGCAGAATTTGCATTTTAACAAGAGACCCAGGAGATTTGTGTGCATATGAAGGTTTGAGAAGCAGACAACTTATTAATGCATGTCAACTAAGGTAGAGGCTGATCTTCATATTTGTCATTTATAAACTTATTTTATTGAGATATTTAGTACCTCCTTTGCTGCAATCTGTGGTCTGAACTACATCATGCAGTACTTTTAAAATACAGACACACAAATCGAGGTGTTTCACCTTCAGTGAGCAATTCGCAGGGTCCCAGGACATGCAAGCTGGGAGGTGATGTTTGCCTCGTGCTCTGAGAGCAATGGAAAGCCAGTGATCTGCGTGCTTAACTGACCCGGAAACAGCTTTGCATTTAATTTTAATTTGCTGTGGGTGGCAACGGTGTTCTCCTGCGGAGAAACGCAGCAAACCCCCACTCTGGTGAGAAGCGATGGCTCCGATTGATTGCAGAGACATCTAACGGTGAGGGGAGGCCGGGCCGCTGCAGAGCCGGGCGCCATCTTCCCACACGGTGGGAAGGAGCGGTGGCTGCAGCTTCCCTGGAGCCTGGCTGGCCCCGGCCTCCACCTTGGAGGGGCTCTGGGGGCCTCCCAAGACCTAGAGGCCACCTGGGCTTGGGCTCCTTACAGCTGGAAGTAGACTCCAGGTCTAGGGGAATGGTCCAGAGAAGGGGCACTGCAGTCCTCTGACAGGACTGATTGATTCTGTCTTCTCAACTAGACCAGCTCAGGCCACGTGACGCTGTCTTCATGGAGAGCTCTGGGGTCCTGCAGGCCCCACTCCTGACCTCTTCACTGATGCAGGCACAGGTGGCCTCTGCGATCTGCCTCCTGCTCCCAATCTGCTCTCATCGCAGACACTAGGAGCCTCTGTGCCCACAGCCCCCGAGGGTCCTTCTCAGGGCCTTGCTCCTTGCTCTCTTTTTGTCTTTGAAACAGAATCTCACTCTTGTCACTCAGGCTGGAGTGCAGTTGTGCAATCCAGACTCACTGCAACCTCTGTCTCCTGGGTTCAAGAGATTCTCCTGCCTTAGCCTCCTGAGTAGCTGGGACTACAGGTACATGTCACCAGGCGTGGCTAACTTCTGTATGTTTAGTAGAGACCAGGTTTCACCATGTTGGCCAGGCTAGTTTTGAACTCCTGACCTTGGGATCTGCCTGCCTCAGCCTCCCAAAGTGTTGAGATCACAGATATGTGTCACTGCGCCTGGCCAGGGCCTTGTTCATGAGGCTGGACGTTTCCTGGAGCATCGGCAGATTGGGGTAAGGACAGTGTTTGTGCTCTTGAAATCCCTCACTTGGGCCACAGCTTGTCTGCATGTGGTCCTGGTAGACAAGAATCCAGGTAGACATTTGAATTAGTGCGGTAAATTGCCTGAAAAGCCTATGCAGAAGCCCTGACCCAATCCCCAAAACAGTTCCAAGTTGGTCAGAATAGCCATGGAGACACCTGCACAGCCTCCTTCCTGAAAGTGGGAACACGGACACAAACCATTGTGAATTCTCTCCAAGCATCTCCCAGGCCACTAAATGTGCATTCACACCTCTGAGCCTCCCAATACCTCTTGCGAGGGTGGTGCTGTTAACACCCCCCTTTATAAGACACAGAACTCTTACGCCAACCTTCGAGGGGGCATTGACAGGAAATGCCAGAGCTGAGCCCTGGAATCTGGTTCGAGTTTTGGCTGCCATCCTAACCCACTTCAGAATCAATAAAGGCCTTGACTTACCTTCTGACTTCACGTCTCAGCCAGCATGTGTGTAAACTCCAGCTGGGTGTGGGCCCTCGGGTGTCTGGCTTCGAATCCCTGGCTCTTTTCTCTTCTCTGGTTTGCAGGGTGTCCTGGAGGATCCACAGCTCTCTCCATGGAGGAAGTTGAACAGGCGTCCTGTGGATGCTTTTCCCCCCATGAAGAAAATGTGTGGCATCACCTTGGAGATACAGGAATTTCTCGTCTAACAAGAGGTGGTTACAGGTCTCTTGTATTCAAACTATGAGAAACAGAACGTTCCCCAGTCTGTGGCCAAAGACCGCCCCTGAAGAGGCCACTTATCCCTGGCCCCACCTCATGTATGCATAGGTCTTGCCAAGTTCTGGGAGGGTCGTTGTTTTGGGGTTCTCAAAGGTGTACTAGGAGGGCCTGGGAATTCATGTGGTGGGTAAGGAAATACTGTATTGGGCTCTCTGCCCCTGGATGAGCTGAGCCCTGTGCCCTCCCGAATCCCAACCCTTGGCCGTTCATATCCAGGAGGTTTGCAGATAAGCAGGTCAGGGAGAAACTAGAGCAGGCCTTTGGCCAGACACAGAAAAACCCCATAGAGGCCCTGCTGGATAAGCCATTTGGGGCTGTGACCCTGCAGGCCAGTGGCCTCCTGGAGCTGAACCCTCACATGAGATGCTGTCTGATATACTTCCAAAATGTGTCCCCTCTAAATATCATGCATAATTATAATCCCCAGTGTCGGAGGTGGGGCCTGATGGGAGGTGATTGGCATGGGGACAGATTTCCCATGAGTGGTTTGTACCATCTCCTGGGTGCTGCCCTCATGACAGTGAGTGAATTCTCGTGAGATCTGTCTGTTTAAAAATGGTGGTATCACATCACAAAGCTTAACCGTCACGATCAAATCAGCTTCATCCTGGGATGCAAGGCTGGTTCAACATACGCAGATCAATAAATTTAATTCCTCACATAAACAGAACCAAAGACAAAAATCACATGATTATCTCAATAGATGTGGAAAAGGTCTTCCATAAAATTCAACCACCTTCATGCTAAAAACTCTCAATAAACTAGATGTTGATGGAACATATCTCAATATAATAGGAGCTATTTAAACCTACAGCCAATATCACACTGAATGGGCTAAAACCAGAAGCATTCCCTTTGAAAACTAGCATAAGGCAAGAATGCCCTCTCTCACCACTCCTATTCAACATAGTATTGAAAGTTCTGGCGAGGGCAATCAGGCAAGAGAAAGAAAAAAAGCATATTCAAATAGGAAGAGAGGAAGTCAAATTGTCCCTGTTTGAAGATGACATGATTGTATGTTTAGAAAACTCCATCATCTCAGCCCAAAATCTCCTTTTGCTGATAAGCAACTTCAGCAATGTCTCAGGACACAAAATCAATATGCAAAACACAAGCATTCCTATACACCAATGATACACAAACACAGAGAGAACCAAATCATAAGTGAACTCCCTTTCACAATTGCTACAAAGAGATTAAAATACCTAGGAGTACAACTTACAGGGGATGTGAGGGACCTTTTCAAGGAGAACTACAAATCACTGCTCCAGGAAATAAGAGAGAACACAAACACATGGAGAAACATTCCATGCTCATGGAGAGGAAGAATAAATTTGTGGAAATGGCCATACTGCCCAAAGCAATTTGGAGATTTAATGCTATCCCCATCAAGCTACCATTGACTTTCTTCACAGAATTAGCAAAAACTACTTTATATTTCACATGGAATATAAAGAGCCCACATAGCCAAGACAATCCTAAACAAAAAGAACAAAGCTGGAGACATCATGCTACCTGACTTCAAACTATACTACAAGGCTACAGTAACCAAAAACGTATGGTACCAAAACAGATATATAGACCAATGTAACGGAACAGAGACCTCAGAAAGACTGCCACACATCTACAACCATCTGATCTTTGACCAAGCTGACAAAAACAAGCAATGGGGAAAGGATTCCCTATTTAATAAACAGTGTTGGGAAAACTGGTGAGCCATACGCAGAAAGCTAAAACTGGACCCCTTCCTTACACCTTATACAAAAATTAACTCGATGGATTAAAGACTTAAATGTAAGACCTAAAAACCATGAAAACCCTAGAAGAAAACCTAGGCAATGCAAAGACTTCATGACCAAAACAGCAAAAACAATGGCAACAAAAGCCAGAATTGACAAATGGGATCTAATTAAACTAAAGAGCTTCTATACATCAAAAGGAACTGTCATCAGAGTAAACAGACAACCTACAGAATGGGAGAAAAAGTTTGCAATTTATCCACCTGACAAAGGGCTAATACCCAAAATCTACAAAGAACATAAACAATTTTTTGAGAAAAAAACAAACAACCCCATCAAAAAAATGGGCAAAGGATATGAACATACACTTCTCAAAGAAGACATTTATGTGGCCAAAAATTATATCGAAAAGCTCATCATTACTAGTTATTAGAGAAATGCAAATCAAAACCGCAATGAGATACCATCTCATGCCAGTTAGAATGGTGATCATTAAAAAGTCAGGAAACAACAGCTGCTGGAGAGGATGTGGATAAATAGGAACACTTTTACACTGTTGGTGGGAGTGTAAATTCATTCAACCATTGTGGAAGACAGGGTGGTGATTCCTCAAAGATCTAGAATCAGAAATTCCATTTGACCCAGCAATCTCATTACTGTATATATACCCAAAGGATTATAAATCATTCTACTATAAAGACACATGCACAGGTATGTTTATGCAGCACTGTTCACAATAACAAAGACTTTTGTCCATCACTGTTAGACTAGATAAAGAAAATATGGCACATTTACAGAATGGAATCCTATGTAGCCATAAAAAAGGATGAATTCATGTCCTTTGCAGGGACATGGATGAAGCTGAAAACCATCATTCTCAGCAAACTGACAAGAATGAAAAGACAAAACTGCGTGTTCTCACTCACAAGTGCGAGTTGAACAATGAGAACACATAGATACGGGAAGGGGAACATCACACACTGGGGCCTGTGGTGGGGTGGGCAACTAGGGGAGGGATAACATTAGGAGAAATACCTAATGTAGATGACGGGTTGATGGGTGCAGCAAACCACCATGGCACGTGTGTGCCTATGTAACAAGCCTGCACATTCTGCACTCATGCCCCAGAACTTACAGTATATATATAAAAAAGAAAGTGGTGGCATTTCCACCCCGCCACCCAACTTCTGCTTTTGCCATGGTGCCTGCCTGCTGCCCTTTCACCTTCTGCCAGGGTTAGAAACTCCCTGAGTCCTCCCCAGAAGCTGAGCAGATGCCAGTGCCATGCCTTCTGGGTCGCCTTCAGAACCGTGAGCCAATTAAAACCCCTTTTCTTTATGAATTACCGAGTCTCTGGTAGTTCTTTACAGCAACAGAAGAAAGGCCTAATGCACTACCCGTCACCCCCCAGGACACCCCTGGGTCCTGCTAAGTGCCAGGC
Organism: Saimiri boliviensis; assembly: GCF_048565385.1. Lineage (NCBI taxonomy): Eukaryota > Metazoa > Chordata > Mammalia > Primates > Cebidae > Saimiri > Saimiri boliviensis. The sequence goes on along the minus strand of NC_133449.1, from coordinate 2,331,045 downwards.
TGTCTCCTGGGCAGTGGTTTTCCTCCCTGTCACTTTTGTCTGTGGCAGCTGTGCTCCTGCCGTCTGAGAGAGGGGCTCAGCAGGGGCGGGTGTGGAGCCTCCCATGCTTCCCCGAAGCCCCTGGGGGCCTCTCCCCAGAGAGTGCTTGGGGCTGCCCTCACTGTCTCCCATGGCGCCAGGGAACTGCTGGAGACAGACATGCAGTGGGGGGAGTGTTGGGCGCTGGGGGCAGGTTTGTCTCCAAACAGATGAGAACTTTCCCAAAGTCCCTCAATACCAAGAGACAGAGAGAATTCTAATATGCATTTTTCTGAACATCCATTTCCTCCACCTCAGGATTACATGACATTGTCTGTAGTTGTAAAGTCTCAAAATCCAGTGTCATTAGTGCTCAGGACTCTCTGCTCCTTTGTATTCCTTTGGATTGTGTTTTCTTACACTGGTGAATATTGTACAGATGTTTTAGCTAAAGGCAGAACTTGAACACATGTATATATCTAGCAGCCTGTTTGCTGGTCTTTAGGGTCATGTAAAGCATCTTCCGTAGCAGGGATGTATTGTTTGTTTCCCTGTAGAAAGTCTCCATTTTTTTTCTTACTAGAGATAAAATTTCAGCTAAGCACACCGTCCCTCGGTGAAAAGACCTCTGTCCACAACGTTTGCCTCCCAGGTGTGTCCCGGTGACTGGGTTCAGGCCAAGGAGATGTGGGCAAAACGCTGTGCCTGATGCTTGGTAAATGTTCTTCTAAACTGGGGATGCCCCCTCTTTCTCTCCCTCCTCCTCCTGTGCTCTGGGATGTGGATGAGATGGGTGAGGGCGGGCTCAGGACCCCACACAGCACTGTGGTCCAGCAGCACAGCTGGAAGGCTTGAACCCCAGTGCTAAGGATGCTGCGAGCCCTGGACTTCCTGGTTCTGGGAGCCATCTATGAGGATGTGACCTTCTGCTTTGTTTAGTCATTATAATGCTGACATTTCCATCAAACACAACTGAAATGATCAACATATGCCCCTCACAAGAGCTGACATGAAGGGCAGTGCCTCAGACCGATGACTCCTAGATGCTCCCCAGACCCTGAGTCCCGAGCTGTGTGGACCCAGAACTCAGGTGAGAGCTCAGAGGACACATAATTCTGCCTTTTCCCCAAATCCACATCCTTCTGACAGGGCCCCTGGCGGGTGGTGAAACAGTGAGGATTTGAAAGCATCGTTAATTGTTCTCTGCTGCCTGTATCCTCTCTTTGGACTTGACAACTATTAAATGATCTAAAGGCAACTCTCTTTTCTAAAGACCACTTACAGACGCTCCCCTTTCCCAGCCTCTATGTTCATGTCCCTTTGTAACCACCATTTACACAAAGCCCTGTACTTTCCCCGACAGGAGCATCAGCCTGCCCCTCCACCCCACTGTGGTCTTAAAGATTCACCTCTTGAATTCTCCTTCTGTCTCCACATCTCAGCAAGTCATTCTCCTGGAGAAGATATCAGAATAACTCTGGCTGAATTAGTATGTTAATAACAGCTACAGATGAAGGATATTTGCACTAGGCAACTCTTCAACTCAAAGGCATCCATTTATAACAGGCATGAGGAGCTGGCTTGGGAGGCACAGGCATTTGGGATTTGGTTTCCCTAACCCTGAGAACATTTGCCTGACCACACCACATTTCCTGTCCATGCTTAGAGCTAAATCTAAAACATGACATCAAGTTTCGGAGAGGGCTGTTGTCATCCAAGAGGGACGGTGGTAGGACCTCATTTTTTTTTTTTTTTTTGATTCCTTGTATTTATTTGTAAGCCATAAGCAAACATGTGACTCTTGACTGTGATTCTTTTGCTTGGGAACGAAGCCAGGCAAAGCCGCTGCAGGTTAGGTGCAAGGAGGCCCGGCAGGCGGTCGCTCACCTCGGAAGATGGTCTGCAAAGAGGGGAAAGCCAGGGCACGTTCACACACTGGAGGGAAAGGCATGTGTCTTTTCTGGGGCTGCCAGCCAATGCAGACCCCAAGCTGAGACCCTCTGAGGGGCTGCTCTGCATGGGGAAGACTGCTGGAACACGGGGATGGCAATGCGAGCTACAAGCCCCATCCTCTCGGCTGGCTTCAGGACGGGATCAGATGTGGTGGCGGCTGTAGAGATAGGACGGGCACAGGCCATCATAGTGCCACTGGTGCCACTGCTCCACAGCCTCCCGGCTCCCCTCTTCCTGCTAATCGTTTTGTTTCTCCACGAAGTTCCCAAATTCATTCCTTTGTTCCTATCTGAACAAAGGTGGTTTTCTGAACAGCTGAGATGAACGTTATCAGTCGGTACTCAGAGATCTCTTGATGTCGGAGGAGCCGAACGGATCACGTCCCAGGAAACTGGGCCTTCCAGCCCCACGCGCCTCGAGTCTCTACTCTGCCAGTGTCCACCAGGCTGGATGGTGCAGGACGCGTACCAGGCCGACCTCAGCCCTGAGCAGAAGCCAGGACACTCAGCGGCCGGCTGTCTGTCGTCCCAGGACCCCTCATGCCAGGCTTCGGAGCAGGGTTCAAGGAGGAAGGTGTCCAACCTCATTAGAAGGGTCCCCTATGCAATATTCACCACCTTAGTGAATTATTGATATTTTTACTGCTCAAATCTCCTCAACTATAGATTCCAGGTAATCGTAAATGTTTGAAGGACTCTAAAGATTAAATGAAGTATTGGTAAGTTCCGGGTACCATGCTCATCAGTGGTCATACCTGGCACGTGATTTCCCCCCTTTCTTTGTTCTCTTCTGCACCTGGGGATTTCCTTTCCCATTTCCTCTTTCTCGCTCTCTGGTCTTTTCTTGCCACACCCCTAATTTGCACCGAGAGTTTTCTACCAACGGATTCATTGGCAATTCACTAGAAATTCTAGTAGGTAATGACAGTGAGTTTTCTTGAGGATATCATGAACTATTTTTTTTTTTTTTTTTTTTTTTTGAGACGGAGTTTCGCTCTTGTTACCCAGGCTGGAGTGCAATGGCGCGATCTCGGCTCACCGCAACCTCCGCCTCCTGGGTTCAGGCAATTCTCCTGCCTCAGCCTCCTGAGTAGCTGGGATTACAGGCCCGTGCCACCATGCCCAGCTAATTTTTTGTATTTTTAGTAGAGACAGGTTTTCACCATGTTGACGAGGATGGTCCCCATCTCTCGACCTCGTGATCCACCCGCCTCGGCCTCCCAAAGTGCTGGGATTACAGGCGTGAGCCACCGCGCCCGGCCATATCATAAACTATTTTTAAAAATCTAGCCAGAGCTGGAAAAAGAGAGGAATGAAGAAAATGAAGGGGCCCGTGTTGGGAGGTTACACATGTTTCTAAAAAGGGAGGGTGGAAGAGAGGTCTGCGTGCAGGCGAAACGTCGAGCTTTTTCTCTTCTCCTGGCTTCCAGGTGGCCCCTGGAAACGCACTCCCGCTGGTCTTCCTGGGGACTCCTAAGCTGTGCCCTAACTGTGGGTGGTACCAGCCTGTCTCCACTCTAGAACATCTTCCTGGAGGCTGGGCAGTGGATGGTAGGTGGCTGCAAACCTCGCTCTGCAAACCACCTTATTACCCTGGGAATTTGGTGCGGATGGGGCAGAGGTTGGGGGAGCTGTGCCTGTCACCCGTTCTCACCTGGTGGATCTGATTTATTTGATTCAACAAATATTCATTTGAATGAAAGAATTCGCTCGAATATCCATCGTCCACTTACGCCTCACAGCCCCTGTGCCGCATGCTGGACGTGCAATGGCAGGCACACAGACTGTGCCCCGGAGCCCTCACTGAGGAGAAGCTGGTGGAATGTTCCTGGGAGAGCTGGGACGGGCACAGCTGCTCTACCAAAGATAGAAACCTGCTCATGTTCAGACCCACTGTCTTCTCCTACCCCACTTTCAGCATGCCCTAAATTATTCTCACCATGAGCCTCCTCTGCAAGGGAGAGGGAAATCAATCACTCTGTTCGTTCGCTGTTCTGCAGGATCATTTGGACCCTGAGGAAATGCGAGGTTCCTGTTTAGGTCTTACAGACGGGGTGACCTTTCCTATTGTCTCTGCTCCCAACCCTCAAGGGGAAGCAAAGCAGAGGTGTAAGTGGGCTAGAGGTTCCGTCTGGTGAAACTACAGGGAGAGTTTTACTAGAAAACAACATGTGTGCTTCTGAAAATCACCATGCTACTCAAAATCCTGCAATAAAAACCCCAGGGTGTATGAGACTGAAGAGAAAACACTCAACATCCTCATCAGTGACACGTTTAGAGAAAGAGACAGACAGAGAGAAGAACCTAATAAAACTGTCAGCACAGATCTCCACTGTCAATGGTTCAGAAGCAGAATCCTACAGTAAATGCAGCACTCTACCTTGAGAAAGACCAGCCGTGCGCTTGAGGAGGTGGCCGGGTGAAGGTCTGCCTCTCGGGGGTGGTTGTGAGTGGTGGAAGGCAGGTGACCTGACCTGAGACGGGAAAGCCTAACACGTGCTGTGTGCGGGTGGCTCCGCACGCGGCGAGGAGCTGAGCTAACGCGGAGTTTCAGGCGTGTTACGTATTCCTAGCTCTTACCTGGTTTGGTTCAATGGGCCAAGGCTTTGGGTCCCCCCGTGTTTCCTTCAGATAAATTCGTGCATAAGCAAACGCGAGCTCTACACATGACAAAAGCTCTTTCCTAACATATCAACCCTGTTGGAACAAATTGGCTTTTCTGAAACCAGGGCTATATCACAGAACACACCGTGTTTCCCGACTGGCCGGGGACAGTCTGGAATAAAGCCTGTGTTCCTGTGCGATCCTTACTAATGTCCCCGCTTCACTCTCAGGCTACCCCAGTTCCAATGGTAGAATTCTCTGGTAATTCTAGGTCCAGGGCACCCGAGGACCAGCAGCCTATCCCACATGCAAAGTACGTTTGTGATGAAAGCATCCCCTGGGTGCTTGGGAGCGTACTTCCTCCCACGGCTGTGCTGCATGGAGGGCAGTGGTGCCACCGTTAGCGCCCCTCCTTATTCTTTGGTTCCCAGCCCTACGCCTCCTTTTGAATCAGCTCCTCGCTTTAGACTTCAGCCTCAGTCCGTCTTAGCTGTTATACTGTAACTCTGGGAACGAGTCCAGCCAGATGGAGGAGGTGAGGGGTGTTCAATGTCTAAGACCATCAGTTCCGTAATTGATCAATCTCACCGTATCTTCCTAAATTTTTATATTTGTTTTTTTATTTTTAATTTTATTTTGCACAGAAGCCACCTGGAGCCCTTGTTAAAAATGCAGATTTCTGCATCCCATCACCAGAGATCTTCATTCAGGAGATCTCAGAGATTTAGAGAATCTGCATTTTAAATGAAGATACTGGACTACCGGGCTGCCTTGAGGGGGTGCTTGGGGGTCCACACCTGGGAGACGTTGCTCCAGCTCCTACCTCACAGGCCCACCCACAGCACTCGGGTGACCAGCAGTAAGTAGTGAACAATGCTTGTGAATCGATGTAGTGTGATAGGTCACCTGTCACTAAGCCAGGTGCTGGAAGGGTGAGCTCTGAGCATGGTGATGCTGCCGTGGAACCCTGGGGCCTGCACGGCTGAGCAACCTTTTAGGATTAACCTACAACCTTTGGCCTTGGTTACCATATCCACAAAATGGTCCACGGCATGCCAGTCTCTCAGGGTTACTGCAAAACGAACAAGTGACACTGTGCACATATCCTCTCAAAAATGCAAATGTAGTGAATAACAAATATAGGCCCTTAATGTTGTTAAAAAAAGCAAATAACCCTCAGAGGAATTAACACTGAAATTTATTGTGCGTCCTTCATCAGCTGACGTAGCACACACAAAATGGCTTATGGAACAGAGCCTGGCAGGCGCTGGTGGGAGGAGTGCAATTCAGATAGCCCAGGAAGGACAGACAGACAGGAGAGCATCCAGCCCAGGAAGGACAGACAGACAGGAGAGCGTCCAGCCCAGGAAGGACAGACGGACAGGAGAGCATCCAGCCCAGGAAGGACAGACGGACCGGAGAGCGTCCAGCCCAGGAAGGACAGACGGACAGGAGAGCGTCCAGCCCAGGAAGGACAGACAGACAGACAGACAGACAGGAGATTCTTCTGCCCAGGGAAGGACAGACAGACAGACAGACAGGAAGGCCTCCAGCCCGGGAAGGACAGACAGACAGGAGAGCCTGCTGCCCGTTTGCTCCCGCCTGCTCTGCAGGTCAATATGCCTCCCTCCCCAGACCCACACACTTCGCCACACCTTTGCCAACAGTACAAAGAGCACACACGGCATTCATTCAAAGAAAATGAGACAAAAGGAATCAAAGGGCACTTTTGCAAATACAGCAGAGGAAGGACGCGCTTCAGATGAAAGAGCAAAGTCCGCCAAGTCAGGGATGACAGCGGCTGGTGCTAAAACATCGGTGCTTCTAAGGCTCTGGTTTGATTAGGAATCACCCGGGGAGGAAGCGATGTCATAATTTCCATGTTAGGAAGTCAGGCAGGGGGCGGGGGGCGCAGCGGCGCGGGGCTCAGTGGCATCAGTCTGGGCAGGCTGGAAGCTCATCTAGTGGAACTAACACAGCACGCAGACCCAGGACGCTGTCCTTCGGCTTGTCCCTTGCTGACCAGAAGACTTTTGGTCACCTTGTTTCTGAACCTGAAATTTAAAGAGGAAGCCTTCCTACACACTCCTCCCAAACTTGCTTCTCAACTCACCAAAAAAATACCCGCTGAAAAGGCTGCAGGCATCCCAGGCTGCTGTGATGTGTGGCAGCTCCAGAGCAAGGTGAGACGGTGGCTCTTCTGTTCTCAGAATGGATGGTACTGCCCCTCAGTCGTTAGACCCCATTCTGGGGTCCATGCTCACCAGATGAACATACCTGAGCTGGCCCAAAGACAGCTCTGAGAGGTCTCCACATCTCTCCATGAGAGGAGAGATCCAGGGAACTGACTATCCTGTTCCTGGAATACCAACGGCTTTTTTTGGAAGAGTGGTGTCGCAGAGCTCATTGCATTTGAAATACCAGGTGGGAGAAGAACCAGAGTTTTTCAGTTCATGGTCATGAACCCATTTCCAGCCCGGAGGACTCTTGATGACGTCTGCCTTGCTTGCTTTGTGGGGTGAAGACATCTCAAAGGCAGTTCTGAATACATAAGCACCATGAGCTGCCGAGGACTATGAAGACGTAAAGGCATTCCCATCCAAAACGCGGGCATCCACAGGTCAGCTGGCCAAGTGGTACCAGCCTGCCATGGTCCTGAGTGGTGATGGGCATCCGCTGTGTCCTTCACAAAATTACAAGAAGAAAGTAGGGAGGAAGGCTGTCAGTTGAAACAAGAAAGTCCTTAGAAGATGCTGGAGATGTACAGACTTCATATGTCCCACAGGGCTGAAATCATCCATTAATTTTCAAAATTGCTGATGACCATTTCTGAAAACCCACAAAGGAATGTACAGGAACCACAGCTTGCCTGAGGAAAAGCCCTGGGGTTTTGCCTTCCTGGATGTGAAGATGGCACTTGCTCATCCTTCACCGTATGTGGGTTTAAGCTGACTGACCAAAGGGATGATTTCTTCTTGTGCAGAAGCTTTGGTGAAACATCACTTCACATGGAAGTCCACCTCCACATACCAGCAACAATCTGTGTTAGCTTGATTTTGCTATTGTGGACACATTTGTTACACAAAAAACAGGCCCATTCAGCAGCCAGTCCAATTAATATCAATACTATTTTGGTTCTGTTTGTATTAATATACTAAAATGATTGGCTAAAGTGGAATATTCATAATCGTGAGAGCAGTACCCAGCCTCACCCAGGCTGAAGGAGGCACAGACCTTACAATCAGGCATACCTGGACTGAGAATTCCTGGGCGTGGCTCAGCAGGTGGCGCTGGCTTAGTCTCCTGAGACTCACGCTTCTCCGCCCACTGCCACCGCCTACGCCTGACTATCTTCTCAGGGAAGCCCACTTCTCCTGTCCTCAGCTGCCAGCATCCCCCTTTTATTAAACCCCGTGTGCACATGTGTATGTGTGCACCTGACATTACATATAGCATTGTTGGGATGCTGGGAGCCTCCCACTTTTGTTAAACACACGTGCGCACATGCGTGTGCATGTGCAATTAACAATATACATTGCAGAAATAAATTTTAACTTTCCAGACACTTGGAATACAAAACTCAAGATATCTGTATACTGGTTGGGTGCGTTGGCTCACGCCTGTAATAATAGCACTTCGGGAGGCTGAGATGGGTGAATCACCTGAGGTCAGGAGTTCGAGACCAGACTGGCCAACATGGTGAAACACCATCTCTACTAAAAAATACAAAAATTGGCTGGGAATGGCAGTGCACATCTATAGTCCCAGCTACTTGGGAGGCTGAGGTAGGAGAATCACTTGAACCTGGGAGGCGGAGGTTACAGTGAGCTGAGATCATGTCATTAGATTCCAGCCTGAGCAACAGAAAAAGACTCTGTCTCAAAAACAAAAACAAAAAAAAAAAAAGAAAAAGAAAAAAGAAAAGAAAAAAATTCTGTATATTGAATGCACCTAACAATAAGTACAGCAGAAATAAATTTTAACCTGCCAAACACCTATAATGTAAAACTCAAAATATCTGATTATGGAGCATTTTCTCCAAATATATGTGCAATGCATTGCAAATTCTCTGAAATAAAAAAGTCAATCTCACAGAATATTATCTTTCCACATATAATGCGATCTATTGCAATAAAGGTTACATATGAATTCTGGTATTTTAATAAAGTTTAATTATAAATGTTGCAATAGCTTATTTTTCATTAATTTAATAGAAAGATAATTCAGAATTCAACCCATGGAACAATGAAAGATATAACATAATATTGAAGGCATTATCTAAAACAAGTAAAAAAAAAATTACAAAACACATGCCCTATAGATGTTTGAGCTCTTTCTAATAGTATTACCAAACTCTGTGACAAGAGAGTATAGAGTAGGTATCTGGATGACATCACTAAAGTGTTTGATACACTGCATTTTCATAAACAACTGATACCCAAGCAAGTATGAGTGTGAATTAAAAATAGACTTTCCACAAGCCACAATTCTAACAAGTACATGCTTATTAGAATGCATAAATTTAAAAAGACTAACCACACCAAGTATTGTTGAGGGTGTGCAGGAACTAGAGTTCTCATTCACTGCTGGTGGGAATGTAAAATGGTGCAGCCATCTTGGAAAACAGCTTGTCAGTTTCTTAAAAAATTAAACATATATTTACCATGTAAATGATCCAGCCATTCCCTTCCTAGATATTATCCAAAGAGAAAGAAAAATGTGTTCATACCAAGACTTGCACATGAATCTTCATAGTAATATTAATTGTAATAGACCAAGACTGGAAACATCCCATATCATGAACAGCCAAATGGATACTCAAATTGTGGTCTATCCGTAGAATGGAGCACTACTCAGCCACGTTAAGCAATGGCTTAGTGACACACACCAACATGGCTATGTCTCTAACTAAGCATGCTGCATAAAAGAAGCCAAACAAAACCATTCCATGGATATCAAACTTTAAGAAATGCAAATTAATCTATATTAACTGAAGACAGATCAGCAATTGATTGGGCATGAAGAGAGTAGAAGAAACAGCAGAGAGGATGAACAGACAGAGCAAAAGGGAGCATTGGAGGTGAATGTGCACACCACCTTCATTGCACTCATGGTTTCACACATGTATATGTGTGTTAATATTTATCAGATTATACATTTTGAATATGTGTTATTCATTCCATATCAGTTATTCTTTAATAAGATGTTTAAATGTTTTTAAAGGGAGATTCCTACTGCTGTAAACCAAGAATAGTAACCTGTGATTCCAGTCTACTTACAGAATGACATCGTGCAATTAAAGGTTTTTACTTTTTAGTCACAATATTCAACATTCTGAGGTGGAAAAAACATGGCATTCTCACACACCTAAGAAAAGTGTTACATGGTCCAACTGATCTGAAGGGCAATTTGTCAGTTGTACACCCAAAGCCTTACGAGTGGTTATAACTTTAGATCAGCTAGAAACCCACTAGGATTTATCCTGTAGAGACATACCCATGTACATATTTTTGAAAATATCCAAAATGTTATTTAAAACAGTGATAAGTGAAAAAGCAACCCAAAGCCCAACACGGAGGAATTTGTTAAATAAATTTGGACTGTGCATTGTGTATTCTCTCTTTTTCAACACAAATGTGCTCTCTCTTTCGCACACAAACATAAAAGTTTTTGAAAATAAAAAGCACAAACCGTATGGTTTTTGCATATGATTGTGCAGTATGTTTATCTGTAATGTATATTGTGCTTACTTCCATGTCAGTTGAAGAACTAACTTGTATTTTTTCATGACTTCAATATATATACTTCAAGTAATTTAGCATGCCATCAACTGAGGACCCTTTAGATTTCAATTTTTAAAACATTTCAATAATACAGCAGTAAACATCTAAATGCATGTTTTTCACTTGTGAGAATTCTCCAATTTATTCTGTAGAATAAATTCTAAGAACTGGAATTTCTGAGTCAAGCTATGTACTCATTTCAAGAACCAATAGGATTCGATCTCTAAAAATTGTGCACTAGACACGCTAACTCCAGCAACCTGTCCCTACTCAGCCTGACAACAGTGGAAATTATCAAATGCACCACTGACCTCTGTGGCCTGATGAACTAAAATGGATTTAATCATTGCTGCAGTGCTTTTTTCTTTAAGTTTTAGTTTGGTGAATATTTCTCATCTGTGAACTGCCTTTTTACATCTGTAACCCACAGGCTCTTGTTTGCCTGGGTTACCTTTCTAGTCAAGAAAGCCCCATTGTGTTAGTCCATTTTCATACTGCTATGAAGAAATACTGGAGAATGGTAATTTATTAAAAAAAAAAAAGGTTGAATGGACTCGCAGCTCCACATGGCTGAGTAGGAGGAGCAAAGGCAGGTCTTACATGGCGGCAGGCAAGAGAGAGTGTGCAGAGGAACTACCCTTTATAAAACCACCAGATCTCGTGAGACTTGTTCACCATCACAGGAACAGCACAGGAAAACCCACTCCCATGATGTAATTACCTCCCACTGTCCCTCCTATGACATATGGGGATTGCAGGAGCTACACTTAAAGATAAAATTTGGGTGAGGACACAGCCAAACCATATCACCCACCCAGCAGCTGCCCCACGTGACCCTGCTGGAGTGTCACCTGTGTGTATTATTGGCCCTGGGGAATTGAGTCTGACTCTAGCTGGGCCACAGTCCTGGGCCAACCCCTCAGGTCAGAGCTGGCAGGTGACCCGAACGGGGCTGGTCAGTCCTTCCTCAGAATTTTACATTGTGTAGTTAGGGGGATCACTTTGTCTTATCTGTGATTATTCATTGCAGTAATATTGGCCTTTAAATTTTCTTCCCCTACCATGTGGATTGTGATTGTAGCAGGAAAGAATAAATCCAAATCACAAAAGCTATCAGGGACTAGTTGAAACTGGAGTATAGCCATGCCTATTTCATTTTCTTACTTATTACTTAAGCCAATAGATTTTTCCTAATTGAGCCAATGGAAGTGGGATTTCTATTCATTGCCTGTTATCAAATATCTTTTCAGTGTTTTATAAAAGTTGATTAGGCCAGGCATGGTGGCTCATGCCTATAATCTCAGCACCTTGGGCGGTCGAGGTAGGTGGATCACTGGAGCCCAGGAGTTCAAGAGCAGCCTGAGCAGCACAGCAACACTGCATTTCTATAACGTTTTTAATAAGCTGCGTGTGGTGGCGTGTGCCTGCAGTCCCAGCCACTTGGGAGGCTCAGGTGGAGGTTGCAGTGGGCCATGATTGTGCCACTCCAGTTTGGGTGACAGAGTGAGATCCTGTCTAAAAGAAATTAATAATTGATGTTTTCATTTGATAAAATAACATGGAGAAAATTAGTCCCTTGTCTCCCATTTCTCAATTAGAAAATAACAATAATGAACTCCAGAAAAACTAAGGTGTGCAGGGTCACCAAGGTGATTAATCCAACTTTCCCAAGTGTTTATTATGTAACAAGCTAATTAATTTAAATAAAAGCAGTCAACCTGAAGATGTAATCAACTGGTAGCACTGGAAGCAACTGTGTGCGGAGCTGAACAAATTTAACTTTGCTCTTGATGCGGAGTAGTCAAATCAGTTCACGCAGCGGGAGCTGCTGGTGTGCAAGAGCAACCTTGGAGTACCCTACTCCGCTTCTAACCAGGTCAGGGCTGGGAGCAGTTGGTGGCAGTGCCAGCCAAAAGGAGCATATGCAAAATGAATTAGGAGGTTAGTCAGCACCGAAGTCGCGCAGGCCCCTCCCAGGCTGCACCGGCAGCCAGAGGAGATAGCCAAGCCCTCCCGAGAAGAGGAGTGGGCAGCCAGCTCCCGCTAGTAGGCCGTCAGCTCGGCTCTCCACCAGCTGTGGCCGCCATGTGGCAATCTGTGTCTGTGCCAGGCTGGAGGAGGCTGCAAAAGGCGCCCCGGCTAAATGTGACTCGAAGGACACTTTCTTGCAGAATGACCTTAGATTCTCCTTCCACATCGAGTTTCTTCTGTACGACACCCGCAGGCTGGTGCCTGCACTTACCCGTCCATGCCCACGCATACATGCTTGCTGTCTCCCGGCTCACAGCAGCTCCACGTGTGCAGCTGCCTGTGCCCTGGAGGGAAAGAGTGTCTGTGGCACCTGCCAGAGGGAGGAGCCAGCATTCTGTCAGCCTGCAGTGTGCGCTGAGTAGACATGGCTCTGTTGCAAGTTCCACTTTGACCTTCTGGGTGAAAGCAGCCAGACAATGGAGTTAGCATTCATTTTTTTGGGAGATTTCCAGGAGCCCCGTGGCTGGTATCATTAGCACCCTGGGGCAGAGGCTGGCATCTTACTGCTCCACTGCTCCCAGAGTCCGTCTTTAGTGACAGCCTGGAAGGGGAAAGTACTTTATTTATTTATTTATTTATTTATTGCATTTTAGGTTTTGAGGTACATGTGAAGAACATGCAAGATTGTTGCATAGGTACACACATGGCAGCGTGATTTGCTGCCTTCCTCCCCATCATCTATATCTATCATTTCTCCCCATACTATCTCTCCCCAACTCCCCACCCCCCACTGTCCCTCTCCTATTCCCCCCCACAGACCCCAGTGTGTGATGCTCCCCTCCCCGTGTCCATGTGTTCTCATTGTTCAATACCCGCCTATGAGTGAGAACATGCGGTGTTTGATTTTCTGTTCTTGTGTCAGTTTGCTGAGAATGATGGTTTCCAGGTTCTTTGAAGTTATCCAGTAGAAAGAAAAAAGAGGACTCTGCGAGAAAGCGCCTGTGAAGTTTGGGTTGGTGAATGCAACCCAATGAGCACGGAGGGGCCTCACTTTCCCATCCTGACCTCATCCCAACCAAACTGTTGACAAGAAGGGTTACTCCCCCGTGGCCTCGGGGCTCCACCTCTCACCCCTGCTGCCAGCAAGCAGCTCCCCATGAGCACATCCGGTCTGTCTTCAGCTGTGCCCTCAGCCCATAGTTCCTAATTCAGTGCTAAGCGGAGTCATGCATTTTATAAAAATATAATGTGGGGGGAGGCTGAAATTTAGTTGCTAACTTTAAAAACATTACCTTATTTATTGTCATTACTTTATAAAAGGAACATCCCACTCACACCCAGCGTAGGACTGCATCACACCAACACGAAGATAATCGTTGAAGCTGAATGATTCCCTGCTGTTGGGTCCACATTTCTCTCTATCTTCCCGAGACCAGGGCCATGGTGCCAGGCTGTGTTAGGACCCCAGTCCTGCTGCTTTCAGCAGCCAGACCTCACCTCTGCTGCCTGCCAGGAAGAAAAGTATCAAAGCTACCTCGCCGGGGCGTTTACAACTGGTACAGCTCAGTGTTGCAGCCTTCGCAAGGACATGGCATTTATTAACAAGAAACTGGGCCCTATCCTAAGTGAATAAATAATCAAGGTGGAATTTCAGACAAGGTGGCAGGCCAGGAGGCCTCAGTACTTCGGGACCTTTCAGGCGGGAGACTCTATGTGCATGCTCCTTGGCCGGTTCGTGAATGGCAAGACGCCCGTGCGCGCTGAGCTCCTGGGCCGGAGTGTGAGACCCAGCACCGTTCCTTTGCAATCCACGGGAAGGAGGCCACAGACATGGCACCTGCTCTGGGAGACGACTTCCCTGAGATCCAGCTCTAAGCTCTCCAAATCTATCACCTTTGTTTACAGTTGAAAGACTTTACATTTTGGTTAATAAAGAGCAAGTCTAGGTGACAGTACCTAACCAAATAGAAGAAATTAACAGGAAAACTTACCTTAGAAACTTGAGCAGCAAACGGTTTGAACTGCAAGGTACCCTGGCAGCAAGCACCAAGTTCACCTCTGCCCGGCCACGCGGGACACGTGAGGTGGCTTTCGGCACTCAGTGGCTGACTCTCCCATGGCCCAGGCAGTTGGACTGCGATGTGCTTTGGACACAGACCGAGTTGCCCCAATTGCAATCCCTCTCCTGGGAATTCAAAGCCAGAAAAGATGCACTCAGAGATGGAGGAGGTGGGAAAACTTTCTTGTGAGGTGGGAGTGAGCTGCATTAAAGCTCCTAGGATGGGCCCTGACCTTCCCAAACACCAGTGGGAACACTTCCCTGTGGTTCTGTGAGTTATCCCATAATTCTTCCAAGATACTTTAATTTTTCACTGATTTTTTTTTCATTTGTCCTTTTTGTTTTCATGCTCAAGTTAGACCAAGTCAGCTTTTGTTACTTGCAACTTAAGACTCTTCACAACATGTATGGAACTTGGCGAAGCTCTTACCCTGACCCTGAGCAGGGGACAAGCTTTCCGATGATCCACTTGCTATGGGACAAATGTCATGTCAGTATCTTCTCACAGGATTGCGGTGAAGATGACCAGATTTATGTATGGAAAAACCACTGAGAAGTGGTGACGTTCAAAGCTGCTTTTAGTTGCTCCTTATACATGTCACAGGAAAGCAGCCATTTTTCTCTTTAGTTAAACTCGTCCCTGATAATGTCCTGAGGTTTCAAACAAGCTTTAAATATGAAACAAGTAAGCTAGCCAGGAGTCACAGGTGCTCTAGAGCCCACATTTTAGGTGTCTTCACCTGATGGTTGTTAATAATGGTGATAATAGCAATGCTGTTTGGCGCTCATTTAGAACCTTAGTATATGAATACATTTATTGACTCTGATTTCACAACTTTCACTAGAGTTAAGGAAACTGAGGACCCGTAAGTTAAGGAGAACGCGCGGGCACCTGCAGAGAGCCTCAGAGTCCGCATGTTCCCCAAGCTCTCTGTACCTCATCATGCTGGTGCCCTGTCTAATAAAGAGAAAACACGAGAACCAGAAGCCTGGCACAGCAGGCAGGGCTGGTGGAGGGGGAAGAGGGTAGGAGTGACTTTCACAGCTCCATCCAGTTCCACAGCATCCGCAGGACCAAATGCACCATTGAATCGTGCAAGCGGGGATCCCAGACACACTTCAGAGGTGATACAACTGGAGAAGTTGTGAGTACTAGTGAGCTCAGCTCAAAGGTAGACAAGACTGAAGTCCTTACCTGAAGAATAATTTCTACCTCAATAAGAGGAGTCCGCAGATAGTGACCTCAGCCACACAGTCCAGACACATGCAGTTCTGCGAACAGTGGGTGTCACGTCATTGCCTCATTAGGAATGAGCGTTCCAGTCGACAGGCAGGAAATGACCTCTTGCTGACTCGGGCTGCTGATGTCATTCACTGCGGCTGCTGAGTCATCCATGGTGCAATGGGCTGTGTCATACACTTCATTACTTATGCTTACCTCAGGAATTCCAGACAACGCCTTTCCACAGGAGCCGGGATGGAGGGCTCAGGGAGCCAGAGGGGATCTATCATAGAACCCTCCTCTGATCCTGCAGGAATTCTAGAAGAGGCTTCAGGGAAGAGGAGCTATGTTTGCATTTCTAATCAATCACTCACTAAATCTGTGTCCTTGGCCAAGATTCTTACCTCTCTGGGCATTAATGTTCTCATTTGTAAAACAGAAACATGATCAGCTTTCTACTTCCCAAAATCAAATGAGGTAATATGCATGAGAACATTTTGTATACTGCAAATGGTATTTCTGATGGCCCGGTATTGATATCATTAAACACTATGATTATTTATTTTAAAGATCTGTGCCCAGCACACACGTAGGATGAGGAAGAGGGAAATCCGGAAGACTGGCTTTGCTGTTTTGCTCAGGGCCTGCTCTATCAGGTGGGAGGGCAGGCTGCGGGAGGAGAGCGGTGGAGGAGCTGGGAGGTCAGGGGAAGGCCACACAGGGCTGCAGAGCCTTCTCTTCTCCTGCAAAGGCAGGAGCAAGAAGGGACAGCTGAGCAGGGAGTGTATGGGAAGCGAAGGGTGCAGAATGAGGAGCTGCCCCGGCCAGTGCCCACACTCAGCAAGCAGGAGACAAAAAGGCCCACCATCCAAGGAGCAAACCAGCCATCACAAATGTAAGATGAAAATTCAGGGAGCATAAGTCCCTGAAAGCCGGAAAAAAAAGACGTGTTTTCCAGGAGGGAACATGGGACAGAGTGATGCAGAAAAGATGCCAAGAACCAAAAGGCTGAGGACCAAGGACAAGGCCTTCTGGTTTAGGGATTAGATGTCTTTGCTGCTGTCCCAGAAGGCCCCAGCAGCACCCTGCGGGAGCCCCGGGAGACAGCACACTGACGGTGCACAGCCTTCCACAGCGCCAGCACTTGTCCTGACCGCACATTGGCGAAAGACCCATCAGTTCACTAAATGTTAGGAGGCTAAATTTGTAAAATCTTAAAAATTTGTTCTGTATCCTTTACCTAGTTGTATTCCTGGCCTAGAAAAATTAAAACAAATATTGATGCCAACGAATCCTCGTTAGGAAATTTACAACATGAAATTACCCAGTCAGATTTTCAGGTCGCATGAAAATGGAGGTTTCCCGCCATCTGAAAAGGCGTCACCAATGGCTTAGAAAGTCACTGGGTGCCACCACCTGCAGTACCGTGTTCTCAGGCGGGACCTGGCAGTTTCTCAACAGGTGTGGCCCCTTGGTGAAGCTGTGTGTATCAAGCTGCCTTCTGAAGATGTCTAATCTGGAGAGGTCTAATGGATGCTGTCACGGACTAACAAGAAGGTTAACTGTAAAGGTCACTAATAGAAGAACCCTCTTCACTTACTAACTGAAACGGGAAAGCAAAACCAAACTGTCCAGAACAATATTTAGAAGCATGTGTTTCAACCTGGGTTATGAAAACAATCACTTCTGCTCCAAGCGCCGTGGTGAGGTGGGAAATCATACGGCATGTCTGCACGTTGGTTCCAGACACTTCCAGACACCCTCCTGCGTCCTTACAGAAACCGTTTTCAAGAAGGCTGAGCTCCAAGCCACGTACAGGGGTAGGGATTCACTTTCCTGGGTTCACTTCTCGCCAGTAGTCTCTGTGTTTTAAAAACTTAACTCTAACAGATGAATGAGAATTAATTTCAGTTAGGGGAGCTGATGGGGAAGGTTTTGGCAGAGGAATAGAGCTCTGCTTGAATTCATAAAATCAATCCAAACAGGGCAGCTCCAGTCGCCCCTGGAACTAGGCTCTGTCCTACATAAGCAGATCAGCCATGGGCAGTCTTCTCATCTGTTACGAGACTGCAGAATTTAGGGCGAGCAGCACACATTTTCTATTGTGGCTTGCATCAGTGTCAAACTCTACACACACCTTCATCCCTGTCCCATGGGTAAATGTCACCGGACTGTGAGTGGTGGGTCCTGGGGTTTCTTTCCTGGCCTAACACCCTGGCTGGGTTGGGGTGCCAAGGAGCCCATGAGTATTTAAGTGAGAGTCTGGGACACCGTAGCAGCCAACCCTGTAGTGTGTGATGATGGGGAACCATAGAATTTCTCTGGACATTTTTCCTTATGTCCAAAATGGGGCAAACTATGCCATTGGAAATGTGATCCACGGCATGGCGGTGGCGTGCAGAGTGCCGATGGCACCAGTGTGCTCCAGGGAGGCACCCAGTGTGTTAAGGCTGCTCAGCCGTGGATGAAGCACATCCTTCTGCAAGCTCACGCTCTGTGAATACCCCTTTTCTTGTACTTCCTCACCCTCCACATCACTGAGGAGTTTGGAGTAAGAGGAAAATGAGGTCCAGCAGGAGCAGGGAGACCATAACCAGAGACAGGACAGGGACTGGCCCTGAAGAAGAAGCCTGTGATGGCCTTCTGTGGTCCGGTGGCACATGACCATAGAGGCTGCACTGCGTGATGGCTGTCCAGTTCCCATGAACTCACAGAGTTGCGGCTGCTGTGGGACTCCCTCTGTTCCGTCATTGGCTCTTTGCCCTCCATGTGTCTGCTTCTCTTGGGGAAGAGAATCATTTAAGCACACTCTGATCCTCCCATTGCTGCTGCTCCCAGCTCAGTACCACTTTCCCTTTGGTTAGAGCGCCCGACACCATGCATGGCCTGCCCAGTGCAGCCGGAGACCGGGGTGTGCCAGGGTCCCTGAATTCACAGACCATCCATGGGGCTGACACGGGCTGATGTGGAGCAGCTTCAAGACGTGTTCCCTCCCACTCTCTTTCATTTCAGGACCCCGGGCAATCGGTGTGGGGTGACAAATGGCAGTGGCTTTACTGATGTTGGTGTCGTGAGATCCAAATGAGGTTGCAGCCAGAAGCCCAGGGATGAAGTGTGGCAGTAAAATAATAAAAGATTAAAAATATGCACCCTCCCCAGTCAGCAGAGCAGAGCGAACAGCCCCATATAAAGAAGCTCGGCGTGGGATGCTCCTGTGTCTGGGAGGCAGGAGCAGAGATGCAGCAGCTATAAATCTCCCTCTGCACCCTCTGCAGAGCTGGGGCCAGGAGGGGTGCAGGGAGCAGGGCTGAGAGCATGCTCGAAGTGGGAGCTGGGAAGGCAGTGTGTCAGTGTGTGTGCGTGTGCGTGTGTGTGCCTGTGCGTGCGAGGCAGAGACAGAGAAAGAGAGACAGGCTCCAGGAGGGACAGGGAAAGCAATCGGGTTAGGCGCAGCCTGATCTGACGAGGATGCAAGTGCTCACTTCTCTTATGTAACCTGAAATGGCAGCTTTGCTTTCCCCACTTCAGCCTGTGCATTTGTCTTTTACAATTGCATTTTGCTGTAAATCAAGATTCCACAGCATGGTATTTTTTCCTTCATATCTGCAACCCCTAGAAAACCTCCCCCTTCCCCTTTCCCTCTCTCTGTCGTCTGCCCCTCCCTACTCCCTTCCACACTCAGTTCATGGATCACATCCAGCAGGCTCCCTTCTCTTCTGTTCTTGCTATAAATAGTAACTTTTCAGATGACAACTTGCTTCTTTAGGGGTGGAAATCTATCTTCCAATCCATAAACATGCCTGAGACACCTGCTATGTGTTACCCTGAGTGTCAGGGGCTGTGTGTGTGCGCAGTGCGAGTGTGTGCATGTGCAAGTGTGTGCCTGTGCAAGCGTGTGTGTGTGTGTGTGTGTGTGTGTGTGTGTGCGGATGGGACTCCTAAGGAACAGGAATGGGTTTGTAAACTTTGTGCTCAGCAATCTCTCACTGTAAGGAGGTGGGGGACGCGCTGAGGGCTGAAGCGTGCATAAGTCACTGCGATACAGGTCAGATGAATAATTACATTTAAAGTTTACAGTAAAGAGGTGCAGGAGAAAGCATGTTTCTGCGGAACTAGAAAGGCTAAGGAGGCCAGCATACCATCATGGACTTTATCTTCCTATGGCAGGAGGACTTTTCATGAGGAAAGGGTGCGGCTCTGGGCCGTCGGGTTTACGATTCTACAGGGGCATTGCCCCGTTTGTATCTTTGTCACAGCACGGTCCCTTACGGAAGCTCAGTAAATTCATTCATTCACTCGTTCGTTGAAGATTCAAGTAAACTAATAAAATCGTTTTCTTATTCTCAGTGGGACAAGGCCTCCATGATCATTCACTCGGGAAAATCAAGGGCCCCGTGGCTTGTCTCCAGCGCACTCTCGCTTTAGATGGGCCATGGTCAAGCAAAAGGTGCCGCGCTTCACCGGGCAGTGCTCTTCTGCCGAGGAGGGCTCAGAAGGCAGGTCCAGGCGCAGTGGCTCACGCCTGTAATCCCAGCACTTTGGGAGGCCGAGGTGGGTGGATCACGAGGTCAAGAGATCGAGACCATCCTGGTCAACATGGTGAAACCCCGTCTCTACTAAAAATACAAAACTTTAGCTGGGCATGGTGGCACATGCCTGTAATCCCAGCTACTCAGGAGGCTGAGGCGGGAGAATTGCCTGAACCCAGGAGGCGGAGGTTGCGGTGAGCTGAGATTGCGCCATTGCACTCCAGCCTGGGTAACAAGGGAAAATCCGCCTCAAAAAAAAAAAAAAAAAAAAAAAAAAAAAAAGAAGGCAGGTCCACCGCTTCCAGGGCAGGGGCTGAAGCCCGGCCGCCTGGTGCGGAACCCCAGCTATCACGTGCTCTCTGAGGCGATTTAGGCAAGATGTACCATGTATTTCTCTGTTTCCTCATCTGTAAATTGTGGATAACAGAAGGACCTTTCTGACAAGGTGGTTGTGAGGACGCGAAGAGCTGATAAATGAGCTGCTTAGAGTAGGGCCATGCCAGGGCTACCTTGGCGTCATTGCTAAACTGCGTTTAGGACTTCACCTGGTGTGATTTGTGTGTCATTTAGAATTTGTCTACGCGTGAGGGCTACACATTTGTTCCCATTTAAAGCTCTCCTTAGGCATATAGAGCTCTCCATGGGCAGATCCCAGCTCTCTGTGTTATGGGGTGTCTTTATGTATGCTTTTTGATGAGGATTATAAAAGTGTTATGGAATGTTCAAGCTAAAAGTGGCCTTAGAGCTTACCAATCAAAGCTTTTTTTTTTTTTCCTACAGATGAAGAACAAGGGGACGGAGAGGTTTCATGATTTGTTCTGTTCGACTGTGAGTTCTTCCTAACGGCTGGCACAGAGCTGGGTATTTAAATGCTTCTTAGTACAAGACTGAGGGAGGAACAAGTGGGTGGGCTGGTGAATGGGAGAAGGAATACATGGATACATAGGTAGGTAGATGGGACACAAGCTAGACGGATGGATGGATGACTATGGATGGATGAATGGATGGATGGATGGATAAATGATGGATGAACGAGTGGGTGAATAAATTGATGAATGGGTAGATTAATGGGTGTATAGGTAGATGGCTGGATGAAGGGATTCATTTATTCACCTATTCATTCATTCACCTATACACCATTAGTAGGTGTATAGGTGAATGAATGAATGAATACACCATTAGTGGGTGTATAGGTGAATGAATGAATGAATGAACAGGTGAATAAATGGACAGGTGGGTAGAAAATGAGCAGGTGGATGGTGTATGGATGAATGGAAGGTGGATGGATGGATGGGTAGGTAGACTGATGAATAAGTAGGTGGATAGGTGGATGGACAGATGGGTGGGTACGTAGGTAGGTAGATTAATGGATAGGCAGGTGAATGGATGGATGATGGATAAATTGTGGATGGCTGGGTGGGTGGACGAATGAGTGGGAGTATGGATGGGTGGGAGGGCAGATGGGCAGCTGGATGGAGGGATGGATGAATGGGTAAATGACTGGACAGGTAGGTGAATGGATGGAAGGACGGATAAGTGATGGGTGGTTTGGTGGGTAAATAAATGGATGGATAAATTAATGAGTGGATAAATAGGTGAATGGATGAATGAAGAGTCTGCTGGATGGATGGGTAGGTAGGTGGATTGATGGATGCATGGATGGGTAGATGGGTGAATGAATGAATGGTAGCCAGACAAATGAGTGCTTTCACTTTGATTTATTAAAATGCAAAAATATTGGAGGATGTCATTTTTGGCTGTAATTTTGCAAAGGGTTTCCAAAGAGGACATTCAAGCAATTGTTGACAATGAAGTGCAGTTTGAGGTCCAGAGAGTTATTTGTAGACAATTAAGGAATGAAAAGAGAGGTGACACAAACAGGATCCTGGGGACTGAAGAAGGAGACAAATGGAAGATACCGAGGGCAGCCCTCCCTCCCACACGCATATGTTCAAGGGCTCTCTGCTGCACATATTCTAAATATTATCTCAGTTAATTCTCACCAACAAATTACACGTGCTGTTTTATCATTCTTCTTCTATTTTTAACTCAAGTGAAGTAGGAGGGTTGAAACAAAGCCCCGAAGGGGTAGAACAGCTTCTATGAGAGCACACGGCAGTCACATTTGTTTTCTTTTGTTTTGTTTTGTTTTGTTTTGTTTTGGTTTTGCTGGGATTCAAACTGAGGACCATGAGTCTCCCAAGGCCACCCCCACTCAGTCAAAGGGCACAGCCTCTGGAAAGCAGACACTAGTGACCAGGCGTGTGCCTCTCACAGGACATGCCATACTGGTGAGCACAATGGAGCTGGCTTTATGGGGAGCATGCAAGTGGTATCAGTAAAACAGGGGCACCTCCAGGGTGGCAAGCAAGCATTGGCATTGAGTCTGTCCCTGCTTGTGGGGATTAAAAGGGTGAAGCCCCTGAAGTCTGCTGCAAAACTGCCCCTGGCCCTCCTTCTAGAAAGAAAAGCTGTTCTGTCTGTGCGGGAGCAATCCTCAGCTGCTCAGCCCCAGACAGACCAGCCTACTTACTCATTATCCTCTGAGTGTCCTGCCCTTGGTCCTGGATCAGGCAGGAGGAGAGCTGGGCTGACAGGGGGCAGCAGCCCAGACCCACCCTCCTCCTCCAAGGACAAAGAGCAGCTGCCTCTCTCCTTGTCTGGAAAGCTCCCCATGTCTGCGGCCTGGGCGCCTGTGGGATGAAGTGCCGGTCCAGCGCCGGCTTATGCGGCTCAGTGCCTGCAATTTGCACAGGGGGAGTTGAGATATTTCAGACACCTGAGGTGCTTGTAATATCTAAGTGGAGGGGAAAAATATAGATGCCTTCATCGCCTCCTCCCACTCTGCACTCAGAATCCAGGGCAGTGCAGGGTGAACTTTTGATCAAGGTGACATTGGTTTAAAATAGAAAAATGGCACTAATTTTTGTAAAAGCTGGACAGAGAACTGAAGAAACCAAAAGGCAAATGAAATTCTCAGGCAGCCCAGCCCTGGCCAAGGAGAGGGAGGCGGTACCTCCTCAGGGCAGGGCTTCCCAGACCTGGAGGTGTACACTGTGGGGGGCCAGCGGGTTGGGGGAGTGGTCCTGGAATCTTATCAAAATGCAGATTCTGATTCTGGGAAGTTCTGGGGTGAAACCTGGGATTTTACATTTCTAAAAAGCTTTCGGTGACCCTGTTGCTCTTCCTTTGAGCCACGTTGGGTTACAAGGAGGCCACCTCCTTCCGGGAGGACTTCTCTGGGCACAGCTGCAGAGCAGCCACCCTCCACGCTCCAGCTGTCCCACAGTGGAGGGGAGCAGCTCTCCTGCCAACGAACAGCCCCGATGGGCGCCTGCCGGCCACCACCAGTCACCGGCACACTGGGTTCACGTGTTCCTTCCAGGAAAGGGCCCTCCCATGGCAGACCCTGCAGCACGGGGTGCTCCCTGGGCTTCCAGGGAGGGGCCTGAGTTCCTCTCACTCCCTGTGTGGCCCCCACCACTCTCTAGTAGGGGAACCCGGGCAGACCACAACAGCCGGGGTGGTTGTTGTTCCGTGAGTCCTGCGGAAATTATACCAGGGCATTGATCACTGGAGAAGTCAGGCCCTTGGTCCCAGCTCCTTTCTGCAGTAAACCATTTGGAATTAGCAATCCAAATGTCCACAGAGCTTCATGATCTCCCTCAGCTGGTGTGCTGGGCTGAGACCCAGGTACAAGAGGAACCACCTGGCACCAGCCCCGGGGCCTCATCCATCTGTGATGTCACCGGTTGAGGACCCAGCTGGACCCTTTCGTTCCAGCTTAGACATGAGATTTCCAATTATTTTTTCCAATAATTTTCAGAGAGATTCTATCCCAAGTCATCTTGATAAGAGCTTCCATCATGAGTGACTGTGAGCTCCCAGGAAAACCCCATGGGCACTGAATTCCGTCACCAAAGGAAATATTCTGCTACGTTTTAATTTCTCTCTGAAAATCTCTGTACCAGGACCCTAAAAGGGAAGGTAGAGGAAAAACATTAGTTCCCAGCTAAATGGCGCATCTTCAGAAACGTGAAAATCAGCAAGCCTGGTGTCTCTGTCCCCTGAGTGGGATTCTTTCCCCGAGACTCTGGGCATTGAAACTGGAGTGTGTAAGGTGAGAGTGTGGGGTTCAAGTCTATGCGCCGATGAAAACGACGCTGAAACCAGGTAAAGGTGGCCGGCGGTCAACAGCTGGCTTCACTGTTTCCACCTGCTCGGCTGCTGCTTGCAAAGGCCACCGTACACACCACAGGCTTAAACTTTCACGGCAGCCTTACAGCAACAGATGTGACTATTTGTTTTCCACGTGGACTTCATGAAGCTGAAATTTCAGTGACTTTCTCAAGAGCCTGTCCCCAGCAGTGGCAGAGCTGGGACTTGAACAAGCATTACTTACACTCCCTTTCCAGGACACAGCACACCCGTCTCATCTGGGGACCTGCAGGCTGCTCCCACCCACGTTGCCTTGTGCCATCATGACACCTGAGTCAGCTCCAGCTTCACACCCTCTTGTAGACTAGGAAAGTCAGCACCAGCAGGGAGAAAAGGCAAAATTTGACTTCAGGTTTCTCAGCTTCAAACCCTGGACTTGCTCTGCCGGAGCCTGCAGCGGGGACCCAGCCTCCTTTGTCACCTGACAGTCACCATTGTGAGTTTGTTCTGAAGGTTTGAACACCTTGGTCTAAGAGCTCACTTAGAGTGCGACTGGCCACTCACACTGTGGGGTGAATCATTTCCTTGGATCTGGTTCTGGAAATGACACACTGTGGGAGGGAGCCTACACATGAGACCACAGAAGCCAACGGCACTGAGTACGCACTCCAGAATCCTCACCTCTGATCGGGCTTCTCCGGCTTGCCCATGGTGTCGTATCTTGCACCCAGAAGGCTTCAACAGATGTCTGCTGCTCTAAGTAGCAACTCAAATCAAAGAATTAGTAACCACTAATGCATGTGACAGCACTTCTAAAGGTTCAGGTCGAGTGTGGCTCTTATATGTTATCAACATGGTATCATGGTTTCATTTTACCTCCACAGGCAGAAGCGTGGACCTTGCTGTCCTTTTCCACATTAAAAAGAAGAAGACACAGAGTTAGTAAGTGATGAGCTCACATTGTACCTGCGAGTTGGGAGCAGAGCCCGTGGAGGATGCCTGTGTCTCTGCATAAGGGGCAAGAATCTGCCGCCCAGGGCTCAGCTCCCACCTCCCAGTCAATAGACTCCCGCAATGAGAAGGGGGATGTGCCCTGCTGTGCCCGGGTGTTCCCAGCCTCTCCCACAGGAAAGGCTTCCGGTGAAATGCAAGGAAGAGCCTCCAGTTTGACCTTCTCTCCCCCCATCTCCCTCCCTCCTGCGGGAACATGGGCGTAATGGCTGGAGCCCCAGGGTCATCTTGGCACCACGAGAGGAAAAACTAGGGACTCACTTCAGAAACGTCACCCTGATGCCCTTGAACGTGGGGCCAGTGCCAGTCACCGTCCAGTCGTAGGTTCCTCATGACGCAAAGGTAAGCTCACAAACGCCTCGACAAGCAAATGCACCTTTCAGCTGCTGCAGCCGAGTGCTTGTTTCTGTATCCTGCAAGGCTCCAGAAGTGGAGTCAGCACGGGAGTCATCAGATGCAGTGGCACGCGGCCCCCAGGCCCTGCAGTGCCAGGGCTTCGACCCAGCGAGAGGCAGACACAGGCACTGCTTGTCTTGCTCCCTGCTGCAGTCAGAGGCAGCAGCTGCTGCTGGATGAGCCTCCCAGGGTGACCAGGAGGGATCTTTCTGTGTTTTTTTTCCAAGCATGGATCAAGAGGGACATGGGCACTTCGCAGGCTGGAAAGTAGCTGTCCTTCCAGAAGCCTCCTGAGCAATCACCAAGGCAAAGTGAATGAATTTTAATTAAAGTCTTAGAACAATCAAAGACAATCCGGTGTCTCTCCCCTCGGAATGCTGACGGTTCCCGATGGCCCGAGGCTGCGGGAGCAGACAGGCAGGGAGGGGCGCAGCAACCAGGACGGGCAGCCTGTGTCCGGGGCCCATCCCAGCCCCAGCTGGCCCAGTGGGAGCCCGAGGGCTGCTGACTCCCTGAGGCCTCACCCCTGGCCTGACCTCCAGCCTTTCAGAAGTGGGGCCGGTCACTCAGCACTGTCTCTGTAGTCTGGGCCTTCTGAGGCCCTCCAAGTTCAGGAAAAGGAGAAAGGATTAAAAACCCTTTGAAAAAGAGGTTGCTGGAGGCTGGACTTTAATCTGGCCCTGCACAGAGCCTTCAGAAAACCCTCCCGATTTCGGCATCTCCATTTCCTAATCTACAGAATGGAGAGTCTTAGGATTGAATGAGACAAGAATCCAGTGAAAGAATCCAGTATCCTTGTGAAATTTCGTGGAAGCATTACAGTGCTCTTCTCCAGTGGGTGTCTTTTTCTTGGGTGAGCCTGCACAATTTTTAGAAATGTAACTTCTAAGGTTTTGGAAGACAGCTCTGCGTGGGTACTCCCAAGGAGGCTGCCGGTGATCCCACAGCATCAGGGCTTTAAGGATCGCTGGGAGGAATCTGGGGCAGCGCCTCCATTTCGGGGATGAGCAGACAGAGCAGAGTGAAAGCAGGACCACGCCAAGGCCACGCGCTCCCACGGCTCTGCCGTGCCACGGATGCTCTTCCCTCTGCAGCTCCTTCCTGCTGCTTCTGAGTGGTGTGCCCCCATGTGCTGACCTGCCTGCCTGCCTGGTGCCCTCCAGGGCAACTCCTCTCTGAGCAAAATGGCATCTTGTTGTTAACAGCAATAACTATCTTTACACAAACAAATGGCTATAGACACTAAATTCAGGACAAAAATCCAGGGAAGATAAAGCAACTATGGCCAGAAGGGGCTGATTATGGAGAAGCAAGCAGCTTTAAAATAGCTGTGAAAAAATTCCCAGGCTGGGAGTGGGCAGAAGCAGGCTCTGGAGTCGCACCTTGTCCTGCTGCAAAGTCACATCGTCTTCACCTGGCAGGGAATGGACGAACCGTCACCCCCAGCTATGCGGAGACTCCGTGTATAGCCACATTTACAAGTTATCCTAAGCGAGATTGGTGAAGGGGGCTGGATTGTGCCAGTTTTTAAGGACTAAGGCTGGTGGGTGGAGGCAGAAAGATGAAGAGATGACCCGTTCCTGTTTTGATCCTGGTGAAGGAGGAGGTTGCCTAGGAGAGGGGAGACCCTGGAGGGATGAGTGAGGGCTGGGGAATCAGGCAGCAGAGTGAGGCTAGTCCTTGGTCAAATGTACTCAAGGCTGAGGGTGTATTCTGACCTAATTTGGGGAAGGCCTAAAACAAAAACAAAAACAAAAACAAAAAAAGAGCTCCAGAAAGCAGTGAGAAAAGGTCTGCCCTTCACACATGAAGGTGAGTGGTCTGGAGCCACGGCAGCTAGTTTAGATGGATTGCAGCAAAACAGCAGACATGTTAGGCTGTGAGACCCTGGTGCTGATGGGAACCTCTGTTTCATTGATCGATACGTAACCCCCACCTGGAGTGACTGTATTTTGCGCTCTCAGTGACCAGATGGGGAAATTCTAACAGTGCTGCTGTTGGAACTACAGCAGAGTGAAGGTCATAATAGCTGCCTCTTGTTTTTCGATTCTAGAATTTATAAAGCAATTTCAACTATGTGATTCCATGTCGTGGTCGCTGCAACCTCTTCCTTTGGTAGATGATGAAATTGAGATAATGGGAGGTCGCTCAGATTTCCCAAACTGCTGACAATGGGCTGCACTGCCCCTGCTCCTGGTGAAAAATCCAATGAGCTCTCTCCTACTGAGTACACATGAGGGGCCAGAGTGTCACATGAGGGGGTCCTGAGTCTGAAGGCAGTGGCTGCAGTAGAAACGAAGTTCTGGAGGCTGAGAGGGGCAGATCACCTGAGATCAGGAGTTCAAGACCAGCCTGGTCAACATGGTGAAACCTCACCTCTACTAAAAATACAAAAATTAGCTGGGTGTGGTGGCAGGCTACTCGAGAGGCAGAGGCAGGAGAATTGCTTGAACCCAGGAGGTGGAGGTTGCAGTGAGCTGAGATCACGCCACTGCCACTGCACTCCTTCCTGGGTGACAGAGTGAGACCAAAAAAAAAAAAAAAAAAACCAAGAAAGGAAGTTCTGTCCACAGTGAACATGGTGGCTATCTTTTCACAGAGGCTGTGCTGATCAGGTGGGTTCTGGGGAACAGTGTTAGTGCAACCAGACAGGCAGGTGCGTTCTCAGGAGCAAACACAGGTTGGAGGAAGGAGGAAGACCCTGGGGAGTTGGACCCACACTCTGTCAGAGAACAGGCCCTTTGACTGCTCTTCTGGGTATTCGAGCAGAATTATTAATGATGCCTTGCATAGCTTCCATACGTCACTTACGCCACCAGGTTCCAAAACTAAATTTAACCAACACATCTTTGTTTTTAATAACTTTTATTTGCTTTGATTTAACAAAGCAACTGCCCAGTGAATGAACATCTAGTTGACTTGGCCAATGGTAGATACACTGAAGCTTACAAGAACCCTCAATCTTGGGATCAGACTGCTGTGGATTCACATGCTCTATTTATGCTTGTCTAGCTACAAAACGTTCATCTATTGGTGCCACAATTTTCTTTTTTCTTTTTTTTAAATTGCATTTTAGGTTTTGGGGTACATGTGAAGAACATGCAAGATTGTTGCATAGGTACACACATGGCAGTGTGGTTTGCTGTCTTCCTTCCCCTCACCTGTATCTGTCATTTCTCCCCATGCTATCTCTTCCCACCTCCCCACCCCCATCCCTCCCATATTTCCCCCCAACGGACCCCAGTGTGTAGTGCTCCCCTCCCTGTGTCCATGTGTTCTCATTGCTCAACACCCGCCTATGAGTGAGAACATGTGGTGTTTGATTTTCTGCTCTTGTGTCAGTTTGCTGAGAAACATGGTTTCCAGGTTCATCCATGTCCCTACAAAGGATGCGAACTCATCGTTTTTGATGGCTGCATAATATTCCATGGTGTATATGTACCACATTTTCCCTGTCCAGTCTATCATCGATGGGCATTTGGGTTGGTTCCAGGTCTTTGCTATTGTAAACAGTGCTGCAATGAACATTTGTGTGCATGTGTCCTTATGGTAGAATGATTTATAATCCTTTGGATATATACCCAGTAATGGGATTGCTGGGTCAAATGGGATTTCTATTTTTAGGTCATTGAGGAATCGCCACACTGTCTTCCACAATGGTTGAAGTAATTTACACTCCCACCAACCCCACAATTTTCTAACAGCACTTCGATGTTTCCACAAAATTTTACGTGGATACATGATTCTTCCACTGTGCTTATCTCATTTGATCCTAAGGCTCTCCATGCTATAGATGGTGTTTATGTATATAACAGATCTAGCAAAGTGTTTAACATAAGGAATGTTCTGTGAGGGTAGATAAAAGTAAGTGTTAGTGATAGTAAAAATGAGCTTTGCAATATTAGACACACGGAATAGGTAATGTCAGCAACCACACAATTATTACCTGAAGGAGAGTAACCATGCCCCTAAAATAAAAACAAAGAAAAACAAAAGATGAGACAAAATGAAGGAAATAAATTCAAATAAATCATGGAACTAATACATAAGATAATCTTTTAACAGTGGTCAGAGTTTCACGAGAACAGGAATAAGATCTCATTTTCTCCAATGTCATCTCATGGTAAGCACATACTGTTTTTTTGAATGAATGAGTAAGTGAAGACATAAATCGATAGTTCTGGAAGCTAGGTTGATTTCGGATGGGATACCATCTAGGATGAGGCTCCTCCATTCCTTAAGGCCTTAGCATATAGCAGTGATTACATACTGACTCTCTTCGCGGAAGTTTAGTGGCCCCCAGATCTCTAGAATATGCATGATTAATTTAGATATGTGCGTGTCATATATTAACAACGAAGCTCACTAGACATACTTGAAAATTTAAGGAGTAAGTAAGCATACACATATTCTTCTCTCCATCCACCCACGTACCCTCCCAGTGTTCACCTGGTTCCTACATGCCCCAGGCTATCCTCCGGGTCGTGGGTGATACTCCATTCACAAGGCAGGTGCTCCCAGCCCTCCAATGTTAGCCTGGCCATTGAGTAGGGAGATAATGTCAAAAGGCCATAAAGATACACATGGACCATGTAGGAAGGAAGTAACTTTCCTGGAAAGAGTAGTTCGAATCATACATCCTGAGGGCTGCAATCACTTTTTCTTTTTTTTCAAATTCCCAATCATTAGCAATTTTCTGAGGCTACAGTTTTATCCAGATAGCATTAAATTGTATAATTGTCATTCAATACTCCCAGGCTTAGAGATGTTTATGGTGCTCTTCATATTATTAATGGACTTTTACCAATGCTTAATTGCTTGCTGATTACTCTATTCTTCACTCTTAGATCATTCACTCGAAGACACCTCGAGTTATGGAGCTTGGATTTTATCACACAGCCTAATAGTCTTACTTTATTTCCTTTTGTCAAATTCAAAAAATTATTTTTTTTCAGTTATCCTGGATCAAAACTGCTCATCCTAATGCAAAATAAGTAACAGAAATAGAGGATGCAGTGTACGGTCACAGGACACACTCAACTTATGAGACAATTGAGAGAGTGGAGGAAACGAGTGTATGTGCATGTATTTTCATCAGCAATGTGCATTTTAAAGACAGTGCAGCACAGTGGCCACGAATGAAGCTCCTCACATCCAGGAGGGATGGCTGCTCTGCTGAGGGGGCAAAGGAGCAGAGGGGGCATGGGAGCGGAGGGGGCACGGGAGCGGAGGGGACACACGGAACGAGCTACATGTCCAGGCTTCCTCTGCTGGCTTCCTCACAGCAGCAGACGCTCTGCAGACACTTCAACGAAACAGGACTAGAGTGCTCACGACAGAGGCCGCCTCCTAACGCAGTGCCACCGCCTGGGCTACCTGGGAAAGAGGTTTTGACCTGGAAGGACCCCGGACCAACCCCTTCGGGGAGAGAAGGGAGCAGGAGGAGGCGAGGCAGAAGCTGCACTGCAGTTCCGTCTCAGCCAACCAGTCAGCCAATGATCAGATCAATCAGTCAGCCAGTCCTCTGCAGCTGGGACAGCCCTTCAGAGCGTGCCTTACTGAGGTGTGGTGACTGGGCCTTTACAGCCTTGCAATGACCAGTCACTGATGGGGTAGCCTCCAAAAACGGGGGTGCAGTTGAACAGGACTGTTGTCTTTAGCCATGGGCACTGGCTGGAGAGAGACTCAGGTGAGACCTCAGCCACCAACGCTCAGCAAGAGGAGTGATGGGAGTTTAACCCAGAACTGGGCATGCCCTATAACGTTTTCTCCATTCGGTAACATCATGCCTAAAAGCTGGTGAATGAAATAGCCAGGACATTTCTTCCTTGACCCGCTTCCTCCTCTCACTTCTGTTCCACTCCTCTGTCTTCCTGAAACTGCACGCTTCCGAGCAAGGTCTCAGGACACGACTTCGGCTTCCTCCTTCCCATCCACTCCTCAGCAGGGTCCAGTCTGGTCCCTGTGCGTATGTGGCTCAGTAACCACTTCATTTTTGTCTAACAAACTATGACATCCAGGTTTCTAAACACAGCAAAGAGCTTCCTTCCTCAGCAAAGTCCTTCGCATCTCCAGGTTTCCATGACCCCAGACTCCTCCTGTTTTGCCCCATGACGAAGCGGGGCCCTCACAGTCCTGCTTGGTGCTTCATCCTCCTCTGCAAGTCACTAAGCCTTGGCCCTGGCCTGGGTCTTCACCTTTGCCCCTCCATGCTCTGTGCTCTCTCTCCAGACAGCCTCTGCACCCACAACTAAAACCACTGCCTGCACACGTTGGCTTACTAGCTGAGAACGCCAAGCCAGACCCAGCCCCCACCTGACATTCCTCTTCCCTGGCTTCCCTCCTAGTCTATCTCAAACTCATGCCAGCCCTTTCCCCAAGCCCCTCCCGGCGCCCCTCTGCTCTCTGAGGCTATCACTGCCCATTCAGTTGTACAAGCCCAGAAACCAAGAATCACTGGGACACCTGTCTTAGTCCATTCTGTTCTCCTATAACAAAATGGTAATGCGTATGGGTAATTCATACAGAACAGAGATTTATTTCATACTGTTCTGGAGGCTGAAAAGTCCAAGGTCCGGGGGCACATGTCTGGCAAGGGTCTTCTTTCTGTCTCATTCCATAGTAAAAAGCAGATGGAGGCTGGGAAAGGGAGAGAGAAAAGGGAGGAGGGGAGGGAAGAGAAGAAGCCAAACGCATCCGTTTTAGCAGGAACCCACTCCTCTGGCAATGGCCTTAATCCATTTATGAGGACAGTGCCCCTGACCCAGTTGCCTCTCAAAGATGCCAACTGTCAACACTGCTGCGTTGGGGTTGAAGTTTCCAACACATCAACTCTGGGGAACAGATTCAAACCACAGCAACGCCTTTCCCTCTCTTACTTCTCAAGTTCAATCTATCACCGTGACATGTGGTTTTATTTCCTCCTATGTCTCTTAGACAAAAGTTCATCTCTGCATTTTTCCCACCACTACTGAGGCCAAAAGATGCTGGGATCATTGCAATAACAGCAGTGTTTACCTGCATCTCTACTCCAGTGCATGCACCACAAGATAATCAAAGTGATCTATTATTTAAAATGAAAATCTCATGCTGCCACCCTATTACTTAACGCCCTCGGTGGATTTCTATTATTTTTCACAGAAACAAAAAGATGCACTCATGACTTCCTGCCGTGCCTGATGGGGTCTGGCCACCCCTGCTTCTCGGCCCCCAACCGAGCACTCACACCACCCCATCCCCACCTTTGCACACTCTCCCCTGGGGTGGAACACTGTTCCCCGTGCCTACTTACTCCCGGTATCTGTCCAGTGTTAGCTTGAGGGTCTCCTCTCTTTGGGAAACACGCCCTTCTTCATGACCTGGGAAACAGCCCTGGCACCTGCTCTCATGTGTATCTCTCTGTCACAGTGCTTACTGTACATGAAACTTTCCATTGGTTCATGAAATTATGGAATTAAAATCTGACATTCTCCTTCTACTGTAAGCTTGTGAGTATAGAGACAGTTCAGGCACAGTGCTCAAGACGTATTTTTTGGCTGGATAGAGGTGGGGTTGAGTGAATGCATAAATGAGTTCACGGAGATGTGGAAGACACAGTGATGAACAGACACCTGCTCTGGGAATGACGACCACATCGGTGTTGAGAATGCTGTTTGCCAGGCCTGGAGACAGGGAGGCTCTCTGTCCAGCACATGTGGAGAGCAGCCTCAGGACAACATGCCCTGCCGGCACTTTGGTCACAGACTTTGAGCTTCCAGAACTGTGGGAAGTGGATTCCAGACGTTTAGGCTGCCCAGTCTGTGAGATGTTATTGTGGAAGCCCAAAGCGACTCACACACTGGCTAAAGCAAATTCCAGAGCATCTGAGACCGAACATTCCTGGAGAAAACTTTTCAGTAAACCAAAGAGTAATCAATATTATCATATTGCTAAAATATTTTTATTGAAAAAAAAAGACAAAATCTGAAAGTCTTCCATTGAGTTTTATCGTAAGAAAGTCACTGATGTTCTTGAAGAGAGTGTTTCCAGGGGAAATGTCATGAGAATGGATGAGAAGCAGGAAATGCAGATGGCATGGAGGCCACGTTTCTTGCAGATCTTGGTGGACAGAAGACATAACACAGGACTGCAGCGGGAAGCAGGAAGTGAATGGGGGTGGAGACATTTGTTTGTTTGAGGCAGAGTTTCGCTCGGTCATCCAGGCTGGAGTGCAGTGGTATGATCTCAGCTCACCGCAACCTTCGCCTCCAGGTACAAGCAATTCTCCTCCCTCAGCCTCCCAAGTAGCTGGGCTTACAGGTGCCCACCACCATGCCTGGCTAATTTTTGTACTTTTAGTAGAGACAGGGTTTCACCATCTTGGCCAGGCTGGTCTTGAACCCCTGACCTCATGATTCACCCACCTCAGCCTCCCAAAGTGCTGTGAGCCACTGCACCCAGCCTTTCATTATTGTTGTTGGGATGACCAAGACCAGGTGTGCTCATGCTGGTGGGGGCTCCAATGGGGTGGAGGCTGGAAGGGAAAGGAGAGGTGAAATGCTGCTAGGAGGAGGTTCCCAACAAGACAGACCCACCAGGCACCAATCACAGGTGGGAAGGTAAGTGTGATGATTAATGTCAGGTGTCAACTTGACTGGGGTATGGGGTGCCCAGATAGTTGGCATCAATATTTGTCCCCTCCATCTCATGTTAACATTTTTTTAACCTGAGATTTAAAAACCTCCCGTGTTGCGGGTGGGACCTAGTGGGGATGTTTGGGTCATGGGATGGATGGTTCATGAATTGCTTGGTGCTATCCTCTTAGTAATGAGCTCTCACTCTATGAGTGAGAACTATCAGCAATATTTGATTGTTAAAAATAACCCAGCACCTCCTCCCCACATCTTCCTCCCTGTCCCACCATGTGATGACTTCTCCCCAAGCCTTCTGCCAGGAGTAGAAGCTCCTGGAGGCTTCGCCAGATACAGATGGTGGTGCCATGCTTTCTGTGTGGTGTGTAGAACTGTAAGCCAAATAAACCTCTTTTCTTTATAAATTACCCAACCCCAGGCACTCCTTTATAGCCATGTAAAACAAAGTAAAACAGTTGGTCAAGCATGATTTCTGGGTGTTTCTGTGAGGGTGTGTCCAGAAGAACCAGTAAACTGAGTAAAGAAGAAGACGGCCCTCACTGATGTGGGAAGGTGTCATTCAGTCCATTGAGGGTCCCAGTGAAACAGAACAACAGTGAAAGAGCAGATTCCCTCTCTGCTCGAGCTGGGACCTCCACCCTCTCCTGCTCTTGGACATTTGTGCTCCTCGTTCTTTTCTGGACTTGGACTTGGACTCACACGAATGACTCCACTGGTTCTCAGCCCTTTGGGTTTGGACTGGAACAACACTACCAGTTTCCCTGGGTGTGCAGCCAGTAGATATAGACTGTGGATCTTCTTAGCCTCAATAATTATGTGAGCCAATAATCCCCCATGATAAATCTATCGATATGTACTATATTGGTTTTGTTTCTACGGAAAGTCTAAAATAGTAAGCAAAGCAAAATAGAGGGAAGAGAAAGGAAGGATGAAGCTTCAAGTCAGTTTTTAAGTTTGGTGTCCTGAGAGCTAAGTCTGTCTTGACTGAAGGACTCCATTTTCTCTGAAGTCTGAGGGAGTTCCATGTGACAATTCTGGGTGGCTCTCAGGGATAGAGCTAAGAAGCATGGGGGAAAATTTATCTATGCAAGTTTAAGTTCAATAGAGTATCTCAATAGTGATAATTGTTGTAATAGTGGTAGAGTATCTCAATAGTGATAATTGTTGTAATAGTGGTAGAGTATCTCAATAGTGGTAATTGTTGTAATAGTGGTAGAGTATCTCAATAGTGGTAATGGTAGTAATGATATCTAACTTTCATTGAGCATTTATCACATGCCAGCCTTTAAGTTATCTCATCCAATTATTTCAGTAACCTGATGAGGTTGGTATCGTTATTACTTTTATTTTGCAGAAAAAATTAAGATACATAAAGGGGAAGTAACTTTCTGAAGGTCACACTATCAGAAGTTAATCCAAACATAGAAATCACTTGACTGGTAGTGAGTTCCAGGCTACTGATAGTAAGTTTCCCTAAATTGCATAATGATTATTTAGATCAAAAGTAGAAGTTTCTTTTAGAAATAGAGGATAAAAATGCTTTGTTAGGGAAGGCTGGCCATTTTCCCACCAAATACTTAAAATAACCACTTGTTAGATATGCTGGAAAGAATAATTCCAACACTAAAAATGAGATGACAGTAACTCGGTAGTTTAAAAACCCTGCATTTTGGAATCCTGGAGGTCCATGAACATCACCCAGGGTTATTCAAGAGGAGCTGCCTTATTTCTTTTCTGTCTCTTCGCTGTCGTAAGTGAAACAGCTACATTCCCACTGGCTCTCATGTGTCTCGGGACCACATGTAAAATTCCTTATCAAAAAGTTCTATGGATAGGAAAATGCCTAGAAGCCATCAGAATGAAAATCCCTCATTGTGTTCTAGCCATTTAATTCTGTGGAAAGAATTTTCTGGAAGGCGGGTGTGAACTGGTGGCTGGAACAGCCAGCCTTTTCTATGCTGTCTAGTCTGCCATCCTGAGACTGCAACCTGCCTGCTAGGTGCTGCACTGCCTGGCTCTCAGCAGAATCCCCTCCTCTGAGAAGACCATTCAGGGATTCCCAACCTGGAGCAGCTTTGTAACCCACTGGGGCTCCAAACACCAAGTGGCTGGGCCACCCTGAGCACCTCTGCAACCTGGGCCCACCTCGGGAGAGGATTCGCATTTGCAGCAGGGATGGGATTCGCATTTGCAGCAGGGGCGGGACTCGCATTGGCAGCAGGGATGGGATTCGCATTTGCAGCAGGGACGGGATTTGCATTTGCAGCAGGGATGGGATTCGCATTGGCAGCAGGGATGGGATTTGCATTTGCAGCAGGGGCGGGACTCGCATTGGCAGCGGGGATGGGATTTGCATTTGCAGCAGGGGCGGGACTCGCATTTGCAGCAGGGATGGGATTCGCATTTGCAGCAGAGAGAGGATTTGCATTTGCAGCAGGGATGGGATTCACATTTGCAGCAGGGATGGGATTCACATTTGCAGCAGGGAGAGGATTTGTATTTGCAGCAGGGATGGGATTCGCATTTGCAGCAGGGAGATGATTCGTATTTGCAGCAGGGATGGGATTTGCATTTGCAGCAGGGAGAGCATTCGTATTTGCAGCAGGGATGGGATTTGCATTTGCAGCAGTGAGAGGATTCGTATTTGCAGCAGGGACGGGATTTGCATTTGCAGCAGGGACGGGATTCGCATTTGCAGCAGGGAGGGGACTTGTATTTGCAGCAGGGAGAGGATTTGCATTTCCAGCAGGGAGAGGGTTTGCATTTGCAGCAGGGATGGGATTCGCATTTGCAGCAGGGAGAGGATTTGTATTTGCAGCAGGGACGGGATTTGCATTTGCAGCAGGGAGAGGATTTGTATTTGCAGCAGGGACAGGATTCACATTTGCAGCAGAATCCAGGACAGGAAGCTGCAGGTGCCCGGCCTGGGCTGCACCCACTTCCTCCACTGGTGGGAGGCTCCCTCCCCATCCTCTGAAAATGTGGGCTGTGGAACCGCACTGGCAGGCAGCTCTCTGCTCACACGGAAAGCGCCTGACTCAGCTACTTCTCCCTGGTGCCGGCAGATTCCCCCCGGGCGGGGAGTGTAGGCTGCGGCCAGGCTCTGGGTGACCCATGGGACCATTCACCACTGTCACCCCAGGTCTGGGTCCACCAAGCGGCCACCTAGACCTTCTGCGCTTCCTTCCAGGATGTAATTCCGGGGCTGGGCCCCGGCGGTTCATTGCCAATTGGTGATCCAGCTGCCGTTCCCATGGTGATTTCCCATCCAGCCCACACACTCTGGCTCTCACCTCCTCCCTTCGCTGTAACCTCCGCTAAGTAGATGCAAAAGATTAATATGGCAGCAGCCATTTAATGAACTCGGCAGTGGTGCAGAAGCTTTCAGCTCCTTCCTGGAGCGAATTCCTGGAGCAGCGAGGCCTGGGCCTCTCAACCGCTGAGGGAGGGGCCCCGGCTTTCCTGCATCTCATCTCCCGCCCCACTGTCGACTTCAGTTGCGGCAAATGCCTGCCCAGGCAGTCTCCGGGTTTGGGGAAGAACCCCTTTTCTTTACCTCTGTGTGTAATCATTTTATCTCTCCACACCAGTGAGAGAGGAAAACAGGAAATAAAGGGAATGAAGGATGGTGCAAACTTTCTCTCCCAACAGGCCAGGGAAGGGAAGAAGAAAGGGGCAGTGAGAGGTGGGCAGGCGTGGAGCAGCAAAGTGGCCATCTGGAGCCCCCGTTGCTTGGGCCTCTTTATGTGGTCACAGAGCAAACCAGTTCCTTCGTCCACCTGTGAAATAGGAAGAAGCTGGGCCCCACACAGTGTGAGGCCTTAAGGGTTCTGAACAGTATCTGCAGAGATGTTTCTTTACAAGGAGTGGGTGGCAGGGTTCATATCGGTATCCTGCATTGTAAGGGTGCTCATCCTCTCTCCTTTCTCCATTCGTTTTCCTCCCCACTCAGCAGTCTCCGGTGGGAGCCAGTTCTGGGCTGCGCCCTGCAGAGGAAGTGACAGAGCAGTAGCATCAGCATCTTGTACACACACCACCATTTTAAGTCCCCTTGATTAAAAACTGCCTAAATCCAGCCCCAAAACACCAGCCTAATGGCTAACGTCAGCATGACCAGAAACATTCCAACCCTGAGATAAACCCTTCTCTAACCAGAAACATGCCATTCCCAAAATAACCTACGCTCTGACCAGAGACATTCCAGCTCTGCAATAAACTTTCCCACCAGGCAGACACATTCTGAGCCTGAAATAAGCTCCCCCTTCCTAAACCCTTAAATACCCTTCATCTGTAAGACAGAATGATCTTGACAGAAATTGGACAGAAGCCCCTCTCAGGCTTCTTCTCCAAAATAAACCTGTCTTTGTTGAGCTGCTTTTCATGTTTCTTTCTTCTTTCTTTAGCTCCGTGAGAAAGCCTTCCTGTTCTGTCCTGACCACCTGCAACTGCCCCACCCGAGAAGTGTGGCTCTCACATGGAACTGTGGGTGCTTGGCTTCTTGGGAAGGGGCTTCCAGGGCTGGCCTGGCTGTGGTGCTCACACAGGATACAGGTCTGTACCTCCTGGGCGAACGTGAACATCCCCTGAGGTGACCTATGGAGAATCCTCTAGTCCCAGAATGGTCAAAGGTCCTTTCAGGGAATGTCTCTGCCATGTATGCCTGCTACCAGTAGAAAGAAATAAAGCTTCACTGTCAAGGTAAAGTAGGAGAAACAGTTAGGAAAACTAATTATGAAAAGGATACAGGACAAAAGTGCAAGATCAAGGGCACCTCATGGAGGCTGACTGCAATGGGAGGGGTTTCAGCATCAGAAATCCTGAGTCCAAACCTCCCCTCTGGTCCCTGCTAACCATGCAAGTTAAGGGACTTGTTTGACCTCACCGGCAGGACCATTCATGGATGAGGGTTATGTGCACCAAGCCTGGCCCAGTGTGGGTACCAATCAGTGGCTGATGCTATTCTCTGTTTTCCTGCCTCTTCTGCTCTCAGCCTTATCTGAATCTTCCCGACCAAAATTACTGTGGAGGGGAAGAACATCTCCTGACACTTACCCCGGGCTGCTCGGAACCCCGTGCTCTGGCAAAACCATTACTTCTCTCTCCGGCCTTTCCTCTTTGGTGACGCTACCTGTGGGCAGAGCTAAGGAGGATTTGGACCCTGGATAGTGGGTGTTGAGTTTGTTGGGTTGTTTCCAAGAACTAAAGGTGACATTGCCCCAGTGACGATCACAAATTGTAGATGAATAGGGGAACAGAGTCAGAATCAGAGAAGCAACGCCCAATGAGGGCTCCAAGGGCTAAATGTGGAGCATGGCTGGCAGACCAGGCTGGACGCTGTGGAGGAAGTGACCAGAGAGGCAGGCTCTGGTCCTGAGACACGTGTTCTCACTGAACTTCTGGGTTAGGTCCCACCAGCCTCAGCAAAGTCAGGAAGGGAGAGCAGACGCAAGGAGGCTCATCCCAGGTGGGCACCCCACTTTTTGGCCCCTTGAATCTGTGCCCAGAAAAAATTTGCTTCAGTAGTTTCAATTGCTGGGTAATTTGTTTTTAGTTCAAACTAAACTCGCTATGATTATTGTTTTAAAACTTCAGAGCAACTTCACATTTTATTTAGTGGAATCATAGTCATTTGTTGAGTCAAAAGCATTGATAATAAGAGAAAGGCTGCTCTGATGCAGACTTCAGAAAAGAAGCCGATCTCCCCTTTCACCACCAAGGTACAGACACAGTTTCAGTGAATGGCTTGTCATTTGGTCCAGAAAATATTTTGCTTATTAGACCTCAAGCTGCATAATATCAATGATTTTTTAAAGTCCTCATAAAAGGACTTATATGTAAGCAAGGTATGAGACTCATAAAATTAGTGCAGTATAGGCTTAAAATCGTATATTCACAAAAAGCTGGAGAAAGACAAATTAAAATGCAATTTCTGCATTTTTCTTACAATTAAACTAAAATCTGATTTGCTTTTCTACAGAAAGGAAAAAAAGAGATGGCACTTCTAAGTTTCTAATTCCTAGAGGTTAGACTTCTCTGAAGGTGCATGCACTTGTTTTTCAGCTAGTAGCACATTTAACACTCAATCTAAACTTGCAAAGCCGTTTCTGAAAGTTCATTTTCACTTCAATTGCAGAATGAAAGTCTCTCTGTAGGGGCCCCACTGGAAGAAGGAGAAGTGGTACCCAAGCCTGTTCCACAGCTAATGCTCACCCTGGCAGCTTTGCTGAGAGCCCTTCTTAGGTACATCTAGTCTAGGGGAGACGTTTGTGTTCTCACCACAGCACCACATGGGGACACCCTGAAGCTTGGGATCTCTGCAGCTTCTCCCAGACATGGTGACTTTCCCCTTCATCCTGGTTGATGATGCAGCAGAGCGCTGGGCAGGGATGTCTGTGCCCAACATGCAGAACATCACAGCTATGAGTGACTGTGGCTTACACTAGGTGGGCATGGCTGGCCGCGACCCCCTTACCACTTCAGTGAGATTTTCCTCTATCTCTGTGGTTCCACTTCCACACCTGCCCCAGACGTCCCTGCCCCAGCACTCTGAGTTTGAGTTCTTCAGTGGTCTCTGACCTGTCTGCCTAAACCCTGCTGAGTAGACCTGAGGGAAGGCAAAGTCCACATGGTAGGGCCTCAGTGATTTGCCGGTCAGATGGTCAGCAATGATGGATGGAAGATCTGAGCGATGGTAAGGTCCACGTGGCAGGAGCCTCAGTACTTTGCTGATCAGATGGTGAACGATGATGGGTAGAATCTGCAACAAGAGGCCCAGATGGAATCGAATCCCAGGAATGCCAAGCAAGTCACCTCAGGGTTTGCCTCATCTCGTTGTATAGACCACCCCAGTCCCAATCCAGGACTCATATGCTCCGAGCGCATTGTCAATCTTTCGAAAGACCTAGTCATTTTCCCACAGTGGGATACATAACATTAAAATTAATTAATAG
Organism: Saimiri boliviensis; assembly: GCF_048565385.1. NCBI lineage: Eukaryota > Metazoa > Chordata > Mammalia > Primates > Cebidae > Saimiri > Saimiri boliviensis. The sequence continues at coordinate 2,289,762 of NC_133449.1, read as the reverse complement.
AAGAGAAATTAAAACTGGAACTAAGCTGAACATAAATTATTCTCTTTTTTTAGGAAGAAACCCCCATGGTCCATGAGTGCAGTGTGTGAAGACGGGGGTGCCTGCAGGCTTCCAGCATCATTGCCTCCCACTGGATGAAGACACGCGGCCATGCACTCCTTCCAGGCCAGGGTCTCCTCTGCTGGGAATGGGGGCAGTGGTGCCCTTCTCACAGGGCTGTTCTGAGAGAATAGACCTAATGTGCTCAGGGAGCACCGGATGCGTGGTGAGCGTTTAAGTGCAGAGAAGCTCTTACCGCCAGAAGAGTGCAGAGGGGCTTTGGCTGTCCTCCGGGTCTTGCAAGTGAGTGGATATGGCCGCCCCACACAAAGGCCTCTAGGGAGAGACCTGCGGTGGTCTCAGCAGATGGAGCTGAGTGTGGAGAGTAGGGCAGGGGCACTCGCCAGGCCTGAGTGCAGGGCACAGTTAAGCATTGGGTGGAACTGAGCGGGTGACTGCCGCCCAGCATCTTCACTTCCACACTGGGAAGGTGGGGAGAGCTTTTTCCAGAAGCCAGAGTCATTCTGAGAACTGACTGAAAAGTGTGTGTGAATGCCATCCACAGAGGCCATGTGACTTAGAGGGCTACATGTGCCGGGAGGGGTTGCATGTGCCTGGCTCCGGGCTCAGCTGTAGGACTGGGGTGGGGTGCAGAGGAAATGTGGCTTGTCACCCCGAGACTCAGCCTGTCAGTGAGGGACTGTCATGCCATTTTCTTGCTTTGCCTCAAACTCTCATGTTGTGTACAATGAAGAATATAAAGGATGGATTTCTGGGTATGAGTATTGTGTGATGACCCCGAAAACCAGCGAGTTCGAGTTTGGAAAGGCAGTATGGCAGCTTTGACACCAGGCAAATCAGTGGCAGCCTGAGCCAGCCAACGCTTCTGCATTTCCTGAATATTTAAGCCAGCCTCACAAGCTTATTTAGAACATTAGAGATAATGTGTGTACAGGAGCTGACTCCTGAAGAGCAGTAGGCATCAAGAGAAATACCTGTTGTTATTGTAACCACAATCAGCGTGGTTCTCTGCTCCAGCCTGAGGGCCTGGCTCCATGGGGTGGCATCTACTAGGAGCCAGACATAGCTCCAGAAGTCGAGAGAGGAACATGAGCCTGTACTGCCTGCTCTCTAGGGGAGCGAGGAAGAGGGGCTGGTCAGAATGCAGCACATGCAGGAAGGCCCCTTGCGCTCCCTTCACCCAGTCATCTCCCTAAATGCTGTGGCTCATGACGGCTGCTCATCACTGCCAGCTCCCAGCACTCCTAAAGCACCCCTGCCCCTGTGTCACACCCCTCCCACATCAGCCACTTATGAAGCCACCTGGCCTGCTGTCACCTGCATCTCCTCTTCACCCTCACCCAGCCAGTACAACTATGTCCTGACCTAATGCTGACCAGGCAGGCAAGAGACCCTTCCTCTAAGAGCAGAGGTGGGGAAGCTCACTGCAAATGCATACATGCATGTGTACATGCACGCATGTGTTTGTATACACATCCAGACACATACGCACATGCACACGCACACACACACGGGTGTGTATATATACATATCTCCCCATCCCATGGTCAGCCCTTTGTATTCTTTGCCTATTTGCCTGACTCCTACACCTGTCACTAGAATTCCCTGCCTCCAGCCCTCACTCAAGCATCGTCGCTTTGCTGCCTTGGCCATGCTCTGCCTGCCAAGGACTCCTGCCCTGGGACCCTCTGGTGCCCACTGGTCCTGGAGATGCAGTCTTGTACTTGTTACATAACTGTCTGCTTCTCGTCTGACTCTGTGACTAGAGAGTGTTTCAAAGGCAGGCACCAGATATGAGTCATCTTTGCCTCTGCAGCAATTTCTACAATATCTAGGGCATAGTAACTCTCATTTAATGAATCAAATAATGAACAAATGAAGTAAATAAAATTACTATATGAATAATGCAAGGAAAAAAGAACATTGCTGGTATGTCCATAATTAACTCAAAGATATGATTACTACATATGAACGCAAGATACTGTGTAAGTCAGGAAGTGGCATGGCTCAGTGTCAGATCAGGGCATGTACAGATTCCTGTAGTATATATACCGCAGAAAATACGTGCTGGATGGGGCCCAGCATCATTTTTGAAACGTCGTTGAGATGTCAGTGACATATAGTAAAATACAAGACCATAAGTGCACAGCTTGTAGAATTTTTACACATGTGTACTCGTGTAGCCACCAGCAGATGAGATACAGAACACGCCCCCACCAAGAAGAAAGAGAACACAGTGTGCTTCTCCATTAGAGAGCCTCTCCAGAGCACCTCTTCTAGTGATTGTGGCCCATCATCCTGAAGGAAAGGGCAGCCCCGGTGAGGCCGTAGAGCAGGGAGACCTGTTTGTATCTCACCCAGAGTCCCAGGGTGCTGTGGACCAGGCTGCCCGTGGATCTGCGTCTCCAGAAATGACAAGCTGAAGTCCTAACCTCCAGTACTTGTGAATATGGCCTTATTTGGGTATAGGGTTTTTGCAGGCATAATCAATTTAAGATGAGGTAGTTAGGGTAGTCCCTAATCCAGTGTGTCTGGTGTCCTTATAAGAAGAGACCCAGACACGCAGACAGGGGGATCAGTATGGGAAGATGGAGACAGAGATTGCAGTGATGCATCTGTGAGCCAAGGAAGGTGGTGGGGGGAGGGGGCTGCCAGCCACCATGAGAAGCCAGGAGAGAGGCAAGTTCCCCTCAGAGCCTTCCGAAGGACCTGATGTGCAGGCACCTTTCGTATGCTTTAGCTGTGCCCCCACCCACATCTAAACTTGAACTGTATCTCCCAGAATTCCGACCTGTTGTGGGAGAGACCAGGGGGAGGTAGCTGAATCATGGGGGCCCGTCTTTCCCATGCTATTCGTGTGATAGTGAAGAAGTCTCAGAAGAGCTGATGGGTTTATCAGGGGTTTCTGCTTTTGTTTCCTCATTTCTCTTTTACCGCCACCATGTAAGAAGTGCCTTTCACCTCCCACCATGATTCTCAGGCCTTCCCAGCCATGTGGAACTGTAAGTCCAATTAAACATCTTTTTGCTTCCAGTTTCAGGTATGTCTTCATCTGGAATGTGAAAATGAACTAATACAGTAAATTGGTACCAGTCGAGTGGGGTACTGCTGGAAAGATGCCTGAAGATGTGGAAGCGACTTTGGAACTGGGTAATGGGCAGAGGTTAGAACAGTTTGGAGGACTCAGAAGAAGACAGGAAAATGTGGGAAAGTTTGCAGCCTCCTAGAGACTTGTTGAATGGTTTTGCCCAAAATGCTGATAGTGATATGGACAATAAGGTCCAGGCTGAGGTGCTCTCAGATGGAGAGGAAGAACTTGTTGGGAACTGGAGCAAAGGTGACTCTTGTTATATTTTAGCAAAGAGACTGGAAACACTTTTCCCCTGCCCTAGAGATTTGTGGAACTGTGAACTTGAGAGAGATGATTTAGGGTATCTGGCAGAAGAAATTTTTAAGCAGTGAAGCATCCAAAAGGTGATGAGGGTGCTGTTAAAGGCATTCCATTTTAAAAGGGAAACAGAGCATAAAAATACAGAAAATTTGCAGCCTGATGATTCAGCAGGAAAGAAACCCCCCTCCCTGCTTTTTTTTTTTTTTTTTTTTTGAGGAAAAATTCAATTTGGCTGCATAAATTTGTATAAGTAGCAAGGAGCTTAATGCTAATCCCCAAGACCATGAGGTAAATGTCTCTAGGCCATGGCAGAGACCTTCACAGCAGCCCCTCCCATCACAGGCCCTGAGGCCCAGGAGGAAAAAGTGGTTTTGTGGGCTGGGCCCAGGGTCCCCATGCTGTGTGCCCTCTAGGAACTTCATGCCCTGTGTCCCAACTGCTCCAACCATGGCTGAAAGGGGCCAGTGTAGAGCTCGAACTGTGGCTTCAGAGGGTGGAAGCCCCAAGCCTTGGCAGCTTCCACGTGGTGTCAAGTCTGTGAGTACACAGAAATCAAAAATTGAGGTTTGGGAACCTCCAGCTAGATTTTAGAAGATGTATGAAAACACCTGGATGCCCAAACAAAGGTTTGCTGCAGGAGTGGGGCTCTCATGGAAAACCTTTATTAGGGCAGTGCAGAGGGAAATGTGGGGTTGGAGCCCCCAGAGTCCCCACTGGGATACTGCCTAGTGGAGCTGTGGTAAGAGGGCCACCATTCTCTAGACCCCAGAATGGTAGATTCACCAACAGCTTGCACCATGCTCCTGGAAAAGCTGCAGACATGCAACACCAGACTGTGAAAGCAGCCAGGAGTAGGGCTGTACCCTGCAAAGCCACAGGGGCAGCGCTGTCCAACACCATGGGAACCCACATCTTGCACCGGTATGACCTAGATGTGAGACCTGGAGTAGACCTTTAAAATGTTACTGCCCCCCCTGGATTTTGGACTTGCATGGACCCTCTAACCTGCTTTGTTTTGCCGTTTTATCCTATTTGCAATGGCTGTTTACCCAATACCTGTACCTACATTGTATCTAAGAAGTAACTAGCTTGCTTTTGATTTTATGGGCTCATGGGTGGAACGGACTTGTCTTGTCTCAAATGAGACTTTAGACTGGACTTTTTGGTTAGTGCTGAAATGAGTTAAGACTTTCGGGGACTGTTGGGAAGGCATGATTGGTTTTGAAAATGAGAGGATATGAGATTTGGAGGGTCCAGGGGTGGAATGATATTGTTTGGCTGTGCCTCCACCCAAATCTCAACTCAACTTGGATCTGGCAGAACTCCCACATGTTGTGGGAGGAACCCAGGGGGAGGGAATTGAATCATGGGGGCCGGTCTTTTCCCATGCTATTCTTGTGATAGTGAATAAGTCTCATGGGATCTGATGGGTTTATCAGTGGTTTTCACTTTTGCTTCCTGCTCATTTTTTTCTTGCTACCACCATGTAAGAACTGCCTTCTCCCTCCTGCCATGGTTCTGAGGCCTCCCAGCCATGTCTAACTAAGTCCAATTAAACTTCTTTTTGTTCCCCATTTCATGTATGTCTTTATCAACAGCATGAAAATGAACTAATGCAACCTTGGTATTTGACTTCTAACCTCCAGAAAGGTGGGAGAATAAACATTTGTCAGGTGAAGCCAACCACCTTGTGCTTATTATGACGATCCTAGGAAACTAACATACATCCATGACGTGTGCCTCTGACAACTGCCACCTTGCTTGCATTTGTTGAGAACTGTCTCACAAACCTACTGTCTTGATCTGTTCTCATGCTGCTGTAAGGAACTGCCCCAGACTGGGTAATTTATAAAGGAAAGAGGTTTAATTGAGTCACAGTTCCACAGGGCTGGGAAGGCCCCAGGAAACTTACAATCATGGCTGAAAAGGAAACAAACATATCATTCACATAGTGGCAGCACAGAGAACTGCCAAGTGAAGCGGGGGGCAAAACCCCTATAAAACCATCAAATCTTGTGAGAACTCACTCACTATCATGAGAACAGCATGGTGGAACTGCCCCCGTGATGTAATAATCTCCCACAAGATCCCTCCGCTAATGTGTGGGGATTATTACAATTCGGATTATAATTCAAGATGTGATTTCAGTGGGGACACAGAGCCTGACCATATCAAACTTGAGAATAATCTGTAATTGTGGGTACAGTGAAACATTCAACACTTATGGAACTAAGAGACTCAGGGCACCCTCATGTTGCCTCTCCCATACCCGTGTTCTGTGAATAGCTGACTAATCAAGACTCAGACGTGCTCCTGTTTTGATGATGCTTTCTTATACCGAGGATTTACTCAAAATGAAAGTAACAAAATTCCATGTTTTCTATTCATTGGCTATCTGAAAGAAAGCAGAAAAATGTAAAATTAATATCCCTAGGGTTCCCATTTTGGTCCTCTGATCCTCCTTGTCCTCATCAAGTAAATCTACTTCTGATTTTGAAGGAGAATGGTCACCCTTCAATAAACTTTCATGGTCTAGTAACATCACTCATTCTCCAATGAGCATGAATATATTTCATTCATTCATTGACCTAGTGAATAATTATTGTCTACCAAGACCCTAGAACAGTAATCAGCAATGAAGAGAATATCAAGAAGTATCTATGACCTGTTTTTAGAAAGCACACATTGTCATCGAATGGTACAAACTGTAAATTAAATATGGAGAAAGGTTTTAAGCAAAATATTTAGAATTTTCTGTGGGTTTCAGAAGCTCATCTTGAAATCTCTGCAGAGCTCACTGGTGCTGTGGAGTCCTTGAACAGAAACTTCCGTTGGAAATCTTCATTGCTGGCTGGAAAGAGCATTTAGACTTGGAATCACCATAAGATGAAGGAGAGAACTCTGAGCATTGCATGAGGGATCTTGTGGTCATCACGATGCTGTTGCAAACATTGGCCATATTTTCGTGGTAGTCAATTTAGCTGTGATTTTATGATTGTACCTAGCCTGAAAATGCTGAATCATACAGAGACATTGAGTGCTTATCTGTGAAGGACAAACATTCATGGAATGGAATTTGTGCAACGGGTAAAGAAGTCCTTGTTCTTTTCTGAAGAGTCAAGAAGTCCCATAACTGTATCTGCTGCAGCCAGGCATGCATTACGCTGGGTACTGGTCACAGCCCTAGTCGACAGCATTTTTCTCAAGTTAACACTCAATCCTCTTAGACCATCGAGAATGCGGTACAGACCCTCTCCAGTGGAATGCCTTTTGATCTGCACAAGTTTCCAAATCTCTTTTTCACATGGATCCAAATCCCAATTAACTGCACATAATTTACAGCTGAGAGTTATATTAAACTGAGGTAGGCTATACTACAGCCAAACGGTCTAATAAATTCAAATTACTTTTAAGTTATCGAATCTTATGAATAATTTACGGTATTTCAGAATATAAGCATGTTCCGTTGGTCGTAATACACACAAGCACTCTAGACAATGTTGACCTGAAAATGCAGAAATTAAATTTAGTTGTCTGAAATTCATTCTCATTTTAAAAAGTTTGCACTGATCAAGTTACTGGATCTCACCCAACAAAGATAGGTCCCTTTCTAGAGGTAATTCAGAAAGCATGTAACATGCTCAAGCCTCTGCTACCCCACTTGATGTGCCCGGAGGTGTGTCTCTCCTCTCACCTGTGTAGGACACCTGATGACTCTTTCCCCTGAAGCCGCACCTCTTCCATCTAGTTCTTCTGTGTTCTCATTCCACTCTGCATGGTCTTTTGCTGCAACACGTTGATCAAGCCTGTCTGTTGATACCTCTCTGTTTTCCTTTGGTACTCTAAATACTACCACACAGGGACTACGTTTTATTCACATGTGTGGCTCCAGGACCTATGACGATGCCTGGGACACAATGGAAACACATATATATTTTCTCAACAAATGAATGAATAAATGAATGGACTCTGTGGACTCCCAAAATTGTCCTGCAATGGCTGTAGTGACCTAGCATCCTATGACTATTTTACAGAATTATAGCTTAACCCATAATGATCCCCTACTTGTGCAAGGTGTGTGATTAACACTTCAAGGAGCATGTCTGACAATTTTCCTTGTCTGAGTTGAGGAAATATGTGGGAAGAAATTGCATTTTCTCTTTTGACCAGTTTGTTTCATCATTTCCACATACGTGGCCATGAGGCTGAAAGAATTGTGCAGATGTCTAACTGCTTGAAGGTTGTGGAGGCATTAGGTTTTAATGCCTCAATAGATCCCTTTCTATCTAACCACAGAAATTAATCTTCAGAGTTGATTAATGTTTGGTTGCCGTCTACTCTCTCAATCATCTCTGCCTAGAATTAGATGGGGAGTAACAAAACAGGCAAAATTATTCTCTCGATGTTTCTGTTCCCACTTCCCCTTCAGCCAGGTTTTTCCAGAAGGGTGAGTGAGATTCCATGGAGCTGGACCCAGAGTGCCCACCCCACAGTGGGGCTTGCAGGCTACCCCAATCCCAGGAGCAGCAATTGTGCCATGGGATGGAGATGCTGAAAAACTTAAGAAGCATTCTTTTGGGAGACCTGACAGCGCTGGTTATCTGGCATTGGAATTCCTGCAGAATTACCTAAGCACCAGCCAGAACAATAAAATGAAATAAGAAAAAAATCATTTTTTTGTCCCCAAGATGCTAATGAAGGGGAATACCCTGTATCTCTTCACTTAGGAGCCAAACTGTAGAAAGTTTCTCCAGAAAAGATTATCTTACGCTGTTGGAAACGGTTTTTGCCACGTGGGAAGGATATTTTACTTATAAATGATGAACTCATGTGTACCAGTGGGTCCTTGCTTTTGCTGCTGCTATAAGTTGCTAAGCAAATCCTCTTGTCTAGAGATGTTGAATCAGAATTACCTTTCCAGTCTCTGAGCCAAAGCAGAGCAGAATTGATATTTTATTCACCTTCTGTCCTTCAGGGTAATATCAACACCTGGAATGTTGAGGAAAAATACTAGTTTTTAAGGTTTCAGGAAATTACAGAGGAAATCATGTAGATAAAGCATCAGAATCCTAACACCTGATACAAACTCATCCATCATCTCCCCGTGCATATTTTCTCACATTTGAAACCAAAAGAGAGTGAGCAAATAAAAGAAGGACATTTTATATCACATATTTGGTAAATATACCAAGTCTTTCCGTAACTTGCTAATATTCTTAGAGGTGAGTAAAAAGCTTGATGTTTTCAAACAACAGAAATTAGGATGCTTCTAAAGTGATTGGATTGGTAGTTGACATTAACTACTTACATTGACTCATCAGAATCATTGTAGAACAATTTCTCAAAGTGCCAGCATCAATCAACCAACACGTATTTAGTCCTATCATAGGGCTAACACTGAGTGAGCCACGTGGGGTACTTTGGTCATAGAGTTTATGCTGCCAGTGGGGTCATAATTAACAAGAAGGTACAAGATATGTTCTTTAAAAAAAATAAATAAGTCATTGTATTCTGTAGGACAGATCATTGTAAATTATAGCACGATGCCATTAGATGTAAATTGTGGACATACTAAAAAATATCAAACCATACAAAGATAAATCAGACAGGAGTCTCTCTCCCAAGGAGCTGCCTTTTAGGGATTCACCTAACAAATGAAATGCCCACTAGGCTCTGAGCACTGTTCGGTGAACAGCCTGATGAAAGCAATAGTAATGCAAAAATAATCAGAGTTGGAAGGTGCATCCATAAAGGCATGATCAGGGCACAGAGCAGTGGGAATGGAGTGGGGTTCCAATGACCTCACAAAGTGGAGGAGAGCCTGAGCTGGACTCTGAAGCTAATCCAACTGTCTTGGGACAATGACAACGGTGCACAGAGAAGAGGCCACAAGGTTTCTTCCAGAATCCGCTTATATGTGGTTGACTGCAGGGAGGAGTTCAGGGCAGAGGTGCTGACTAATGAGAGTGAAGGGCGTGTCAGCCAGAGTTCTGCAAAAAGAACTCTGTGTGTGTGTGTGTGTGTGTGTGTGTGTGTGTGTGTGTGTGTGTGAAATAAAAAAATTTATATGTAATTGGCTCATGTGATTATCATGGCTGGCAAATCTTAGGATCCAGTCTTAGGATCCACAGGATGAGTCAGCATGCTGTAGACCCAGGAGACCCTATGTGTAGTAACAACCCAAAGGCTAGCAGGCTGCAGTCCCAGGAAGAGCAAATGCTTTAGTTTGAGTCAAAAGAAAAGAGAAAAGAAAAGAAAAAAGGGAAGGAAAGGGAAGAGAAGGAAAGGGAAGGGGAGGGAAGGGGGGAGGGAGCTGAGGGGTAGTGGGGAGGGGGGAAGAAGGAGGAGGGAGGGGGAAGGGGAAGGGGGAAGGGGAGTGGGGGGGAAGGGGGGGGAAGGAAAGGGCCAATGTCCTAGCTGGAAGGTTGCCAAGCAGGAAAACTTATCTCTTACTCCAGAGAGGGTCTTTTTGTCCTATTCAGGCCTTCAGTGGATTAAATGAGACTCACTCATGCTGGAGAGGAAAATCAGTGTTTCCAAGTCTACTGATTCAAATGTTAATCTCATCAGAAAACATACTTCACAGAAATAACCAGAATCATATTTGAGCAAATATCTGGGCATCCGTGGCCCAGTCAAATCAACACATAAAATTAACCTTCATGGAGAGGTTGAGCCATGGATGGCCTGATCTACCCTGTCAAGAGGCTTGAACTTGACCTTCTCTGTCACAGGAGTTTTCAAACTTTCTAGCCAGAGAATGATGTCACTGGGATAGCTGGTGTGCAAGCTGGTGCTACTGCTCTGTGGAAAGCGGAACGGAGAGCAACTCCAGTGAGATGCCCTAGTCTGACATCACGTCTTGATTACCAGCTTCATAAAATAAGTGTATTTCAGCTCAGGAGATTTTAGTGATTTTATTTATTTATCATTTGGATGGGCAACAGGTAGAAGTGAAAATGGCCCAATTGCCCAGAATTTTAAAATGTGAATTACAAAACAATAGAGGTCAAGAACAACTGGTGTGAGGCCGGGCGCGGTGGCTCAAGCCTGTAATCCCAGCACTTTGGGAGGCCGAGGCGGGTGGATCACGAGGTCAAGAGATCGAGACCATCCTGGTCAACATGGTGAAACCCCGTCTCTACTAAAAATACAAAAAATTAGCTGGGCATGGTGGTGCGTGCCTGTAATCCCAGCTACTCAGGAGGCTGAGGCAGGAGAATTGCCTGAACCCAGGAGGCGGAGGTTGCGGTGAGCCGAGATCGCGCCATTGCACTCCAGCCTGGGTAACAAGAGCGAAACTCCGTCTCAAAAAAAAAAAAAAAAACAAAGAACAACTGGTGTGAAAACAAGTCTATAAATACCGACATGCACACATAAGTATATACATAATGTGCATACATGTGGACATGTGCACACATACATGCAAATACATCTTTATTTTCATAATATACAAGCATACGAATTTCATATATACATTCCTCGAATTCTCCTTAGTATTTTAGAACAAGTAAGACTAAATATGCTAAAAGAAAAATGTTTCTGATGATTTTTTTCTCCTTTCTGAACATTTCTCCTACAAGAAAGAAGTCCAGTCTTAAAAACTGTCTGCTAAGATTTTTGTCCGTGGCAGAAACTGTGACCAGCACTTTACATTGATTTTCTTAGTTAACCATCCCGTCAAATGCTGGAAGGAAGTTCTCCCCATTTGCTAGTGGAGGACAGTGAAGTTCACCTGATATTAAATAATTTCCTAAGGTAACATAAAAGCAGAAACTGCCGTGGACAGAAAACATGTTGAGCTGGGCTTTTGGAAGCCCTTATATTCAACCTTGAGGAAACCTAGCAGGTGGACACGAGGTCTTCTGATTTCCAACGTGGGACATGTCTCACAGACGACTTACTCACACGTCACATTACAGGGAAGAAACTCATCCAGGTTAAGGGGTGGACAGGGTGAAACCTGGAACTGGAACCAAACCCCCAGATCATTTACCACTGGCTCATGGCTTCACAGGGACGGTCAGACTGGTGTGCAGCATTAGACCTGGAGTGGGAGCCAGCCTCCTGCCTCCCTGCCTGGTACTGTTTCCGTTACCCCACAAAAATTCATGGTTGCTTAGACACAATGTGAAAACAAATGCTCTGACTAAATCAGAGAAGAAGCAAATTTGAATGCCACCTTGTGCAAAATCGGGGCCTCATAGAAGTCCTGTGTGAGTCACACCTTGGGAAATGCAATTGCTTATGGGCCTCTCACTGGGGCTCTGGTCAGTGGTGCTGTGGGCCTCTCACTGGGGCTCCGGTCAGTGGTGGTGTCCGGTAGCTCTTTGCCTTTACCTTTCTTTTCCTCTTACCTCTAATGAAATAACTCATATCTATAAGTAAAATATAAAATACTCTGATGTGGAGTAGTGAAATTTGAATTCATGCTGCTTTAGAGGTCCATGAACCAGCAGGAATTACATCAAAAATGGAGGCGTGGAAGCATGCATGTGTACTTGAGTGTGTGTTTCTAAATCTCGAAGTGATAAAATACATGTTTTTTTTCAACTTTTAAATAAATGTACCCAAAGACACTAAAGCATGGAAACTTTCAGGCCAATAATGGTAAGTGATGGAAAAATAGGTATAATTTTTATAGTGAGAGTTTCAGCAGATAAGTTGCATTATAATTTAGATCAGAAGAAAACTTAGAAGTAAACATGAACCTGGTCATCTAAGCACATTCTGTGCATTTATAAAGCAGCCTAGAAGAATTTATAGGGTTAGGAGAGCAAAATCCATCTAAACTCTCTTTCCTGGTGCTTCAGGAGTCCTGGGTCTTGGTTCTGTAGGACCTTAACACAGACCTACTCCAGTGTCTATTTGGTACCTTGATTGTTATTGTGACTCTATGTACCTCTGTGCTCATCTCCTCTCATGACTTCTCCTTCCCACTTTGATTAAATTATGCTGTTCCTTTTCGGAGGTACATGCTGCTCTCCTATGGCAATTTGTCCCATGATGTGGTTTGGCTGTGTCTCCATCCAAATTTCATCTTGAACTGCAGTTCCCACAATGCCCACTTGCGCTGGGAGAGACCCACAGGAGGTAACTGAATCCTGGGGGCTGGTCTTTCCCTAGCTGTTCTCATGACGGTCAGTATGCCTCGCAAGATCTGATGGTTTTACAAAGAGCAGTTCCCTTGAACATGCTTTCTTGCCTGCCACCATGTAAGATGTGATTTGCTCCTCCTTTACCTTCTGGCATGATTGTGGGGCCTCCCCAGCCATTTGGAATTGTGAGTCCATTAAACCTCACCCACTCTCGAGTATATCTTTATTAGCAGCGTGAGAACAGATGGATACATCCCAGTTCTCCCCTGCAGGGTTACGCAGACCCATCCGGGCCTCTTCCTCACGATGCCGCATTTCCCTGTGTCCACCCTCCTCCGGGTTCTAACCCTCCTCTTCTTCCCAGCCCATGTCTTGCTATTTGGCCTCCCACTGACGTCTCATCAGATGAAGACTGACATCTGACATTAACCCTTATCAGCCCAAAGTGGATGGGAGGCCATCATTCACTGACTCGTAGCCAACAAATAATCATTTTTCCATATTTTCTCTGGAAAATAGGGAATTTCCCTTATGTCTCACATGTCCAGTTATTTTTATGGACACAAAAATAACATTTTATATTTTTCCATAATGTATTTTATTTGGCAGTTCGCAGCCTTTTACAATCCTCCCAGAGGCAGCCACTGAAAAATGCCAAAGATAGTAACTTACGAGTCCAGAGGGGAGGCCTGGTGGGGCCTTACCTGTTGTGACAAATTTGATTGCTTTTTATTTCTTTTGTTATATTTGTCCAAATTATTGCCTCATTTTCTACCATTTGCCCGCTGTGGTGTTGGAAGACACTTTAGCATGAAGTTGGGGAAACTATATGGAAGAGTGAAGAAAAAAAAAAATGCCTCATTTGTTTGAATGTGTCATCATTCTATTCACATATTTATAAATAAGTTTAATTCCAATTTCCCCTTAGTATCCCTGGTTTCTGCCTCCAACATTCTTTCTCTTTTCTGTCTCTTTCCTCCTCCTTTCTAGCTACCAGCTTCCCTTGAAAAAGTCTTGTCAGAAATCTAGATAGAGACACAGGACGAGGGGCCACTCTACGTTGTGTCGTGAAAGGGACCTCTGGGAGTTAACTGAATCACTGGGGTGGGTCTTTCTCGTGCTGTTCTCATGACAGCGCATATGCCTCACGAGACCCGATGGTTGCATAAAGAGCAAAGTCTGATGGTTTTATTAAGGAATGCAGGATGAGGGCCACTCCACATCATTTTGCCCCACCCAGAACTCACAGTCCTGTACAGGTACTAAAGGCCCTGGAGCACCATGCTAAGGGTCTCTAAAAAAGTGTCACGTTGCTTGAAACAAGGAACAGAATGACTGTAATACACATCACCAGCCAAAATAGTCCAGAGATACCAGCCTGCTTAAATAGTCCCCTTGTATGATAAAAATCAGAGGCTTAATAGATATTTGAAAATAGTGATTTTTATTTAAATTCAACATTTTCTGCTTGTGTTTACCATGACTACAGTCCCATGATATATTCCTAGGCTCCAAATATAAGTTATATTAAACCATTTTCTGACATAACATGTCTTTTATTCCCATGGGTTCCTCCTTATATTGCCTCACATCAAAAAGACCTAAATAACACTTTAGTTAATGATAATAAGAATGACTATGAAGTATTAGTGATTTTATTCATATATGAGACAAGGACAGTTTTTTCATGTAATAAATTCCCTAAATAATCATTTTACAGATATCCAAAGTAATTTATAAAGGCAAAAATTGATAACGTTCAATTCTCTGTCACGTCATGCATCATTTACTTCATTTATAAATACTAAACCACATTCGTGATTAACCATATTCCTAAAGGTTGGCAAAAGAAAGGAAAGGTCTTGTTTTCAAATAATAAAGAATTACCTTTTTGTTTACTCTCTGATATCTTCTTCTACTCCATGTATACTTAGAGTTTTGATCCCCTCTGTGAATTTTTGTGTTCTCTGTGTTTTCAGCATGAAGAGTTTCTCAGAGGAAATATAGATAGGTGGGGAGTGAACTCAACATGTCTTGTATTTTTAAACATTCTTTACGTGGAATAAAGCTGATATATTTATTATATTGCATTGGCATTACTCTGCAGATGACATCATTATATGTTTAGAAATTCCAAATGTTTCTGTAAGCTATTAGAATTAAAAAGTCAAATTTCGATATAACAAAATAAAAATTAAAAAACATTCATAGTAGCAAAACAATACACATAGAATATATAAAAAATAAACAAAAAAGTGTGTAAGACCACTACACTGAAAACTATGCAACATGAATGAAAGCAATTCCACTGCTGGGTACATACCCCAAGGAAATTCAGTGGTAAGTCAAATAGGTATCTGCACTCTCATGCTCATGGTGGCACTGTTCACAACACCCAGGATATAGAATCAATCCAAGAGTTAATAGATGGTGAATAGATAAGGAAAATGTGACATACAAATAAAATCCAGCCTTGAAAGAGAAGAAAATCCTATCATTAGTAACTACAGAAACCTGGAGGGCATTATGGTAGGTTAACTAAGCCGGGCACAGAAAGACAAGTACCAGGTAAGCTCACTTACATGTGGAAGCTAAAACAGTTGAACTCCTGGAAACAGACAGGAGAACAGCAGTTGTCAGGAGCTGGTGGGAAGGGGTTGGGGAGATGCTGGTCAAAGGGTGTCACGAGTGGGTTAGGTCAGAGGAATAAGCTCAAGAGAACTATTGTCCAACTTGGTGATTCTACTTAATAACAGTGTGTTGTACTCTTGACAATTGCTGAGAGAAAAATTAAGTGTTCTCACTAGACAACATCATTAATACGTGAAGTAATTCACACGTTAATAGCTAGATTTAGCCATCCCACAATGTCTGCATATTTCCAAACATCATGTCGTACATCCCAAATGTATATAACTTTTATTTTTAAAACTTGGCTGGGCATAGTGGCTCATGCCTGTAATCCCAGCACTTTAGGAGGCTAAGGCATGTGGATCACCTGAGATCAAGATTTCAAGACCAGACTGGCCAACATGGTGAAACCCCGTCTCTACTAAAAATATAAAAGTAAGCTAGGTGTGGTGGTGTACACCAGTAGCCCCAGCTACTCAGGAGGCTGAGGCAGGACAATCGCTTGAATCTGTGAGACAAAGATGGCAGTGAGTGGAGATCACACCACTGCACCCCAGTCTGGGCAACAGAGTGAGACTCCGTCTCAAAAAAAATAAATACAACAAATAAATAAAAAGAAAAGAAATTAAATACTTAAATATACAGAAAGATATATTATGCCTGTAATTTAAAAATTAATACCACATTAATTTCAATTTTTCTCACAACAATCTACATATAATGCAATTACAATTAAAATTCTAGCAGACTTTTTACGGACTGCTGAAAAACTGTTCTTAAAATTCCTATGGCAATGCAAATGCTCAAGGCAATCTTGAAGTACAGGAATAGAGCTAAGTTACTGAAGCTACCAGATACTCAGATCTGATCTAAAGCTGCGGTAATTAAGACAGAAGAGTAAGATAGAGAAACAGACCAATAGAACAGAGTGGAGTATGGAATCATCCCACACACACGAGTCACCTGCTTGGTGAGATCTGTGGTACTGCAGGATGTGGAGAAGCAGTGGTCCTTTTACTACGCTGGGCTGAGCACACAGGAAACAGTGAAAAATTATCCTTAATCCTCATTTCACCAACTCACAGAAACAAACCAGATGTGCTGCAGATCTAAATGTAAAAAAAAAAAAAACGAAACAACAGAGCTTTTAGAATACATTGACCATCCCTATATTTTGGAGTAGGCAAACATTTCTTAAATATGACCAAGCTATGACCAAAATATTAATACATTTGACTATAATAAGATTAAGCACTTCTGTTTATCAAAAGGCATTAAAAGAGTGAAAAGACAAGCCATAGAGTTAGATGTCTGCAATGCATCCATTTAACAAAAGGTTCACACCCAGATATATAAACAACTTGAATGAATCAATAAGAAAAAAGCAAACAAAAATAAAAAATAGAGAAGCAAGTTAAATAGCTATTTCATAAAAGTATATGAAGATGGCCAGTAAATATATTCAAAGATGTTCAACGTCCTTTGTCACCAGGAACATGCAAATTACATTTTCGGTGTGGCATTGCTGTATGCCCAACAAAAAAACTAAGGTGAAGACTTTCCATGCTGTGTTATGCAGAAGTCATGGAACTACCAGAGCACTTCTGGTGGGAGTACACACTGTTGACACCTTGGAAAAGAGCCCGGCAGGTGTACACAATATTGTTAGCAGCACTCTTCATCACAACGAAAAGCTGGAAATTATCCAAACACCCAGCCCCAGTGCAATGGGTCCAGAGGTTAAGACAGAGCCACACAGTGGAACTCTCATGTGATGGGAATGCCTGGACCACAACTTCCTGCAATGATGTGGATACATCTCAGTAGCAAATGCCCCACATGAGAGTGCAGAGCATGAGTTTATTCTACAAATTCCAGAAACTGGCAAAATTAACCTGTGGTCTTGTGGACAAGAACAGTGGTTACTCTTGGAGGAGGTAGTCACTGAAGGGACGGGGGAAGAGGGTGGCTTCCCAGATGCAGGCTATCCTATGCTGTTCGATGAAGGCTCTGGTGAATGCAAGTGTGTTCTGTTTGTGAGAATCTATTGCACCATATGCCGAACACTTAGAGTTCTATAGTTTTGTTTACATGTGTTATTCTTCAGTAAAAATTTCCCCAAACTAAGTTCATATAAAACAATATAATTTGATGAATTTAATGATTCTTTCAAACCTTTGATTTCTAAATCTGATTTTTTTTTTTTTTTTTGGCTTACTGGAGTTCAGAATTCTTGACTTTGCATGATAACCTTGCTTACAGGAATCAGTTTAGATAAGCAATATTCATTCTGATTCCTAGAGAGTATTCAATGTAAAATTCACACTTTTTTAATACTCTGCTTTCAAGGTCGCAATAAATCTGGGCATCCCTTCCTCTGTGACAAGAGGCATTTTTATATGAACACTGGGGTCTGCGCCATCTCTCAAAATGAAATGCGTATTGGGCTACATTTACGTAAATGTGGTTACTCTTGTGTCTTTTTAGGTCCGTTGCATAGACAATAATTAACAAGGAAGTTCATCAGTACCATTTTAGAAAAGTGAGACTAATCAACTCCTGAGGAAATCTGAATGCTTTCTAAACAAGGCACTTTCTTCTGATAGGTATGAATCTACTTTTATGCCATGACACAACATATAACTTGCTGTTTCCACACGTCTCTCTCTCCAGCCTTTCAAGGAGAGGTGCGTGGTCAGCACCACACACCCCTAGGCAAGTGGTCAGGAGGTGAAGGGGGCCTGGGGTTCAGGCTGACCTCTGCCTTGGTGTGGGATACCCTCTGCTGCATGCAAGGGGTGAATTTCCTTATTTGGAAAACATTACGAGGGCTAGCCAGATGTTTGTACCTTTCCTCAGTCTCTGTCTCACATGTTTTTAAACAGTGATTCCAAGACATTAGGGAAAGCATAAATTCCCCTCCTTGACTCTTTGAAAGGGTTAGATGGTTTTGGTTTACAATGGCCTTATTGTCTATGAATATCTTGTTCTGATCATGCATCAGAAAAATGATGGCAAGCATATAGAGGTGATCTATTTTCCTATTCTGTAAGATGATTTGATTGCTGAAACAGTAAATAAGTATGTCCTTCCAATTCTCCTTTTTTTTTTCTGCTTGTCCTTGTTTCTTTAATAGTGTTGATCTTTTTACCCACTCTTGTCAGTTCTCCCATCTCAACCCATGTTCATTTACACACACATACACACACACACACACACACATACACACACCACACACGCACACACACTCTCACCCAGCTCCTACCCCAAATCATGTGATAAGCATTTCTATTATTGATATTTTTTTTCTGGCACTTACACTTGGCATTTTTTACAGTGTAGTTTGCTGTTACTTTTTTTGTACCTGACTTGTGGAATTGTCTTTTTACCCAGAATTAGCGATGTCTACAACTGCCCTGGCAAAGAGCAAGCCTGCCAAGCCAGGGAGCACTGAGGCAGAACCACGATCGCCTCTTATTCTGGAGCGCATGTCGCTCTGAGGCTGTAGTAATTAGGCGAACTTGAAGCAGTTCTTGGGTTTGAGAATTGTCCTTGAGTGTGTTCTGCAATAAGTGATTTAAGTGAGATGTGGAGGAACTAATTGGTTAATAACCGTAATTGGGATTAAAGAGTAATTTTGATTTTAAAAGATGCTTAAAAGGATAAATATTCAGTTGTCTCATTTTGCTATTAAAAAAAAATAAGTTTCCTTCAATGGCTTCACATAATGGGAAACACAGGTGGGCTAAATGCTACCTCCCCTCGTGTGGAGGTGACCAGCCATTGTCAAAGCCCCTGCTGGAGGCTGCTGGAGGCGAGCTGTCTGCCTGTGCTTTGCCCTAAGGATATTGACTATTATTATTTGTGATTTATGTTGCTCAGTAAATGTACATTGTGCAGAGCAATAGATTAAATTGTGCTGAACAAAGGACACACTTCCAGCCCCCAGGAAGGGACTTAAAATGTAGACACTTCAGTGACACAGTTGAGGGCTTGCATGGAGCACGTGGGTGTGGGGCAGCCGGGCACAATGGCTGAGGGAGGGGTTGATGCGTTATTAGGAAGAGAAGAAAGCCAGTAATTGGGTCTGAGTTCGGCAGTGCATGAAAAAGGAAGCACAATCCCGCCTTTAAGACCAGAAAACAAGGCAACATGAGGAAGAAAATTCAGGCAGAAAAGAGGCACAAAACCAACTGCATTTGCTCTACAGTTGCACCAAGCCAAGTTCAATCTTTCTAAAGACCACTCAGACCCATTTAATACTTTCTGATTTATTTTTGAACCAGATCATCAGCATGGCTTGTACTTACGTAGAGTTGTGTCATTTTCCTTCTCAGTGATTTGTAAGATTGTATAGTGTTAGTAAGTAACTAGATGACTTCATAGCTTTGCTTATACTTGGTCTGTGTGATTCCAAGAATCTGTGTCTTCTTTGTATATCCCATAGCAGCTAACACAGTTCTTTGCACATAGTATGTGCTTAATAAGTATTTATAGGTTCCCTGAGGATAGAATTCAGGTTTGCGCCTCTTCGAGTGGAAAAGGTAATGAAGATGGATCTGAAATTCTGATGTGCTGGTGTGTGGTGTGCGCAATGTGTGGTCCATCACTTCGGGGCTGCAATACGAGGAACAATCAGATACTGTGGGGGCAGGGCCACACACTAAGTACACAAAGGCTTAATTCGGAAGGGCATTTTAAAGTTATACCCATAAATTCAGGACACATGCCAGGTCTAATTCCAGAAATTCTGGAAATAATCAATTCTGTTCACGTGTAATAAGTAGTGCCACTTCATGACCAAATGCTGATGTTTGCTTTCTTATTCCTTTTTATAACCAAAGACTTACTTCCCAAATGGTATTTCTTCCAAGAAATTTCTAATCTGAAAGGAAGTCCAAATTGGCACAGAGATAGCAACTTCCTTGGCGCAAGTGACTATTTAGAAAGTAGTATTCTGAGTATTCTGCAGGCATGGTTTAAATAACTCATGCTCATATTTGCATATTGCAATAGCAGGGCTTTGCTGTGGAGGAAAAGCCGGTGACACCCAGTCAACTCCCTCCTATTCGGAATCGCAGCCTCTGCTTCTCCACTGCTCCTTCTCGCTGTGCTGAAAACCAGCGCAAATATCTACCTGCTCAGGAGAGCATCTTCACCTTTCGGCCGCTAGGAAAAACCAGAGGAACTCCTTAGCCTGGAAGACAAAGACCCTTAATGGCTGGATCCGACCCATCACCTGACTCCACACCCACAGGGATCTGAGAGTTCTCTGCTTTCAGTGCTCTCTGACTGCAAGCTCTGCTTCCCTCCATCGAAGGCCATTCCGAGACATTTTTGCTTCTGCAAGTGCTGATGGAATATCACATTTAATAAATTCTACAGGAGTTCAGAAAAAAATAGATGATACTTAGTAAGCATTACAGAAAAAATATTTGGGCTGAATACAATCCAAAATATCAGTATTATCTAACTTACTTACTAGTAGGTTTTGCTAAACATCTCTTTTTGAAGTATTATTTCAATATCAAAACATTAAAGAATAATGTTATTAATGATATATGTCATCACCTTGACAGGTTTTTTAATGTTTCTTTCTAACTATATCAATTCGTGTTTTTACATAGGTTTAATAATAGTACACATATAATTTTATGTTGTTTTATTATTTTTACAGTGCTATATTTACTTTTCATAAATATACTTTTAGTGCTTATATCATAGAGTTACTTGATCATATATTTATAGCCATTCTCTAATTGCTGAATACTTACTTCCAAAGCTTTAGTTATAAATAGCGACATGATGTACGGCTTCAGAAATTGCAGATTTCAACTTATTTTAATTATTTACTCAAAATATGCATGAAAGCAGCCAGGTGTGGTGGCTCACCCCTGTAACTCTAGCACTTTGGGAGGCCAAGGTGGTTGGATCACGAGGTCAGGAGATCAAGACTATCCTGGCCAGCACAGTGAAACTCCGTTTCTACTAAAAATACAAAAAATTAGCCAGGTGTGGTGGCATATGCCTACAGTTCCAGCTACTCAGGAAGCTGAGGCAGGAGAATCGCTTGAACCTGGGAAGCAGAAGTTGCAGTGAGCCGAGATTGCACCACTGCACTCCAGCCTGGGCAACAGAGCGAGACTCCATCTAAAATAAATAAGTAAATAGCATGAAAGCAATTATTAGGTGAAAGACTAAAAACAGCAAATGTCTGATAGTATTTTCTTAAGTAGATGCCTTAATATTTTAATGCCTTCATTAGCAAATTTCAACATAAATAAGAATTATTCTGAAGCCTTGTTTAAAAGTACAGGTTTTCTTAGTTTTACCTGGAGATCTGATGATACAGGACAATTGAGGTGGAGCCTAGAAATCTGAATTTTAACTATTATCTTGGGTGCTTCTGACGCAGATACTTACATTATTAAATAGAAAGAAAAATAGAAACAAAGATGTAAGAAAGTCTTTAAGGAAATCTAGTTTTACCTGGCCTCCCCTGTGCGGTTACATATGTTCTAAATACTGTAATTCAAAAATTCAGGTTAACATCACATCAAGAATAATTACGTTATAATATTTTTAATGTGCCTGATGTTCTTATTGAGTCCAATTTATCTTGTGGTATTAATTAACTTATTTAAAAGTTTCTAAAGAGAGAAGGCTGAAAACAACTGATAGAAAATAGCATAATTGAATACATATTCCATACCTGAACAGAGCAAGGACAAGGGCAGCCGGAACAGTGGTGTGGGGATGCCTGTGGTTACATGCGCCTCTGTAAAGCACATGCCACATACACCTTAGTGCCACACAGAGCTTTTCCCGAAGCATGAGGAGGTCATGCATGCACATATGTTTCTTGCTATGCTTCTACAACAACCTGAAAAACTGTATGACTACTTTGAGTCAGAATGAAGTTTGTGATTTTCTTTTCTGGAGGGCTTTTTTAGGAAAAAAAAAATTAAGGTAGCCAGGAGTAGCAATTTGATTTGGGTGGCAGAAGAGCCAGAAATTTAAAAGGAAAATTTATAATAATAGGGGTGATAGCGGGAGAAAGCCTGGGATAATAAAGTCTGCACATGTCCCAGACTGACAGTCAGACTGTACATTTGTGTGGAAAATTACAGAGAGCTCCAAAACAGAATGGGTGTTTTCAAACTTGCTGAATTTTAAAATGCATCCTTAAACTAGAGACACCTTAACCAGATGCCTGAAGCCAAATTAGTTTGAGAAATCTGAGCGTAAACTCTGACTAAATCCATGGCTGAGAATTAAAATAAATAAGACCAAGAGAGGCACCTACATCAGCAGGCTTAAAAAAAAATTAACCTGAAAGGAAGAAATATTTCACGGTTTGTCTGTAATCACATTAATTGCCTAATAAAACAAAATTAATGAACAAAAATCTAAAAAACAAACAGAATCCAAGGTTGCTACAATCTGTCTTATTTTCAACCAAAAGTTATTACATGCAAGTACAAAGAGTATAGTATGACCACAATCAGGAAAAATATCCTGGAGTGAGTCTTGATTTTGAAATAGCAGACAACAACTTAAAATAAGCTATTATAAATATGTTCAAACATTTATACAACATTTATGATCCAATAATTTAAAGAAATCATACTATTAATGAGTAAACAGAAAATCTCAGTGGAGAAGGGAACAGTATTTTTTTAAAAAAAGGATGAAAATTCCAAGGCTGAAAAAATACAATATCTAAAATAAAAGTTCACTCAATGGGTTAATCAGCAGCACTGACTTGGCAGAAGAGAGAACTGATATTTTAAAAATTAGATAAATTAAAAAATGTTCAACTTGAAAAGAACAGATAAAAAGGAATAAAAGTGAAGAGAGACTCAGAGATTTTTATTGAACATTATTAAACACTTCAACATATGTATAATGGGAGTTCTAGAAAGATAGAAGGAAAATACAAATCACAAAAAATATTTAAAGTAATAATGCCTAAAATTTCCTCAAATTTGATGAAAACATTGATTTTCAAATCCACAAAGCTCAAAAAGTCCCAAGTAAGATACATACAAAGAGAAATACACCTAGGCACTTTAAATTAGAACCACTAAAAACTCGAAAGCAAAGAAAAGTCCAAAAACAGTGAAGAAAAAAGTAGACAATTCACATAGGAAAAGGAAGAATATAATTTATAGATGACTGTTCATCCAAAACAAGGGATCCGTAGGATTTGAAATGATATGGTCAAAACACTGAATGAAAAAAATGACTCCTATGTATAATAATACTATCCTTTAAAAACGAAAGCAGAATAGGGGCATTTTTAAATAAACAAGCCCTGAGAGAATTCTTTGCTAGCGACATGCACTATAAAAATACTAAGGAATGTCATGTCTCTGCCAGGTTTTGGTATCAAGATAATGCTGACTTCATAAAAAGAGTTAGAGAGGAGTCACTCTTCCGTATTGTTTGGAATCGTTTCAGAAGGAATGGTACCAGCTCCTCTTTGTACTTCTGGTAGAATTCAGCTTTGGATCTGTCTAGTCCTGGGATTTTTCTTGTTGTTGGCAGCCTATTAATTACTGCCTCAATTTCAGAACTGTTATTGGTCTATTCAGGGATTCAACTTCTTCCTGGTTTAGTGTTGGGAGGGGGTAAGTGTTCAGGAATTTATACATTTCTTCTAGATATCTTAGTTTATTTGCATAGAGGTGTTTATAGTGTTCTCTGATGGTAGTTTGTATATCTGTGAGATCAGTGGTGATATTTCCTTTATCATTTCTCTATTGTGTCTGTGTGATTCTTTTCTCTTTTATTCTTTATTAGCCTGGCTAGTGGTCTATTTTGTTAATCTTTTCAAAAAATCAGCTCCTGCATTCATTGATTTGTTTGAAGGGTTTTTGAGTCTCTATCTCCTTTAGTTCTGCTCTGATCTTAGTTATTTCTTGTCTTCTGCTAGCTTTTGAAACTGTTTGCTCTTGCTTCTCTAGTTCTTTCATCGTGATGTTAGGCTATCGATTTTAGATCTTTCTTGCTTTCTCCTATGGGCATTTAGTGCTATACATTTTCCTCTAAACACTGCTTTAGCTATGTCCCAGAGATGCTGGTACATTGTGTCTTTGTTTTCATTGGTTTCAAATAACTTATTTATTTCTGTCTTAATTTCATTATTTACCCTGTATTCATTCAGGAGCAGGTTGTTCAGTTTTCATGTAGTTGTGTGGTTTTGAGTGAGTTTCTTAATCCTGAATTTGATTGTACTGTGGTCTGAGAGACTATTATGATTTCCATTCTTTTACATTTGCTGAGGAGTGTTTTACTTCCAATTATGCAGTCAATTTTAGAATAAGTGGGATGTGGTGCTGAGAAGAATGTATATTCTGTTGATTTGGAGTGTAGAGTTCTATAGACGTCTATTAGGTCTGCTTGGTCCAGAGCTGAGTTCAAGTCCTGAATATCTTTGCTAATTTTCCATCTTGTTGACCTAATATTGACATAATATTAATATAATAATAATATGTTAAAGTCTCCCACTACTATTGTGTGGTAGTCTAAATCTCTTTGTAGGTCTCTAAGAACTTGCTTTATGAATCTGGATGCTCCTGTATTGGGTGCATATATATTTACCATAGTTAACTCTTCTTGTCGCATTGATCCCTTTTCTATTATATAATGCTCTCTCTGCCTTTTTTGATCTTTGTTGGTTTAAAGTCTGTTTTATCAGAGACTAGGATTGCAACCCCTGTTGTTGTTGTTGTTGTTTTTGTTGTTGTTTTCCTTCCATTTGTTTGGTAAATATTCCTCCATCCCTTTATTTTGAGCCTATGTGTGTCTTTGCGCATGAGATGGGTCTCCTGTATACAGCACACCAATGGGTCTTAAAGCATTATCCAGTTTACCAGTCTGTAACTTTTTATTGGGGCATTTAGCCCATTTACATTTAAGGTTATTTGATTCTGTTATTATGGTGCTAGCTGATTATTTTGCCTGTTAGTTGATGCAATTTTTTTCATACTGTCAATACTTTTTACAATTTGGTATGTTTTTACAGTGACTGGTACTGGTTGTTCCTTTCTGTGTTTAGTAATTCCTTCAGGAGCTCTTGTAAGGCAGGCCTGGTGGTGACAACATCTCTCAGCATTTGCTTGTCTGTAAAGGATTTTATTTCTCCTCCATTTATGAGGCTTGGTTTGGCTAAATATGAAATTCTGGGTTGAAAATTCTTTCCTTAAAGAATGTTGACTATTGGCTCCCACTATCTTCTGGCTTGTAGGGTTTCTGCAGAAAGATCCACTGTTAGTCTGATGGTTTTCCCTTTATGAGTAACCTGATCTTTTTCGCTGGCTGTTTTTTTTTTTTTTTTTTTTTTTTAACATTTTTCCTTCCTTTCAACCTTGGTGAATCTGACAATTATGTGTCTTGGGGTTGCTCTTCTCGAGGAGTATCTTTGTGGTGTTCTCTGTATTTCCTGAATTTGAATGTTGGCCTGTCTTGCTAGGTTGGGAAAGTACTCCTAGATAATATCCTGAGAGCTTTTTTCAACATGGTTCCATTTTTTCTCATCACTTTTGGGTACAACAATCAAATGTAGATTTTGTCTTTTCATATAGTTTTAGATTTCTTGGAGGCTTTTTTTATTCCTTTTCATTCTTTTTTCTCTAGTCTGTATTTATACTTCATTTTGTTAAGTTGATCTTCAGTCTTTGATATCATCTCTTCTGCTTGATTGATTCACCTATTGATAATTGTGTATGCTTCCCAAATTTCTTGTGCTGTGTTTTTCAGCTCCATCAGGTCATTTCTGGTTATTCTAGTTAGCAACACCTCTAACCTTTTTTCAACGTTCTTGACTTCCTTCCATTGGCTTAGAACATGCCCCTTTAGCTCTAAGGAGTTTGTTATTACCCAACTTCTGAAGCCTGCTCTGTCAATTCATCAAACTCATTCTCCATCTAGGTTTGTTTCTTTGCTGGTGAAAAGTTGTGATCCTTTGTAAGAAAAAAGGTGTTCTGGTTTTTGGAATTTTTGGCTTTTTTGCACTTGGTTTTTTTCTCATCTTTGTGCCTTTATCTACCTTTGGTCTTTGATGCTGGTGACCTTTGGATGGGGTTTTTGTGTGAACATCCTTTTGGTTGATGTTGATGCTATTCCTTCCTGTTTGTCAGATTTTCTTCTAACAGTCAGGTGCCTCAGCTGCAGGTCTGCTGGAGTCTGCTGGAGGTCCACTCCAGACGCTGTTTGCCTGGGTATCACCAGCATAGGCTACAGGTCAGCAAAGACGGCCAGCTGTTCCTTCCTCTGGATGTTTTGTCTCAGAGGGGAACCCACCAGAGGCCAGCTGGAGCTCTCCTGTATGAAGTGTCTGTGGACCCCTGCTGGAAGATGTTTGCCAGTCAGGAGGCATGGGGATCAGAGACCCACTTGAGGAGGCAGCCTGTCCCTTAGCAGAGCTCAAGTGCTGTGATGGGAGATCCGCTGCTCTCTTCAGAGCCAGCAGGTAGGAATGTTTAAGTCTGCTGAAGCTGTGCCCACAGCCAACCCTTCCCTCAGGTGCTCTGTCCCAGGGAGATGGGAACTTTATCTGTAAGTCCCTGGCTGGGGCTGCTGCCTTTCTTCCCGAGACGCCCTGCCCAGACAGGAGGAATCTAGAGAGGCAGTCTGGCTACAGTGGCTTTACAGTGTTGCAGTGGGCTCTGCCCAGTTTGAACTTCTTGGCGACTTTGTTTACACTGTGAGATGAAAACCACCTACTCAAGCATCAGCGATGGTGCATGCCCCTCCCCCCACCAAGCTCAGGCATCCAGGTTGACTTCAGACTGCTGTACTGGCAGCAAGAATTTCAAGCCAGTGGATCTTAGCTTGCTGGGCTCTGCGGAAGCGGGATCCTCTGAGCTAGACTACTTGGCTCCCTGGCTTCAGCCCCATTTCCAGAGAAGTCAATGGTTCTGCCTCACTGGCATTCCAGGTGCCACTGGGGTATGAAAAAAAAATCAGCTAGCTTGGCTTTGCCCAAATGGCCACCTAGCTTTGTGCTGGAAACCCAGGGTCCTGGTGGTGTAGGCACCTCAGGAAACCTCCTGGTCTGCAGGTCGTAAAGACCACGGGAAAAGCATAGTATCTGGGCCAGAGTACACCGTTCCTCACAGCATGGTCCCTCACGACTACCCTTGGCTAGGGGAGGGAATTTCCTGACCCCTTGGGCGTCCTGAGTGAGGTGACACCCCACCCTGCCTTCGCTTGCCCTCTGTGGGCTACACCCACAGTCTAACCTGTCCCAATGAGATAAACCAGGTACCTCAGTTGAAAGTGGAGACATCACCCACCTTTTGCATTGACCTCACTGGGAGCTGTGGACCAGAGTTGTCCTGTTCAGTCATTTATGCCACCTCTATGTGTCGAGTTTGTTTCTCATTTATCTGTGGACATTTGCTTTGTTTCTACCTTTTGAATATGGCTAATACTCCTGCTGTGAAAATTAGTGTACAAATATGTGGTCAAGTTCCTGCTTTCAATTCTGTGGGGGTATATGCCTAG
Organism: Saimiri boliviensis; assembly: GCF_048565385.1. Classification (NCBI taxonomy): domain Eukaryota; kingdom Metazoa; phylum Chordata; class Mammalia; order Primates; family Cebidae; genus Saimiri; species Saimiri boliviensis. The sequence goes on along the minus strand of NC_133449.1, from coordinate 2,262,069 downwards.
AAGGAGAATTGTTGGATCATATGATAATTCTATGCTTAACTTTTTGAGGAACTAGCAAAGTTTTCTCCACTTTTCGAGGAACCACAAAATTGAAGGTGCAATCATAAGGAGTCAGTTCCTGGTGTCTGTGTCAGAGAGATCTTGGAGGTGAAGGTGCAAGAAGGTATCAGTGGTGGTGAGGGAGAGACCCAAAGGCCTGGACACAGGATGACCTTGCAAAGTGCAGCCTTTATGTGGCTTTATTTACAATTTATAATTTAATATTTATACCTTTCCTCCTTTCAGACTTCCACAAAATGCAGCTGCACCGTTTTACATTCCCACCGGCAATGCTGACTGATCTGCTTTTTAACTACCTAGATTATTAGCACCAGTGTGACAAATCTACCTGGAATCTAAGAGGATGATGTATGTGGCCGAAGAGGCGAGGGCCACGTAGCTATATATAACGCCTCTTTTGGAGGCAGAACAGCCATCAGTCATTAAAGAAACAGTACTGGAAGTGAATTTAGGATTTGATGTTTCAGAAAACTTTATTAAAACTATCTAACTCATAAAATTCTCAGCAAGTATGAATTCATGGGTATCCAGAACTTTCTTTCTAATTTAGTCTCTTGTTAGACAGTCACTGATAACCAAGCACACAGATGTTCTAGCTAAACTATATTGTATTTTTAATATATTTATGTATTTAGTAATCACGTCCCAGCTAAAGTCCCCAGATACTGCACTCTGCTCCCAGTGAATTAAGCCACCTGGTGGTGTTTTGTATTGAGTCAGGAAGCATCTCATTCCTCCAACTGCAAGTACCCCTTAGAGGCTCAGCTCCAAATTTCCCCGTTACTCCTCACTGTGGAATACTGTGGGGCAATATTAAGGCTCTGTCCTCCAGGAATCTGGGCAAGGCCCGTGTAGTCTCTGACAAGCACCTTCCTCTGTGGGACCAGTTGACAAGTAGGAGGAGCTTAATGAACTTCCAGGTAAAGCTTCACTTGGGTTTGCTGGGCAACCCCCACACAGACACTGCACATTAGAAGATTGTCCTGCGTCTAGCCCTTTCGGTCTCTCCCATGTCACCACTGATAACTTTTCACACCTTCACCTCCAAGATCCCCCAGACACAGACCCTAGCAACAGATGCCTTTCTGATTAGGGACAGAAAGTGTCTAGGAAATGTCCTGTGACACAGACAGCCCTGGGAGAGACCCCATACAGCCAAACTCTATTTAAATCTACAAGAAACTTAAACAAACTTACAAGAAAAAAATCAACAACCTCATCAAAAAGTGGGTGGAGGATATCAATAGACACTTTTCTAAAGAAGACATTTATGCAGCCAACAAACATATGAAAAAAAGATCATCATCACTGGTCATTAGAGAAATGCAAATCAAAACCACATTGAGACACCATCTCACACCAGTTACAATGGTAATCATTAAAAAGTCAGGAAACAACAGATGCTGGAGAGGTTGTGGAGAAATAGGAACACTTTTACATGGTTGGTGGGAGTGTAAATTAGTTCAACCATTTGTGAAAGACAGTGTAGCCATTCCTCAAGGATCTGGAACTAGAAGTACTATTTGACCCAGCAATCCCATTACTGGGTATATAACCAAAGGATGATAAATCATTCTGCTATAAAGACACATGCATGCATAGGTTTATTGCAGCACTATTCAAAATAGCAGAGACTTGGAACCAACCCAAATGCCCATCAATTATAGATTGGATAAAGAAAATGTGTCACATATACACCATGGAATACTATATAGCCATAAAAAAGGATGAGTTCATGTCCTTTGCAGGGACATGGATGACGCTGGAAACCATCATTCTCAGCAAACTAACCCAGAAACAGAAAACCAAACACCACATGTTCTCACTCATGAGTCGGAGTTGAACAATGAGAACACATAGACACAGGGAGGGGAACATCATACACTGGGGTTCGTCAGTGGGTGGGGGTCTAGGGGAGGGAGAGCATTAGGAGAAATATCTAATGTAGATGAAGGAGTGAGGGATGCAGCAAACGCCCACGGCACGTGTGTACTATGTAACAAACCTGCACGTTCTGCACATGTATCCCAGAACTTAAAGTATTTAAAAAAAAAAATCAGCTTTATTCCAAAACGCAAAAACAAAAATAGCAAACAAAGGAATGTCTTTCACCTGAAAGTTCCAGGTGAAACATCAGATCCATGAAGGAAGTAAAGAACACAAGAAATGTTAGAAACAAAATATTACTGATTTTAAAATAAAATATTGGTTTATTATATATTCCTTATATAATGGAACAATAATATATTATTATAATTATGTATTGTAATTATATATATGTTTCTTTGGTTTTCTTGACTTTATTAAAAACATATGACTGCCTAAATTGGAATTTATAAAAAGATATGTTAAGGTTTATAACATATATTGATGTAATATAAATAACAACAAAAGAACAATGGATTGGAAGAAAATGGGAAAATACTGATATGAAGTTTTTACATTACACTGAATATATGTCAATATTGACTTGAAGTTAAAAATAAATATTGCATTATATTTCCTAGAATATAAACAGGAAGAAAAAAATAGCTAATCATTTAACATAAAAATTAAAAGGGCACACTAAAATACATTATTTAACACACACGAAAAGCACCCCTTAACTTAGTAAGAGAGGAACGGAAGAAGAAAGGAGGCCAATGAAAAGCCACGGGCAGCATGCTAAATCTGGACCCAGCCCTATCACTGGTTCTATTGGACTTGAGTAGACTCACCCTAAGCCAGGCTTCATCCTACTGTGGATGATGGGGACAATGGCCTGCAGTGTGTCTGTGAGCTAAGAATGTTTTTATATGTTTAAAAGACTGTAAAAGGAAGAGGAAGATAAAAGCATAAAGACGAAGACAAAGATGACGATGATGACAATGATTATAAGACACAGAGAAGAGGAAGAGGAAGGTGGTGCAGCAGAGATTTAGGTGGTCTTTATGGAAAATATTTGCTGAAAAATTGACGAATACTAACAAAAGGCAAGAATTTTCAAACTAGATAAAGAAAATTACATAGGACTTTTCAGACATCAATGCAAGCCCTACAGTCATTTAAGGGACAAAAAAGAAATTACATAAAAAAATTACATCAGCAAATTTGATGACTTAGATGAAGTAAACAAATTATTTGGAGGATATAAATTATATAATATGTCTCAAGAAAAAATAGAAAATCTGGGCAACCGTATGTTTACTAAAGAAATTTAAACACAAATTAAGCTTTTTATACATACACACATAACTACACACACAATCACACACACACACACACACACACACACACACAGAGTCTAGGCCTAGATATTTCCACTACTAAATTATCTCAAATATTTATAAAAATATTCTTGAAGTAAACAGAGGAAGAAAGAACACTTTACAACTGATTTTTGGAGGCCAGTATTACATCAATACCAAAACAGGAAAAATAAGTAAAAAAAAAAAAAGATTCACATTCCCATAAAACACTGATTCAAAAATCCTTATCAAAGTATATGCAAATCAAATAGAACAACATACGAAAAAGATGCTATACAAAAATTAGGTTGGGTATATACAAAAAATTCAAGTTTTGTTTAACATCTGAAAATCAATTAATGTAGTGCTATATTAGAAGAAAAGTGAAAAGCCAAATTATCTTAAAAGACGCAGAAAAATCATTTGGCAAAATGCAACAAAAATTTGTGCTGAAACTGTCAGCACACAGGGAATAAAATAAAACTTCTTTAACTCAACACAAGGCATCTACAAATGCCTGCATCTAACCACACATTTCACATGGAAATACCTGCATCTTTTCTGTTTATAGTCAGGAGCAAACCACAATGTCTACTTTCGCCAATTTTATTCAACTTTGTGTTGAAGTCATAACAGAAATATGCCAAGAAAAAGAAACTGTATTAGAAAAGAACTGTATTCATTCCACAGATGATATGACTATGAACCTAGAAAATCTTAAGGAAACTACAAAATAACCTACAATATAAAGTTCACAAATTTTCAGAATATCATGTAAATACAAAATTTATTGTTTGCACTAATAGTGAACAATCCAAAAAGTTCCATTCACAGTGCCTACAAAGTAAAATAATTAAAAATAAATTTAAGTAGAAACACACACCAGCTACTGTAAACAGAGAAATTAAAGAATATTAAAATACATGGAGAGATATACTTTGTCCCCTGTTTGGAAGGCTCAGTATGGTTAAGATGCAAATATTTTCTGAATTGATCTGGAAATTTAATGTAATATCCACTAAAATCTATGACAGTATTTTTGTAAAAATTGATAAGTTCATTCTACAATATATACAGGAATGCAAAATATCTAGAATAGTCAAAACCATTGTAAGGGACCAAAGTTGAAGGAACTTGCACTGATTTTAAGATTTCTTTAAATGTTCCATGTTTTAGACAAAAGACATTAGCACAAGTATAGACATATAGATCAGTAAGAGAGAATTGGGAGCCCAGAAATGAAGCAAATTTATGAGTTCAATTGATTTTTGAAAACTGTACCTAGGTATTTTCAGAGAAAATAATTGCTTTTCTAATAAATAGTGCTAAAATATCTAGATATCTGTATGAAAATAAAAGGAAACTTGACCCCTTCCTCACATGGCAGGTGAAAATGACTTCAAATGGATCAAAGGTCTAAACTTTATAACCGCAACTCTGAATATTACAGAAAACAGAGACAAAAAATTTTGTAATCTGGAGATAGAGGTTTCTTTAGTAGGAAACGATAAATACAAACCTTAAGAAAAAAAAAGGTTGATAAACTAGACAACTCTTCAAAAGACATCATGAAGAAATAAAAAGGTAGGCTGTACTCCACAGGAAAATATGGTATTTTCAATACATAAATCTGGGAAAGAGTTGCATGCACAATATATAAATACTTGCTAAATTTAAGTAACAAGAAGACAATGACAAAAAACGGTAGGAGGGGGCATAAGACTTGAACAGGTATTTCAAAAAGTAGATCCACATATGGTCAATCAGCACATGAAAAGCTTTTTAATATCATTGGCCAGTAAGGTAAACTTTGCACCAGTACACACATTTTAGAATGACTAAACTTGAAAGGACTGAATTCCAAAAGCGTGCAAGTGTGTGGTCCCTGGAACCATTATGCATTGCCAGTGAGGAGGCGAGACTGTACAGCCGCTTTGGGAAAGGGTTTAGCACACACTGACCATAGAACCCAGAAGTTTCACTGCTCGGTGTTTTTTCAGTAGTAAGGAAAACATTTGTCCACACAAAGATCAGTACACAAGTGATCATAGCAGGTTTAATTTTTATTCGTTATAAGTATTTTGTGATTTTTAAGTGTTTAAAACATTTGAATTGATTTTGGAGGTAAAGTGCAGTTTTATTCCATGGATCTATTTTGTAGTGGTGAAACTGGGCTTCGAGTATAACTGAATAGTGTCCATCGTGTCCCTTAGGTACTTTCTCAGCCCTTATCTTTTACGAAGTCCTTCCCACTGAGCTGGGGAATGGTGATCGTCAGTGAACAATTGGAAATACGCAGGATACCGTCTGCCTTGAAGAGGGCCTGGGGCTCTCCCGGGGCTTGAATTGGGCACATTCTGTACAGGGTGATTGTTTGTGATGTGATAAGGGAACCTTCAACAGTCTTCCACTTCACCCCCCCATTTGCTTCTTAGTGCTTTTCCTAAGACCTTGAGTGAGCCTCTCCCAGGGAACAGTGCCAGCTCCAAAGTCCTTGGGGCTTTCAAAGTCTACCCAGGAGGATCTTGCTGAGTTAGATAAGTGCCCACATACCCAATATCCATCTTGGGAGTGTTTTACATCTGGAAAAAAGCAACTGACTTGAAATACAGAGATGACGGGAAAGTCCTAGGGTCTTGGTGAGATGAAATGGCTACTTCTCTAATAGGGTAGAAATTGCAAGAATTCCCGAGGACAGATGAGAACTGTGGAGGACGTCTCCCCAATCTACACATCATGGTTTTGGGGTTTTTTAAGCCCAGAAGGTGTTGTTGGTTGGCTGATTGTCTGCCGCTCCCCTGCCCCCAACCCACGCAACTCCAGGAATGAGAATAAATCTCTTGAGTCCACCAAGCCAAGACCGTTCCCCTCGTCTGTTCACTTCTAGAAACAGGTCTAGGGAATCCTCTGTAGTCTACTTGAGAAGTGAAGCCTGGATCTGTTCAGAGTCCCCCAGCTTCCGAATCCAAAACTGCAAAGCTTTTTTAGGCACTCAAAAGAAATTGCCTAATGCATACATGTGCGTGACCATCAACACACTGCGAGCACTTCCCACAGCCCCGGCTCCAATCTAGGTGTGGTGGTCACACAGCAGAAAAAATGTCAGGATTGTCTTTTTCTAGAATTTAAAAGCACACCTGTAGAGGATTCTGCACAATTAAGTGTCACCCATGGTTTGCCATCTGAACTGAACATTATGTATGTGGTATCTTCATTTGGCTCTGTGTTCTGAGCTTACGGGAGGGAGGGGAAGCTCTCTTTGGGCTGGAATGATCGGGAAAACATTCTTTGTGAAAATATAACCTGGACGGAGTATTAAAAGACAGATGGCATTGACTCAGAGCTGATCGAGAGGCTTTGGAGTTTGGCCTGCGCTGGAGTTGAGAGGCGGAGAGGCACTGGGGCGAGCAGGCAAGCCTGGCTGCACCTGAGCCCGGGGATGGACGTGGGAGAGCCCACGGGAGGTGGGAGAGCACTCCGCCGGACATGGGCATGCAGAGCACTGAGCAAGAGACTGAGGCTTTGCCCTGAAGGGAATTCTGGACATTAGATGAGGAGAGCTATGGCTTAGAAAGATGATTCTGAGGGCTTTGAGGATGAAGCATTAGCATGAGACACAGAAGCAGAGTGATTCAGGCTCCAGTGCAGGTGATAACAGGCAAAAAAGTAGTCGAAATGGGAAAATTGGGATAGACAGGAGAAATATCAAGATTCACTGTTTCTTTTTAAACAATTAGAAGGTCTCAGGGGAGGATGGGATTGAGGGGTGATGTCAGGAGAGCAATGTCACTCTAGGAGGACTCAAACGTGAGTCCCAGAACTGCAGAGGCCAGCACAAGAATACAGGGGAGGATCGTGGGAAATGACTTTGGAGGAAGCAGGAGAGCATCCTATCAGTTCCTGAGACTGCGATTTACAGTGAGCTCTACAACTGGACGTTATGGTTGGATAGGGACTATGAGGATTGAGAACTTCTGGCAAAGAGAGTGAATTATCTTCTAGAGTGATCAGATTGACCTTACTTGGCGGTTCACATCTGTAATTGCAGCCCTTTGGGAGGCCGAGGCGGTGCATGGTCTGAGGTCAGGAGTTCGAGGCCAGCCTGGTCAACATGGCAAAACCCCGTCTCTACTAAAAATACACACACACAAAACAGTAGCTGGACACAGTGGCATATACCTCTAGTTCCAGCTACTTGGGAGACTGAGGTGGGAGAATCACTTGAACCTGGGAGGCAGAGTTGCAGTGAGCCAAGGTTGTATCACTGCCCTCCAGCCTGTGTGACAGACCAACACACCATCTCAAGCAAAGGTAAACAAACAAACAACATTTTACTGAAAGCCATGAATGTGGCCTGTGAGGAGAACTCACTGAAAGTAGATGTCTCATCGCATACCTTGACATCTGCAAGTCCGTGCTGAGCGAATGAAGTTTTCGTTTGACCTCCATCCTTGCGATTCATCGTCTTGTCTAGGGCTGAATTTAGATATTGCAGGAAGGACAACAGGGTGTTGTGGATGCTAAGTCAAGTTGACCTCTGCTTGCCCGTGGCTTTACCCAGATGTGCAAATTCGTGAACCAACCCAAGGTGTTGATTCCAGCCCTTTCCAGCTCATTGCTGCTAAACCAAGGAGCATTTCACTCATTAAGCGTCCTTGACCTTCCTTCAATGCAGAGACTATTAAGTCAACAATTATTTATTGATTTCTGACTATGTGCCCAACACGGCACTAGGCACTGGGGATACAAAATAAATAAGTCAAGGCCCAGGCTCATAATTTATTAGAGAGAAGGCCACAGAGGCAATTAACAATGATAAAAGCATATAACGAGTGCACGAATCAGGTTTTGAATCAATAAACCATTGGTGAAGGGTAGCTGATGGGAGGGAATGGGTTCTCATAGGAAGTGGTGTTTGATCTGGGCCTTAAGGGCTGAACAAGAGTGAGGACGAAGCTTTCTGGGGAGGAGGAAACACATGAACAAAGAAATTAAAGCATGAAATTATGTGTTAATGTTTACTTTCGTGATTCATGTTAAAAATGACTGTTTTGTTCCAACGGAGGCTGAAGCACCTGGAATAATCTCTGTGCTGAGACCTGGAGAGCACCAGCATCCTGTGACCCCTTCCACTTGCCAGGTATCCGCCGGCATTTCTTGTGTGATACGCGTGTGCACCAGCATTCAAATCGCCAGCCGCTGCTGACAGGCTTTCATCCACAGCACGCTTTGTGTGGACGAACATAAAGCCTGCGAGAGCCTCGGGAGGGGGCTGAATCCCCGGCCCACAATGGAAGACTCTCATTCTTTCACGTTCTCTGGACACTTGAGACCCTTTGTGGCCCTGAAAGGGGGGAACCTGAGGGCTGAGCGTTGTGTGCCTCAACAGCATTGAACGTGGAGGAGAATGAGTGCATTCTCTGTGATCTCTTAATAGCAGAGTCAATGTTGAATCAGCTTTTGTATCCCTTAATTTCTTGGCTTGCCTAATTTTTCCAGTTCGTTTCATACAAGGAACTGAGGCCATGGGGCCCAGGCACTGGAGTTTTTCAGCACTGTGAGCCTTTGCACACAAGATCAATCTGTCTTTCGTGACTGCATTGTGGGTGCCCTTGCACGAGAGATGAAGGCAATTTGGGATCTGCAGCTGTCAACCTCTCGTTTGAACCCATGGCTTCTCAGGCATGGGTGGAAGATGGGGTTTCTGTTACAGATAGCAGCATCGCTCCCACCTTGACATCTGGCTGAATTCCTGCTCAATTTAAAGCAGCCGCAGTTATTCCCCTGTTCTAACGACTCTCCTTATTACCTGACAATCTATCTGAACTATCGACTCATTTCCGACCTGCCAGTTCTCTCAAAAGTTATGGAAATGGTCTTCAAACTGCAGCTTCAGCATCTCCTCCCCCACAGGCTGTCTGAGCATCAATAGATCGTCTCATCGACAGAGGAGAGAGGCCAACTGCGTGTGCCGTGTGCTCCCAGGTGCTGAGACCGGCGACAGGAGGCTGCTGCCACTGGCCGGCCCTGAGCATCACGGCCTCACGGGCTCAGGCTGAGCGCATCCGTCACAGCCAGCTATGGTGGTCTTGGCACTGGGCTGGAAAGGGCAGGGGGTATTGGCCTGGGAGGTTTCTATGTGCTGTGGAGCCTTCTGGCTGCCCTCCTGCTCTTCTTTGCCCAGACCCACCAACTTCACGTTTTTGAAAGAGGCTGTCAGTCAGAGCTTCCCAGTTCTTCACAATCTCTTTTCCTCATTCAGAAAAACGAGGAATTATCTCTTAAAGAATGTTGGGCTCAGTATTGCAGGCAGCTCAACCAAGCCAGGGACCCATTTTATGTGAATTTCTGAAGCGTCGCCTGGCCTGAACTCTGCAGAAGAGGTGGGGTAGGAGGGAGAGAGACCTCGGAGTGTAGCATCAGACAGACATTCAGTCCGTGCTTCTCAGGGAGCAGCACCCAGGAAGGCTTTGTCTCCTCACCTTTGAAAAGCCTGAAGATGCCGTCAGCCTCCCACATCTGTCTTTCGAATTAAGGAAGACAGCTTAACAGACAGTGTTTTGAAAATCACAAAAGAAACATTAAATATATATGGTTATAATTATTGGTAATATACTGTTAAAGGCTTGAGTTTTGCTCTTGTGTAGCTAACACCTTAGCGAAGACAAAAGCAGGCAGAACACAAATAACCTGAGTACAATTAGGTTCTCTCTGCATGGAACCACGTATTATCATTAACTTGTCTCTATTTAGAACCACTTATGAGTACATGAGGTCTTTAGTGAAGGGAGACATAAATGCCACTTAACTTCTTTTGGAGGAACTGGTTTTAAATTTTTGTCCTTAGACTGAGACTTACTGCAGGTAAATGGAAGTGGTTAAAAAGAAGATCAAAACTTAATGATACAAACTCCTTTCTTTGGGACATGGCTTTTGTATGGTAGCTTTTGTTTCTAGACCTGCTTTGTGTATCAGTCTGTTCTCACACTGCTAACAAAGACATACCTGAGACTGGGTAATTTATAGAGGAAAGATGTTTAATTGACGCACAGTTCCACATGGCTGGGGAGACCTCACAATCATGACTGAAGATGAATGAAGGGCAAAGTCACATCCCACATGGCGGCAGGCAAGAGCTTGTCCAGGGGATCTCCCATTTATAAAACCATCAGATCTCCTGAAACTTATTCACCACCATGAGAAGGAGAGCAGTATGAGGGAAACCACCCCCACGATTCACTTGTCTCCACCTGGCCCCGCCCTGGACGTGTGGGGATTATTATAGTTCAAGATGAGATTTGGGCAGAGACACAGCCAAACCGTATCCCCTTATTAATCAGAAAACCTTAACTCACTCATGCGATGGCTTCATCAGGCAATCCCAGGCAGCCCTGATGCTGTTCTGAGACATGATGAGGCCATGGAGCAGGTGGTGCTGGAGGTTTGGGTTCTGCAGACCCAGGCTCCGCTTGCTCTTCAGTCAGTTTCTGCCTCTGGGGACTGTGGCAATTTCCGCATCCCGTCTTCACATTCACTGTATTGGATTACAGTGGTTTTTTATAGAGGATCACTCCCCAACTACAATCTGCATGACTTCAGATCAAAAAAAGTGTGTATTCTTTTGAAATCTTTTATATGTAGTTTCCAACACTGTGTTCTGCACATAATAGACATAAATGCCATGGAAAGTAGGGGTAGAAAATAAATCTAGAAAGTGAAGAGCTCAACACAAATGAGAGAAAAAAATCATGAATCAAGAAGCAAGTCATAAAAAAATATTAAAAAACAGATTCAGGGCTAAAAGGAGTTGAGAATTGGGAGGAATATTTAGGGGAAAACAATTGGATGTAAATTTCAAATTATCTATACAGTTTTAAAAACTTAATTTTTAACCTTTCATTTCAAAGTAATTTTAGACTTAATATAAATGTCTCAAAATTACTACATGTTAGAGGTCAGGTTTATCCACCCTTGATTCCAAAAATAATAAACTTACTTTTTAAATATGAGCTAAATTAATCAATTTTTATTTATTTCTGAAATTAAACACAAAACTGTGGTCAAATTATTCTTACATTACAGTAATGACTATGTTTTCAATCAAGCACTCAAAATTATGTAAACAATATTTGTTTCTGTTAAAGAAACAGTGCTGAACTTTAATTTTGTAACTAGAAGAAGATTAAAATGAATAAATGAGATATAAGTTGCTGTGCAGTTATAAGGCTCACTGCAATCTTGCTCACCACACTCACAGCTTTTCTCTGTCTACTACTGTCATATTTCCCTTGTGAGGTGCAGCTCAAACATAGCCATCTCGTCTTACGTTTCCTTAAAAGAGTAGGATAATTTTAATCAATTCAAAAGTTTAACTGAAGCCAGATATGCGATTACCTCTGAAAAGAAGCCTTTTAAATAGTGTACATGCATCTTAAGCTCATGATACACAAAACCACACACATGACTGTTGTTTCTTTCCTACCTCTTACTCTGTTGTTTTTTTTTTAATGCTAAATCATTTATTCACTTATTCATTCATTCCATAAAGATTTAAGCAAACTAGTCTCTGGCACGAAACAGTGAGAGAGACAGACGCCAGCCCTGCTCAGGAGCTTCCATTCCAGTAGACAAATGGGAAATTAAATAAGTGGACTTTTGACTCCCTTCTTGGAAAGCCTACCGAGAAAGAATCAAAAGATGGCGTGAGAGTGTTTCCACAGTGCACTTCACCTGGCCTTTCTGAAAGGGGGATGCGCACCTGTGAGGTGTGAGCAGAACCAACACTGAGTAGAAGGGTTAACTAGCCGTTAACAGAGATGAGGAGGAAGGGGCGAGAGGGGCGAGGGGTTGCAGAGTGTGGAGGCCCCGAGGGAGACTCCGCACAGAGTTCTCCCTCTCTTGCGTGACTCAGACCAGTTTCCAATTGGGTGGACGCATTTTGTATTCTCGCTGGCAATGTGTTGGAATGACAGCTACTCCACACATTTGCCTTTGCTGGGTATTAGCAGATTTTAAATTGTGGCTATTGCAGCAGGTGAACAGGGGCGTTTCTTCACGGTCTCGGTCGCATCTGTCTGGTAACCAGTGCTGCTCCTGTCTGTGTATATATTGTTGGAAGGATCAGCTATTCTGAAATCTTTGGGAACATAATTCTAGGAATCATTTCGGACACCTTTTTTTCCCTCCAGTGTTTCTCCAGTAACAGCTCACCAAGTCCTGTACTTTTTACCCAGTAAACACCTTTGAAATCTGTTGTGTACTGCTCTTCCCCACGGACCCCACCTTGACCAGGTGGGGGTCACCCCGTCTCGTCTGCCTGGAGAGCTTGCTGAGCAGTGCCCTTGCTTTGCATTTTCTGTCTCTCAGTGCATTCTCCAACATCCCACACACCTCCTGCGGCCGTCCCCAGCCTCGATTGCAAACTCTCAAGCACTTTTCCTCCTTCCTCCTAGGAAAAGAAAGACCGAAGTCCCGCATAGACCCGCAGTAGCTGTGCGGCTCTGGTCCCCAGCTCTGCGACAGCGTCGGACAGCACGCAGCACCTCTTTTCTGTGCACCCAGTCACACAGGTCTTGAGCTTCCTCTGACCGCCTCCCCTCCGGCCCCGGCTTCCACGTGCTGGTCCCTCGGCCTGATTTCTTCCTCTCTCAGCCCTTCTCTTGCTGCCCTGGCACATCCGCCACAGGTCAGTGTATATCTTCCTCACATTCTCAGGACATTCTTCCCTGAATTCCCAGAACAAGTCAAATACCCTCTTACATGCTGTCATCAGGACACGGCCCTCTCGCTTGTAGGACTTGCTGCAACCAGGACTTTACACATATTCTGTGAGTCTTAGTTCACAACCGCCGCCCCCACTGTCTCCTAACCTGTTCTCTCTGGCCCGTGAGTGGGAGGAGGTGCCTTTGAGGGCTCGCCCTCATATCCGCAGTGCCTTGAGGGGTGTACGGACTTCAGGAGGTACTAATAAAACATTTGTTTATTACATTAAAAATAAATGTAAAAATGTGTATTTAAAGATAAATCGGATCTAAGTGTTTTGTTGGAGTTGGGAAAATGGGAGCCACTTTTTACATGGAGTGTGGGGTATTTGGAGTTGCCAAGAGCAAGGGGCGGTAAGAACAGTGTCAGGAGAGCGACCACCTTGCGAGAGGCTGGCCTGGAGCCCACCAGAAGGGCCCGTGGGCTGCAGACGCTGGATTGTGAATCTACTTGAAATGTTTGATGTAAGTGCACTTCATATTTTTAAACCTTTTTTAAAGTGAGCGATCATGGAAAGGCCTTTTGGTGAGTGTGCAAGTCGCACGCCAGTGTATGTCTGCATGCCTGTGAGTTCGTGCAGGTATGTGTGAGTTCATGTGCATGCCTGCCCGTGTTCAGAAAGCCGAGGAGATGCACTCCATGTGTGGGGTGTACTGAGCCGTGATCAGGCATTCAGTCAATGCAGGAAACTAACCAAAGGTGAATGTACGAATGTAAATTTCTCCCACTCATCCACATCATGGAATTTGCAAAGATAGTGCAGAGAACCTCAAATTTTCCTCAATGAAATAAAATTGAGATAGGCTATGATGCCATGCGAAAGGTAAGGGTCCAGGTATCCCGGCTGACAATCCTCCCCCTACTTGATGGGGGGCCTTAGAAGCAGAGACCATGTCTTATTCTTACTTATCTCCCTCCCTCTAACTTGCACAGGGTTTGCATATAAATGTGTCCAATCAAATTGGAATTCTTTAATTTATTTCCTTGTTACACTTTGCATCAAGGGCTTCTGGGCTTGCCCTTTCAGAAGGAAATAAGGCAGTAATAGGTATGACTTTTTGATTCGTTTTCTTTGGGAAAAATACCAGATTTATTTTAAAATTGCCATAAGCAAACTTTCTAGACATGAAAGCAGTTTCCCTACAGTGGGAGAGAATTGTAGCTTATCACACGAGGCCCATGGTATTCGAGGGGTGTTGAGTTCACAAAAAGAGAGAAAGAACCCTCTCCATTTCCACTTTGCAGCCTTATTTTAAAGCTGGGTGACCCCACGTCTCAGTTCTGCCCGATGGGACCTAAATGGTGATCCCTGGGAGCCACGCAGGTGGGTGGGCTTCCGTGCAGAGCTGCCGTTCTTGGTCCCTTTCTTCCTTCTGCCTGGACTGGAAAGAAGCTGTGTGCAGGGCAGCAGGTGCGCCAGCAGGAAGGAGGCAGCATGCTGAGGGGTGATGCGGAATCTGAGAAAGCTTGGTTGCTCAAGGACACTGTAGAATCGCTTCCCAGAGATGGGCCCTTCTCCGTGGACTTACATGAGAAAAAAAGCAAGTCCTGTAGTTGTGTTTCTGTGGCTAACTTCTTTTGACGTGCAGCTGAAAGAAAGCCTAACTGAAAAAAAAAATTCCCAGGCTTTTGCCCAAGGACCCCAGCCCTTCCCCCACGGTGCTCAGGGGATTCACGGCAAGACCCCAGCACCTGTGCTGAGCCCGGCCGGACTAGCAAGTCCTCACTGCTCTTTTCCACATCACAGGCAGCAGTGGGAATGCTGTTCAAGCAGACTGACCAAGGTACTTGCAGGTCTTGCCTGGAAACGTGGAATAGAACTCGTTCTCTCTCTACTGCGTGGGAGCGAGGAGCCCAGGGCCTCCTCACCCCTGGCCTGCTGCTCCCGGCTGGGCTGCCAGCCTGCTGCAGGGCCTAGCACAGAAGGACACAGCAGAGGGAACAGGCGTTCTTAGCTACATTATTGAGGCCAACCGGACAACCTCAAAGTCTCCTCCATATTTTCATTTCCAATTATGTGGGACAATAAAATAAATGTAAGTTGGATTTTATATTAGATGAAACATACATGCTTTGTAGTGACAAAGGCAGGGTCCTAGCTTCGGCATTCTGGTTCCAAATCCAACTCTACGTATTCCTGCGTCAACGTCTAGTGTAGCATTTAACAATAACAGTAATAAAGTGATCATCAATGTCTATTGCACGGGGTAATCAGCACTTACTAAATGAGGCTCCGATGCAAAGGAAAGGCTATGAAGCAGAATGAGTGTGGTTTTGAAGTCTGAGGAACTGGCCAAGTAATCGGTCATCCGTGTGCAGAAGAGGGAGTGACCGCCTTTCTGAGAGAAAATGGGCACGGCTTCCCAGAGGCAGAGATGTTTGAGGCCAGACTGAGAGAGAAATAGCATTTGCTAGGCAGAGAGGAGAAGAGGGAGAAAGGCCGAGAGAGCCACTTCGGCAAGGGCAGGAAGGCAGGACATGGGGCAGGAGGAGGCCTGGCGCGGCTGGGAGACGCAGGGGCACCGGTCCTGTGGAGCTGCGGCTGCAGCAGGGGGCTCCGGCCAGATCACAGCATGTGTGTAATGAGAAGGACTTTTATCTTATTTTACTCAGTGGAAAAGCTAATGGATTGAATCATTGGATTAAGTTTTCACTAAAATGATAATTCTGACAGCAGTTTCGGAATCCATTGGCGTGGGAGGGAGCAAAGGCAGGAAGATCAGAGAATCACCATTTCTGTAACACAGATGAAAGGCGCTCACTAGGAACTCTAAGGGCAGCCCTGGAGACGTAGTGGGGGAACACAGGGCCGTCCCTGGGGACAGCTGCCTGGATTTGGTGGCCCTTTCTCCACTTCCCAAACTTCTTTCTGGAAGATGTTAAGGCATGGGTTAACTGATGAGAGAAATTGGGGATGTCAAAGTTAGAAAAACACAGAGAGCTGAACCCTGAATAGAAGTCTTTGGTAAGCTATGAAGCAAAATCTAAATAGGTACTCAGAACCAAAAGTCCAGGGGCACAAATTGAGAGTGAAGCCCTGGAGCCAGAATCAGAGCAAGAAGATGAGCCGGAAGGGAGGGACCCGAGCTGGGACGTGGCTGGCTTCCTTGCTGGCTGTGGTGCCATTCCTCAGGAATCGAGCCAGGCTGAGCTTGAAAACAGTGCAGAGGAGTCTAATAGAAGCAGACGGGTGGCAACGCACTTAGACAGACACAGCAGTCGTGACGCGGCCTGAGAGCAGGTGAGATCTGTTTACAATGAACTGGAGCATCTCTGAGACAATCAGGTAGAGCTGCAGGTGACTAATGTGGCATGCAGGAGCGAGATCGGTGGAAGGGGGTCTGAGACTCGTCACCAGGCAGATGTCATTTGGGTCATCGTAAGAAATGGGGTCATTCATTCACCGTTTAGTGAGAAGTTGCTATGCATTAGGCACCTGAGCTGTAGTCAGTGGCACAAAACGACCACATTCAAACATGAGGAAACACTGTCCCTGCCTTCCAGCAGGTCGCAATCCAGTGCAGCTTTAGGCATGAAGACGGGGCCCAGAACTTCTCTGGGCGGGCAAACGAAGAACGTGCTGGTAGAAAAAAGAGGATCGTGAGTCTAAAGTCACACGCCACTCAGGAAGAGAGAAGCCAACAGCCGTGGGTAGCACTGAGAGCAAAAGGGAGGAAGAGTATTTTGGAGGGGTAGAGAGAGTATCTCTACCTGCCCAGAGATCACTAAACCGCTACCAACCCTGAGCTGAAGCACGCACACCGGCACCTGCCTTTCGTGTCTGAAATCACTGCAGGCACCATGTTGAAGCTGCATCACTTCTGTAGGAGGAACTCAGGAACCCATCACACTGCTGTCCTGGAAAACGTTGCCATGGCTGCTCACACTGACATTGGCTAGAGCCATGGTCCGATCCCAGTCAGCCGCGGCTGGGGCTGCTGAACGGCCGGCCTCCAGCAGAAAACGAGTGCTGTCCTCCGCCTTCTGACCCTCCACCCAGTATCTCCCGCCCTGCATCCTCCCAGAAGCCAGAGTGTGAGAGTCAGGTTCCTAGTCTCCCACTGCGTAGAAGGGAGCCCAGAAAAGTGGGACGGAGCTGGTCCCAGCAGGAGAGTGACCTCTCTTGTGGCTTCTCCCTATCCGCAAACATTGCCAACCCAGCGATGTGCTCCCACGAGCCGTCAGCGAGCACAGCCTCCGGCCTCCGCCTAACACCATGCACTGTCTCCTAAGACTGCAGTTCTTTACAATAAGGAGAGAGTTCTTACCCGTCAGCATCTGCCTCTCTGGGTGGCATAAATTCAAATCAAAATCCCACCTGCATATTTTCTCTCTGGAAGTCTCACTTGTAAAGTTAGCCAAATTCACCAGTCCTTAGACACAATGGTAGGAGAAGGGATAAAGCGGGAAGCAACAAGAAGGGATTTGTTAGTGTAGAACCTGTGTGGATATATGTGCTTGTGAATGTAGCTGTGCAAACACATAGACACGCAGATACACATATGTCTATAAGTACATATCTCCCTATGTCTATACCTACAGCTCTATGTCCGTTTCTCAAGCAAAAAGAGGAAATATACATAGGTACAGCAGTCCTCATTCCTGCGATTCGTCTTGAGGTTGCAATTATTGTATTTATATTGTCTTTGTTGCTTCACTGATTCCACTATCTTGTCGCCCTCAGGTGGTATGTAACTGGTTGTAGTTCTTTACCCTGGGAGAAGAAAGTGACCAAAACTGAATTTATAAGTAATCTGAGTCCTTACTGTCTTCGTTCTTTCTGAATTGCTGTACCTACCTACTTTTCCTGGCTGGTGTGTTTGCGACACTACAGGGAGTTTATCGACGTCCATGCATCTTCCTCCTTGGCCCCATTGTAGAGCAACAGTTCTATTTTTGCTTGGCAGTTTGGAGAAATAAGCAGCAACAACTCAGTAACTCCTTTCCTTGCTGGACAATTCAAAAACGTGAGGAGCCCCGGAGGACAGTGTGGATGTGTCAGATTTCAGCGTGGAGCAACCATTGCTGTTTCCGCTGATAAAAGCATTTTTCTTTCTGGAGTTGGGATTCTGTACCAGGAGATCCAGTGATCCAGAGATGCACACACACAAAATATTTCTAGTAGGTGACTGGGAGTGGTCAGGAAATGGAGCCTTCCAACTTCTTGTCTTTGATTCCACAGATCAAAATCTGCAGATTCTGTGTTCTGGTTGTGAGAGAGACAGAAACACCCACTGGTAGCTGGTTCTAGGCATATAGGATGGCACACTGGACTCACAGAGAGCTGTCCCCAAGCTGCATGTGATTGAGTTTAGGCAGGACATCACGTGGTGTCTGTAGGAACTTCTGGGTGATGGAGTATGGGGTGCTGCACTACTGTGTTCAAGTGGCTGCTCTGGTTAGGAGAAGCATTGGGTGGGATAGTGTGATAGTTTTTGAAGCTTTCTGAAGACCCATGGATGGTGGTGCTGACAAAATGCTTTCAGGTAAATGCAGTGCAATGCGATTCTCTATTTCACTAGGAGAAAATCATTTCTTACTCCATGATTTAAAAAATAAAAATGGCCAGGCCCGGTGGCTCATGCCTATAGTCCCAGCACTTTGGGAGGCCTAGGTGGGCAAATCATGAGGTCAGGAGATTGAGAACATGCTGGCCAATATGGTGAAACCCCGTCTCTACTAAAAATATATAAAAGCCGGGCGTGGTGGCTCAAGCCTGTAATCCCAGCACTTTGGGAGGCCGAGGTGGGTGGATCACGAGGTCAAGAGATCGAGACCATCCTGGTCAACATGGTGAAACCCCGTCTCTACTAAAGATACAAAAAATTAGCTGGGCATGGTGGCACGTGCCTGTAATCCCAGCTACTCAGGAGGCTGAGGCAGGAGAATTGCTTGAACCCAGGAGGCAGAGGTTGTGGTGAGCCGAGATTGCGCCATTGCACTCCAGCCTGGGTAACAAGAGTGAAACTCTGTCTCAAAAAAAAAAAAAAAAAAAAATATATATATATATATATATATATATATATATATATATATATATAAATTGACAGAGTGTGGTGGCATGTGCCTGTAATCTCAGCTACTCAGGAGGCTGAGGCAGGAGAACTGCTTGAACATGGGAAGTGGAGGTTGCAGTGGGCCAAGATCGTGCCACTGCACTGCAGCCTGGTGACAGAGTGAAACTCCATCTCAAAAATAAAAAGGTTTTAAAGGTGGCTGCCTGGATCCCCTCCCTACTCAGGAATAGTTGTGTTTAAGGGCTCAGCACTGACCCCTTCCATTTAAGATGTGGGTGCTCAGCAGTGACTGTTGTGTCTTGAATTGTGCCCCCCCAAAAGAATACTTAACCCCAGTATCTGAAAATGTGACCTTATTTGAAAATAGAGTATTTGTAGATGTAATCGTTAAGATGAGGTCATATTAGCTAGGGTGGTCCAGACCCAATGACTAGTGTCCTCATAAAATGAGGCGATTTGGACCAACAGACACACAGGGAAGAAAGCATGTGAAGACAGAGTTGAGACTAGGGCACAGCTGCACCCCAAGCAACAGTGAGAATTTTTGGCAACCCCCAGAGCTGGGAGATGCAAGGATGGAGGAACCCCTGGAGACTTCAGAGGAAGCACGGCCCTCCTGACTCCTCACATTCAGACTTCCGGCCTCTAGATCCAGAGAATCTTCTGTTGTCTGAGGCCATCCCAAGGTCTAGCAGCCAGGGCCCATGCCAGCCCCGAACGGGAGAGGGAAGCATGCTGGGTTGAGCCCACACACAGCACAGCATCCATCTCTGCTGCTGTGGCCATTCTGCAAGCTCACCTGTACCCAGGGGCCTGCGTCGGGAAGACGACGTGCAGATTTCAAGCAGGAGGCATCTTATCTTCCTGGTTATCTTGAGATCTCCCTGAAGTCTGGTCCTTCAGTGAGAGTTCACCATGAGAGCTCACCAGGGACGCTGACAGCCTCACACACGCTGTCCTTCTGACAGAGGTGGGCACCCATCCTATAGGGTTCTGAACAAGTTCTGCTATCAGGCCAAACACTGGGAGGCTGCCTATAAATCCACATGCAGCCATGCATCTGGTCATGTCTCCTTTCTGAAAAAGGAGCCACCAGTGGAACCATTACAGTGCCAAGGTGACACTGGCACTGTGGACAGGAGCGCTATGACAAGGTGGCCCTGGCACTGTGGATGGGAGTGCTATGACAAGGTGGCCCTGGCACTGTGGACGGGAGCGCTATGACAGGGTGGCCCTGGCACTGTGGACGGGAGCGCTATGACAGGGTGGCCCTGGCATTGTGGACAGGAGCACTATGACAAGGTCGCCCTGACACAGTACACGGGAGCACTATGAGAAGGTGGCCCTGGCACCGTGGGTGGGAGCGCTATGAAAAGGTGGCCCTGGCACCGTGGGCGGGAGCGCTATGAGAAGGTGGCCCTGGCACCGTGGACGGGAGCGCTGTGACAGGGTGACCCTGACACCGTGGACGGGAGCGCTATGACAGGGTGGCCCTGGCACCGTGGACGGGAGCGCTATGCCAGGGTGACCCTGGCACCGTGGACGGGAGCGCTATGACAGGGTGACCCTGGCACCGTGGACGGGAGCGCTATGACAGGGTGACCCTGGCACCGTGGACGGGAGCGCTATGACAAGGTGGCCCTGGCACTGTGGACGGGAGCGCTATGACAAGGTGACCCTGGCACCGTGGACGGGAGCGCTATGACAAGGTGGCTCTGGCACCGTGGAGGGGAGCGCTATGACAAGGTGGCACCGGCACTGTGGACGGGAGCGCTATGAACACAGTGGCCCTGGCACAGCTTGGATCTGCTGCATCTCATCTGGATACAAGTTAAAATGGACAGCCTTGGGGCGGCTTGGTAACAGATCAGGCAGGGATCCCAAATGTGGTCTGTTTTGTCTCCAAAATCCAAAGACTCTGAGAAGTTAGTCTTGTATTGTTGTAAGTCGTCTAAGGTGCACAATGTGTCTCCATGTTCAGGGAATAGTCTGACATTTCCCTGAAAGCTAGAATCTAGAAACATCTGTAGGTCCGAACCTCTGCTCCCACACGGTGTGTCCCCCATCGTCTGACTTGGTCTGTTTTGTTAAAGTGTAAGTAATTCAATATATCTGGAGATATGTGTATATGATCTATTTTTACATATACATCCCTATATAGCTGCACAGATAAAGCAGAATATAAGCTAGAAGATTTATTGTAGACTACACTAACGCGTTCACGTTGCATCTTGAGAGCAGTGGGAAGCAAGAATGTAAAAATGATCAGATTTTTCACTTTGGTGAGACATTCTGGCCACAGTGTGGAGCATGGGTAAGGGTGTCAAGGCCCCAGGAGATGGGTAAGTAACTGGCTTGTCTGTCTGAGCCAGACCTGAGGGGCCACGAGTCCCAGCAGCGTCCCGGGGATGAAGACAATTGGGCAGATTCTGCAGGTGTCAATCAATTAGCACTAATTACCAGACATTATTCTAAGTGCTCAGGGGCCAGATGATGAGTGGGGAGAAGAATATCCTTTTAGGAAGCTTACAGAGGTGGAAGAGACACAGATACATCACTGCATAAAGTATCGTAAAGAGCTTTGCAGGAGAGGAGCATCATGCTACAGAAACCCCAGAGGGAAGAAGTCCCTCTCTGGGAGAAAATGCATGGAGTCCAAGAAGGGATTGGGTTCAGCACATAGGAAGGACTGAGAGAGACCAGGAGCATCAGCCGAGAAGAGAAGAGGGGTCAGAGAATCCAGCAAATGAGGCTGGTGAAGGAAGGAGGGCCAGATCACAGAACAATTGAGGACATGTCAAATAGTTGCTCTTTAGCTTAAAGCTGATTGGAGGTCAGCAAAAGAATTCAAGTAGGAGTGTGTCTTGGTTTGCTTTGACAAAGGTAACAATTATTTTCACTGAAGAATGGAAATTGATCATGGGAGATAAGGGGCCAGGAGACCAGGTGGCAGGGCTTCATTCAAAGTCACTTCCCCAAGGAGAAAGGGGACGGCTCCCGTCTTAGGGGATGACTTCCGTTCAAGGGAAGAAATCAGCTTTATGCTCAAGTTTGAGTTTGAGGGGGTGAAGAGTTGCTTTACAGAAAATGGAGCTGCAACTGTGGAAGAAGCATGGTGTGAGGTTGGATCTGGCACGGGAAGGACAAAACAATCTGGGAAGAAAAGCCTGGCACGGCCCCTGGCAGACGGCACAGTAGAGGTTAAAGAGTCATCCGGGAGATTTAATTTTGGGTGGTAGAGGAACCCTCTTAGCCTTCACATCTCAGACGACAAAAGATGTCATGGCTTTTATTTACAGCCTCCAAATAAAAGCATTCACAGCCACATTAACAATGACAAAATTCAACGGTAAACTGCAAAATGGGTAAAAAGTCAGCAAATGAAA
Organism: Saimiri boliviensis; assembly: GCF_048565385.1. Lineage (NCBI taxonomy): Eukaryota > Metazoa > Chordata > Mammalia > Primates > Cebidae > Saimiri > Saimiri boliviensis. Next base: position 2,239,617 of record NC_133449.1, on the reverse strand, counting down.
ATCATGCATATTGAAGGTGTGTGAGAAAGTCACTAGAGCAACCTCGTGAGAATGCATATGTTGTATATTTGTTTCCTTTTTACTACGAGAAAGAATATCCAAGGATTAAAACGCTTTGATGTTTTGACGTGTCAGGTCTAATTCCAACTTTCCAATATTTAGAACAAGTTAATGGGGTCGTTTTGACATTAACATTGCATTATTTATATATTTTTAATGAACAAACTTGATTGTTAAGAGTAGTTTTAGGTCTACAAAAAAATTGAGTGGAACAGAGTTCCTGAATACCCACCTCCATCTCGCCCCCACACTTTCCACGATTTTTAAGATGTTACATTGGTGTGGTGCATTATTACAACCGAGAACTAATGTTGAAATATTATTCTTAAGTGAAGCCCATTGTTTGCATTAGAGTCTGCTTTTCCTGTTATGGAATTCTATGGGTTTTGACAAATGTCATGTAACTACCGTTATTATACAATATGGAATAATTCCACTGACCTAAAAATTCCCTGTTCTTTACTAGTTCAGCCCTCCCCTCACCAGCCCTTGGCAACCACAGAGCTTTTTACTGTCTCCATAGTTTTGTTTTTCCAGAATGTCCTATAGTTGGAATCATACCATATGTAGCCTTTTCAGATTGGTTTCTTTCACTTAGTGATCTGCATTTAAGGTTGCTCCATGTCTTTTCATGACGGGATAGCTCATTTCTTTTTAACACTGAATAATATTTCATTGTCTGGATGGACTCGTTTATCCATTCACCTGCTGAAGGACATCTTGGTTGCTTCCAGTTTTGGCAGTCATGAATACGGCTGCTATAAACATCAGTGTGCAGATTTTTTGTGTAGATAAGTTTTCAATTCATTTGGGTAAATACCAAGGAAGACGAATGCTGGATCATATGGTAAGAGTATATTTAATTTTATAAGAAAATGCCAAACTGTCTTCTAAAGTGGCTGCACCATTTTGCATTCCCAGCAGCGTGAATGAGAGTTCCTGTGGCTTCACGTCCTCACCAGCATATGGTGTCACCAGAGTGCTGGGTTTTACACTTTCTTTGGTGAGGTTTAGGCTATTTGACCACTTTCTGATTAGGCTGTTGTGTTTTCTTACTGTTAAGTCTTAAAAGTTCTTTGTATAACTTGGATGCCCATTATCAGACATGAGTTTTGCAGAATTTTCTCCCAGTCTGTGGCTTGCCTTTTCATGCTCTTAACAGTGTCTTTTGCAGAGCAGAAGTTTTTAATTTTAGTGAAGGCCAACTTCTCTTTTTTTCATGAATTGTGCTTTTGCATGGAATTTGTCATAATTGCATTTTAATACGGTTTGTTTGATTCGAGAAGAATTTTCTTCAGTGTTATTATCTGAATTTATGTTAATTTTTTACAGGATTGGAAATATACAAACATGCATGTAATTTTTAAAGGTGGCAACGTCATCTTTATTGTAAGTGAAAGCCCTTTTGTTGTTTTTATGGATTCATATCGTGTTACTTTTGTTGTTGTCATTATTATTGGACTTGTTAGTATTAAGTAGCCGTTTCAGCAGAAAGAGAAATCACATCTTTACCTTTGCCATCCAATGCTTCACGTCCTGTGAGTTAAAGAAAAATAATTTGTTTATAGATATTATTGATTTGCATTAGTTTTCTGCTTCAGCACAGCTCACGGTTAGGGACTGGGTTAGTAATAATATATCAATAAAGTCATAATAAAAACTAATATATTATTTTCTCAGCTTCAACCTGGATCGTATGGGCATCCTGTGTTTTGGCCTTGAACTGTTACACATTAGACGTTACGTTTTATTATTTACAGCCCTGTGCTCTTTCAAAGCCGTCACAATCCCTGGTTTCAGTAAATGAAGGTTTGCACAGTGCTTCACTCAGACAGCTGGGGGGCTCCTTGCCTCTTACCCAGATGTCTGCTGTGATGCTGTAAGACACTGTTTCCTTCAAGAACCTTTCCTGAGTAATCATACTTAAAATTCCTCCTGTTCTCCCTCTGACCCTTTTATCTGCTTTTCACCTTTCTTGTTAGCTTGGATGCTGAAAACCCTATGGTTTTTCTGCCTGCCTGCTTAGTGTCTGACTCTTCTGGGAAACATGTTCTCCAAGACGGCAGGGATCTCCTCTGCCTGGTACTGCAGGCTCGCTAGTACTTGATAAATACTTGTGAATTAATCTGAGTCACCGGTGTGCAAGCTACTTTGTCAAATTCCTTTTATGGACTTACCAAGCATGTGTCTGGCACAGGCACTTTCTGTATGTTTGTTTTGGGTAATATTATAGCAAGAACAGGGCTAAACATCTCTATTTGATGCTACTCTCCACCTTGTGCATTAGACCTGGCAGGTGGCTCTTTGTTCATTTCATCAATTTTAAAAATTCTTAATTTTTTCTCTTGCCCGGAAGATCTTCTTTTTGGTTTATAGTAATTTTTTAATACCATTTTGTACCTTTTAAGTTGATGTAAATTTAAAACAGAGGGAAAAAAAAGAATCAAGGGATATCAGCACCCCAGTTTTCAAAACATGTGATGTGCCTGAGGGGCAGAGACCAATATTTCCATCACAAAAAAAAACTTGAAAATACGGGCTATCATATGACTTGCAGGTAACTTTCAGAAGCTAATTGGTATAGTAAAGGTTCTGAAATGTCCATGTGGGGAAAAGAAAAAAAAAAAAAAAACAACAATAACAAAACCTCAGTTCAGCTCTGTTTAAGCCAGTCTTTTGCAGATTTATTTGATCTGTTTGACTTAAAAGCATCTTAATGTTCCTTGGATTTAGTCTTGCAAAGAATATTCTTTATAAAATGTTGCTTTTTGCATTGTTTGTTAATTTGTTGGATGAGGCTGGCTGAAGTTAAAGGTGTAGGCAGTGCTCCTTTGCTATTTGATGTGGGCAAGACTTCATGTAACAAGTCTGGTTATGACTCATGGTCAAAAAACAAAACAAAACAAAAAAACAAAACAACAACAAAAAAGACAAAATGACAAAACAAAACAAAGAAAACCACCTCTCTCATGTCACCCTAAATAAAAGCAGAGTATAATGTAAATCACTAATTATTCTTATGATTTCCCCAATTTCTAATGTGAATTGAAGCACATCTTAACCAGATGCAGAATACCTGGGAATGCATTCTGGAAAACACACAGAATGACTGGATAATGGTTTTTTCTCACACTATCTGTCATGTGCAAATATCACCTCTTCAGAGAGGACTTCTCCCATCTCCAATCTCAGATAGCCACTTCTCTCCAAGGTACTGTCCAGACTGTCACCTTATTTTTTGTACTCATGGCCTGTGACAACCGCTCCAGTAATTTTTAGTTACACATGTGCCATCGTCTGCTTCCCTGAGCCTATCTACTCCAGAATAATTTCCTGGAGAAGTCCCATTCACTGCTTTATACTCAGCAGCTAGAAAATGACCCAGAGCGTGGCAGGGCTCTGTAAGTAACTGGTGCACAAACCCAGAAGCTAAGTTCTTGACTCAGGATGCAATTAAGCCACAACTTTCCTAGATGAATTTAAAGTCTAACGTGTCTTAACTGGGAAGAGCATGGACCAAGCACACCAAGCAGATTATCCAACTGTGAAATGAGTAAGTCCTATGTCCGTGATGTCAGCTTGTTGGAAATGCTTTGTTGAATGCTAGGGAAAACACTTGGAGCATAAATTACTGCACTCATCATCTAACAATCCTTAACAGCATAAATACATTTTATAATTTAGAGAATTCTGGCTTTTGAGTTTATCATCTATTACCCCAAGAACCATCACCTTGGTTAGACTTACATTGAGCTGATTAATTTTGAATAGGTTCATTTAGAAAATTTAGATTCATTTTAATGAACTGTGATGATAGTTACCTGTTTCAAGTAGACTCAATGGAATTTTAAGACTCAAATGATTAGTCTCTAATCTAGATTATCTATTTAAATGAAAGGAGTTAAGATGACAAACTTTCCAAATATTGCTTTGATTCAATTAGTTAAAAGTAACTTTATCAGACTGTTCAAATTTATCTATTTTTAATCAATCAGAGATGTCAACCATTAAGAAGAAAATTCTCCCCATCTCATTTAATTTCAAATACAAAACACTTGACTTAGTGGGCAGATACACATGTAACTTGCTTCTCTTTGTGATAGGGACTATATTTGTGAGCATCTCTGCATGGGATGTGTGTTTGAGGTGGGGCTATACGTATGTGGAACATTCTTTTTTTAAAAATATGTCATTGAGGTATGTCACACACCATACAACATACAAAATGCACCCATTTAAAGTATTTATTTCAGTTTTTAAAAATATATCCATAGATATGTGTAACCAGAACCACCATCAATTTGAAACATTTTCATCACCTCAAGAAAAAACTCCATACATTTTAGCTGTAACTCTCCCATCTTCCAATCTCTATACTGCCCCCAGCCCTAAGCAAGAAATAATATACTTTGTGTCTATATATATTTTCTGTTCTGAATAATTAATATAAATGGAATTACACAATGCATGGTCTTGTGTAGCTGGTTTCTTTCATTTAGCATGAAGTTTTCTAGTTCATCTGTGTTGACGCATATATCAGTACTTCATTCCTTTCTATGGCCAAATAATATTCTATTGTGTGGATATTTCATATTTTTTATTCATTTGTCAAATGATGAGCTTCTGGGCTGTGCACACTTGTTAACTTTTATGAAAAATGCTGCTATAAATATTCATGTTCAACTTAATATTCATGTTCAACTTACCTATAGACATATGCTTTTATTTCTCTTAGGTATATAGCTAGGAACAGAACTGCTGCATCATAAGGTGACTCTATGTTGCATCATTTGAGGTGCTACCAGACTGTTTTCCAAAGGAGCTCGACCATTTCCACCAGTAGTGTGTGAGAATTCTGACTTCTCACATATTATGCTTACCAGCACTTGTTATTATTCAACTTTTTAATTCCAGACATCCTATTGGATGGAAGTGGTATCTCATTGCTCTTCGATTTGACCTAATTTAATCTGATGACTAAAAAGTACAGCATCTTTACATGTGCACATCGGCTATTTATATACCTTCTTGGTAGAAACGTATACTCTGATCTTTTATCAACTTTTCAGCTGTGCTATTGTCTTCTTATTATTGAGTTGCAAGTATTCTTTAGATGTTCTCATACCTGGGCCTTATCTAATACATGATCAGTAAAAGCTTTTTCTTATCCTGTGGGTTGTCTTTTCTTCTTCTTAATAGTATTCTTTAAAGTGTGGATTTTAATTTTGATGAAGTCCAATGTATCTATATATATTTTGTGTGTGTGTGTGTGTGTGTGTGTGTGTGTGTGTGTGTGTGTGATTTTGATGTCATATGTAAGAATTATTTGCCAAACACCAAGTTATGGAGATTTATTCATATGTCTTTGCCTGATAATTTTATATTTATTGAATTCAGGCTTTTGATCCACACTGAGTTAATTTTTGTGTATGGTGTAAGGTAAGAGTCCAGCTTCGTTCTTTTGCATGTGGTGGTTGCCCAGTTGTCCCTGCCTCATTGGTTGAAAAGACTATTCTTTCTCAATTCAATGGTCTTGACAACCTTGTTGAAGTTCAATTGGCCATAGGTATCGGTTCATTTCTGGGTTCTCAATTTTATTCCATTGACCTACACTGCTGTCTTTCCACAATATCCCACTGGCTTCATCACTATTACTTTGTAGTAAGTTTTCAAACCATGAAGTGTGCATTTTACTTTGTACCTCTTTTTCAAAAATATTTTGGCCATTCTAGGTTTCTTGGAATTTCTTGTGAATTTTATAATCAACGCATCAACTTCTACCAAAAAGTCCACTGCAATTCTGGTAAGGCTTGTGTTTCTATTGACATTTCCTCAAGCTCAGAGTCTCTCTCCAGAAAAGTCCAGTCTGCTAACAAGCCAACCAAAGGCATTCTTCATTTGTTGCAGTGTTTTTGATTTCTAGCATTTGTTTCATATTCTTTCTTAGATCTCTCTACTTGGATTACCTGTGTTTTTGCCTGTTATCAAAATTTCCACTAGAATACTTGGCATATTAATAATGATTATTTAAAATTGCTGGTCTGATTATTCCAACATTCTTGCCTCATCTGACTCTGGTGTTGATGTTCACTCTGTTCACCGTGTCTCTATTTTTGCCTTTTAGTGTGCCTTGTAATTTTCTGTTGAAAGCTGGACAAGACATACTTGGTGAAAAGAGCTTCTTCAAATCAGTCTTTAGTGATGTAGAAGTGAGATGTAGGGAGGGAAGCGCCTCACGGTCCTGGAAGCTGGTTTCGGTGTTTGGTGATTCTGTGACCTGGACTGTGACATTCCCTTGTGCTTCTCATCCCCTCCCCTTATGTGTGACGCAATGGCTACAGGTGCCTGGAGTTGGCTATTTGCCTTCCCCCAGGTTAGCTAGGTTCTGATAAAACACTGACAGTTTAAATACTGACAAAATAGTTTCTCCTGAGGCAGACACTGTGAAAAAGAACAGAATGTTCTGACATATTTCAAGCGGGTTACTTTTCACTTTCCCTTGTTGGATTTTTCTCTGATCATCACTGTGAAGACCTGGTAGGCTCCCGGAGATAAAGCTTACAAAGTGTGGGGGCCCCCATGATTGGGTCCCCCTGTGCTTTTAACGGTCAGACTTGTCCACACTGCTGTAGAAATTTGTGAGTTATGGCTCAGGCGATCCCACCCTCTACTGGTTTTCTTTGAGATTCTGCTCATAGGCTTGTCCTCCAGGGAGCTGTAGTTCTGTGTCTTCTTCTTTGTCCTTCCAGTTTTGGGGGCAGAAGACTGTCCTGTGATACCAGCATTTAATAAAAACCCCACTAACCGAAACACATGATGCAGAAAAAGAGTATGTTAGCTGTTTAAGCCAGAGCACTACAGGAATGTAGCTGACTATTAAACTAGGTTTTACATTACCAAATACCTCAGCTCCCTTCAACATTGATAAGTCCCTATCAAACTCTATGGAATTTTTACAACCCAGAAAAAAAAATAGCTTGTCATTATGTTTTTACTTCCTTTTTCTCCCTTTCTCAATCAATTCATCAACACATGTTTGTGAAGAATAAGACTCTGGCTAGACGTGTTTGTACTCCTAGGATGACTTTGGTAATGAACCTTCCTCCTCCTCATGAATTTATAGAAAAAACCCTGAAAAAGTTTTAATCATATCCACCAGCCTAACTGACTGTGTAGAAAAATCCCTAACCTCAGGACCACATCTCCAAAGAAAGCAACTATTAATTAGAATCTGTTGGTGCAGACAGATAGGGAGCTATAATTCTCAGGTCTGCAATGCTCCTATTGCTCTAGGTTAGTTTTCTCTTGTTTGAAAGTTATGATCTTAAGAAGAAATAGGAATCAATTATACTTTTAATAAATCAAATAGAAAATTAAGGCTAAATACTATTTTTTAAGAGGCTATACAGTGGTCTTAGGACATTACAAGTCAGAAAAATTTTAAATCATGTGTGTTGAAACTCCTCTTTAATAAAGAGTTTAAATAGATATGTGAAAGATGAAAACCTAAATTGTGTGGAAATGTACATACTGACTCCAATTTAAAGGGCCAGGGTTGGAAAGGCTTTTCCCTGAAAGTAATGAGCCTGCTGCTCCACTAGGCCTTGAAACCTCAGAAAATAAATTAGTGAAGGGAGTTTGCAAGTGCAGAATCTGTTGAGCACTTTATAAGAAGATTAGTATATAGTACATCCATAATCAGTGAAAACATCTTGGTGTTTATGTTTATCAAATCTCCTCATTAAATTAATATTATTAAGAAGCTTTAATTTTCAGTTATTCCTAATGCTTTTTAAAATTAAAAAAAAGTAAGGTATGATATATACTTTTTTCTTGAAGATTGCATATATTTTTATTTTTAGACATTATATCTGCCATAGTTTGGACATGGTTTGTTATAACAAAATATCACCTTAAAATCACATTGAGATACCATCTCACGCCAGTTAGAATGGTGATTATTAAAGAATCTGGAGACAACAGATGCTGGAGAGGATGTGGAGAAATAGGAACACTTTTACACTGTTGGTGAGAATGTAAATTAGTTCAACCATTGTGGAAGACAGTGTGGCGATTCCTCAAGGATCTAGAAACAGAAATTCCATTTGACCCAGCAATCTGATTACTGGGTATATTCCCAAAGGATTATACATCTTTCTATTATGAAGACACATGCACACGAATGTTCACTGAAGCACTGTTTACAATAGCAAAGACCTGGAGCCAACCCAAATGCCCATTGACAATAGACTGGACAAATAAAATGTGGCATATATACACCATGGAATACTATGCAGCTATAAAAAATGATGAGTTCATGTCCTTTGTGGGGACATGGATGAATCTGGAAACCACCATTCTCAGCAAACTGAAGCAAGAACAGAAAACCAAACAGTGCGTGTTCTCACTCATAGGCGAGTGATGAACAATTGAGAACACATGGGCACAGGGAGGGGAACATCACACACTGGGGTAAGTTAGCAGGTAGGGAGCTAGGGGAGGGACAGTGGGCAGGACGGGGAAATTGGGGAGGGATAACACTGGGAGAAACACCTGATGTAGGTAATGGAGGGATGGAGACAGCAAACCACCATGGCATGTGTGTACCTATGTAACAATCCTGCAAGAGCTACACACGTAGCCCAGAACTTAAAGTACAATTGAAAAAGTGTATCTTATCCTTGATGGTGGCTGTCAAGATGGCCAAATAGGAACAGCTCGGGTCTGTAGCTCCCAATGAGATCAACACAGAAGGTAGGCAATTTCTGCATTTCCAACGGAAGTACCCAGCTCATCTTATTGGGACTGGTTAGACAGTGGGTGCAGCCCATGGAGGGTGAGCTGAAACAGAGTGGGGCATCACCTCACCTGGGAAGCACAAAGGGTAGGGGGACTCCCTCCCTTAGCCAAGATAAGCCTTGAGGGATTGTGCCATGAGAAATGGTGCACCCTGGCCCATACGCGATGCTTTTCCCATGGTCTTCGCAACCCACAGACCGGGAGATTCCCTTGAGTGCCTACACCACCAGGGGCCGGATTTCTGGCACTACACCACCGGGGGCTGGGTTTCTGGCACAAAACTGATGGCCATTTGGGCAGACACAGAGCTAGCTGCAGGAGTTTTTCTGTCATACCCCAGTGGCACCTGGAACACCATCAAGACAGAACCATTTATTCTCCTGCAAAGGAAGTTGAAGCCAGGGAGCCAAGAAGTCTAGCTCAGTGGATCCCACCCCCACAAAGTTCAGCAAGCTAAAACCCACTGGCTTCAAATTTTCACCACCAGTGCAGCAATCTGAAGTCGACCTGGGATGCTTGAGCTTGGTAGGGGGTGGGGCATGCACCGTTACTGAGGATGGAGTAGGCCGTTTTCATCTCACAGTGTAAACAAAGCCGCCAGGAAGTTCGAACTGAGAGGAGCCCACCGCAGTTCAGCAAAACCACTGTAGCCAGACTGCCTCTCTAGATTTCTCCTCTCTGGGCAGGACAGCTCTGAAAGAAAGGCAGCAGCCCCAGTTAGTGGCTTATAGATAAAACTCCCATCTCCCTGAAACAGAGCACCTGAGGGAAGGGGTGGCTGTGGGCGCAACTTCAGCAGAGTTAAACATTCCTGCCTGCCAGTTCTAAAGGGAGCCCTGGATCTCCCAGCACAGCACTCGAGCTCTGCTAAGGGACAGGCTGCCTCCTCAGGTGGGTCCCTGACCCCCATTCCTCCTGACTAGAAGAAACCTCCCAGCAGGGATCAACAGACACCTCATACAGGAGAGCTCCAGCTGGAATCTCGTGGGTATACATCTGGGATGAAGCATCCAGAGGAAGGAACAGGTAACAATCTTTGCTGTTCTGTAGCCTCCACTGGTGATACCCAGGCAAATAGAATCTGGAGACTTCCAGCAAATTTCAGCAGACCTAAAGCCGAAGGGCCTAACTGTTAGAAGGAAAACTAAAAACAGAAAGGAAGAGCATCAACATCAACAAAAAAGATGTCCATACAAAAACACCATCCAAAGGTCACCAGCATCAAAGACCAAAGGTAGATAAATCCACAAAGACGAGAAAAAAATCACAAAGTACCAGAATTTCTGGAACACAGCTAAAGCAGTGTTTAGAGGGAAATCTATAGCACTAAATGCCCACAGGAGAAAGTGGGAAAGATCTAAATTTGCTGGCCTAATATGACGATTAAAAAAAACTAAAGAAGCAAGAGCAAACAAATTCAAAAGCTAGCAGAAGACAAGAGATAACTAAGATTAGAGCAGAACTGAAGGAGATAGAGACAGGAAAACCCTTCAAAAAATCAATAAACTCAGGAGCTGTTTTTTTTTTTTTTTTTTTTTTTTTTTGATTAACAAAATAGACCATTATCAGACTAATGAATAAGAAAAGAGAGAAGAATAAAATAGACACAATAAAAAATGATTAAGAGGATATCACCACTAATTCCACAGAAATACAAACTACCATCAGAGAATATGATAAACACATCTATGCAAATAAACCAGAAAACCTAGAAGAAATGGATAAATTCCTGGACACACGCATTCTCCCAAGACTAAACCAGGAAGAAGTTGAATCCCTGAATAGACCAATAACAAGTTCTGGGAAATTGAGGCAGTAATTAATAGCCAACCAACCAAAAAAAAAAAAAAAAAAAAAAGCCCAGGACTAAATAGATTCATAGCCAAATTCTACCAGAGGTACAAAGAGGAGCTGGTATCATTCCTTCTGAAACTATTCCAAACAATAAGAAAAGAGGGACTCCTCCCTAACTCATTCTATGAGGCCAGCATATCCTGATATCAAAATCTGGCAGAGACACAACAAAAAAGAAAAATTTCAGGCTGATATCCCTGATAAACATCGATGCGAAAATCCTCAATAAACTACTGGCCAACCAAATCCAGCAGCATATCAAAAAGCTTATCCATCACGATCAAGTAGGCATCATCCCTGGGATGCGAGGCTGGTTCAGTATATGCAAATCAATAAACAGAATTCATCACATAAACAGAACCAATAACAAAAACCACATGATTATCTACATAGATGCAGAAAAGGCCTTCAACAAAATTCAACAGCTCTTCATGCTAAAAACACTCAATAAACTAGATATTGATGGAACACATTTCAAAATAATAAAGCTGTTTATGACAAACCCACAGCCAATATCATACTGAATGGGCAGAAATTAGAAGCATTACCTTTGAAAACTGACACAAGACAAGGAAGCCCTCTCTCACCACTCCTATTCAACATAGTATTGGAAGTTCTCACCAGGGCAATCATGTAAGAGAAAGAAATAAAGGGTATTCAATTAGTGAGTGAGGAAGTCAAATTGTCTCTGTTTGCAGATGACATGATTATATATTTAGAGAACCCCATCGTCTCAACCTAAAATCTCCTTAAGCTGATAAGTAACTTCAGCGAAATCTCAGGATACAAAAATCAACGTGCAAAAATCAAAAGCATTCCTATACACCAATAATAGAGAGCCAAATCATGAATGAACTCTCATTCACAATTGCTACAAAGAGGATAAAATACCTAGGAATACAATTTATAAGGGATATGAAGGACCTCTTCAAGGAGAACTACAAACCATTGCTCCAGGAAATAGAGAGGTCACAAACAAATGGAAATACATTCCATGTTCATAGATAGAAAGAATCAACATTGTGAAAATGGCCATACTACCCACAGTAATTTATAGATTTGATAAAATCTCCATCAAGCTACCACAGAGTTTCTTCACATAAATGGAAAAAACTACTTTAAATTTCATATGGAACCAAAAAAGAACCCCCATAGCCAAGTCAGTTCTAAGTAAAAAGAACAAAGCTGGAGGCATCACACTACCTAACTTTAAACTATACTACAAGGTTACAGTAACAAAAACAGCATGGTACTGGTATCAAAACAGTTACATAAACAAATGCAACAGAATAGAGGCCTCAGAAATAACACCACATATCTATAACCATCTGGTCTTTGACAAATCTGGCAAAGACGAGCAATGGGGAAAGAATTTCCTATTTAATAAATGGTATTGGGGAAACTGGCTAACCATAAGCAGAATGCTGAAACTGGATCCCTTGCTTACACTTTATATGAAAATAAACTCAAAATGGATTAAAGATTTAAATGAAAGACCTAAAACCATAAAAACCTTAGAAGAAAACCTAGACAATACCATTCAGGACATAGGCATGAGCAAAGACTTCATGACTAAAACACCAAAAGCAATGGCAGCAAAAGCCAAAATTGACAAGTGGAATCTAATTAAACTAAAAAGTTCTTCACAAAAAAGCAACTATCATCAGAGTGAACAGGCGACCTACAGAATGGGAGAAAATTTTTGCAATCTATCTATCTGACAAAGGGTTAATATCCAGAATCTATAAGGAACTTAAAGAAATTTACAAGAAAAAAACAAACAGGCCTATCAAAGAGTGGATGAAGTATATAAACAGACATTTCACAATGGAAGATATTCATGCAGCCAACAAACATATGAAAAGCTCATCATCACTGGTCATCCGAGAAATGCAAATCAAAACCACAATGAGATAACATCTTATGCCAGTTAGAATGGCAGTCATTAAAAAGTCAGGAAACAACAGATGCTGGAGACTATGTGGAGAAACAGAAATGCTTTTTCACTGTTGGTGGGAGTGTAAGTTAGTTTGACCATTGTGGAAGACAGTGTGGAGATTCCTCCAGGATCTAGAACCAGAAATCCCATTTGACCCAGCAATCCCATTACTGGATATATACCCAAAGATTATAAATCACTCTACTATAAAGACACAGCACTATTCACAATAGCAAAGACTTGGAACCAACCCAAATGCCCATAAATGATAGACTGAATCAAGAAAATGTGACACATATACACCATGGAATACTATGTAGCCATAAAAAAGATGAGTTCATGTCCTTCTCTGGGACATGGATGAAGCTGGAAACCATTCTCAGCAAACTAACCCAGGAACAGAAAACCAAATACCACATGCTCTCACCTATTAAGTGGGGGTTGAACAATGAGGACACATGGACACAGGGAGGGAACATCACATACTGGGGTCTGTTGTGGGGTGGGCAGCTAAGGGAGGGATAGCATTAGGAGAAATACTTAACGTAGATGATGGGTTGATGGGTGCAGCAAACCACCACGGCATGTGGATGCCTATGTTACAAACCTGCACGTTCTGCACATGTATCCCAGAACTTTAAGTATAATAAGAATAAGAATAAGAATAATAAATCTGATCCTCAATCTTGGAGGTGGGGCTTAATGGGAGGGGTTTTGGTCTGGGGGCAGATCTGTTAAAAATAGATTCACCCCTTTCCTTGAGGGTGAATGAGTTCTCCCTCCATTCGTTCCCCCGAGAGTTGGTTGTTAAAATGAGCCTGGCATCCCCACCTGCTTCCTCTCACACTCTGTGATCTCTGCACACTGGCTCCCCTGCATCTCTGGCAGAACTAGAAACCACTTGAGAGTCTCACTAGATGCCCAACCTTGAGCCTTCCATCAAGCAGAATTGCAAGCCAAATAAACCTCTTTTATTTATAAACTACTCAGCCTTAGGTATTCCTTATAGCAACTCTAAGTGGACTATGATAATACTTATTTTGGGAAAAAAATGGAAGAAATGAAACATTCATATAGTCCTGGTGGGAGTACAACCACTTTGGAAAGTTGTTTAGCATTATGCACTTATATTGTTCATATCTGTCTATATCTCTATCTATCTATCCATCATCTATCTATATCATAATCTATAATTTTACTCCTAGTTTTATGTCAAACAGCTCCAAGATTCATAACCCCAAACTGAAAACAATCCAAGTCTCCAACACTAGAATGCTCAGGTACCTTGGTGTGTATCCATATGCATGGCATGACATGGTCATATGGCATGATGTATGACATGCCATAATAGGACGTGAAGTGACGTGATATGAATGTTGTAACATGACCCAGGGTAGAGTACAACAGTGAGAGTGAGCACACTTCAGCTCCGTTACATGGAAAATCTCAAAAGCATGATGATCAGCAACAGACACCAGACAGAAAGGAACACATACTGTTTTACTCATATAAAGTTTGAAACTGGCAGCACAGGCCTGTGAATTAGAAGCCAGCAAAGTGATTTCCTCTTGCAGGCATTGGACAGGAACACGCAGGAATGTTGGCAATGTTAGCTCTCATGACTTGGACGGCTTTCCAGGAGTGGTCATTTATGATTATTCATTTAACTCACCAAGCTGTACATTTATGATCTGTTCACTACTTATGGCTTATGATATGCTCACTTTGGTTTAACAATGTTTTAAAAATGAATAAGAGAGTTAATTAAAAAGGTTATGATGAGACCAGGGCACAGGGGTTCAGAAGGATCCAGGCACAATGAGCCATTTGGAGAACTTTGCTTTTTGCTCTGAGAAAAATGGGAGCCGTTGGAGAGCCTTGAGTAGAGGAGTAAAATGCTCTGATTTATATTTGCTATAATGATCATTCTGGCTGCTGTGATAAAAATATACTGTGGGTTGAGAAGAGAATAGGGTGAGGTGAAGAGTGTGTGTATTGCCAATTTTGATGCATTTTGCTGAACTGCTCTCCCTAGAATCTGCAACTTCTCCACATCAACCTCTGCACAATGGGCTCTCCAGATGTTGAATATTTGCTCATTTGATGAGGAAAAGCGATAGCTGAAGGCAGTTTTAATTTACATTTCTTGCATTAGGGGTGGGATTTATCTTCTTTTCACATATTTGAGAGCCATCTGCAATCCTTCTCTATCAACTGTCTGCATATCCATGCCCATTTTTTCTATTGATCCATCAATATGTTTTCTCTTACATATTTGGGCATACCCATTGCATATTAAGGGAATTAAGCATCATCTGTGATTTGAGCTACAGCTACATTTTTATTTCTGGAATTAAACTTAAAAAGGGTTTCCCCACTCAAAGATTATTATAAAAATAATGCCAACAGTAATCTGAAAACTCAGTTTTCTTTTAGTACTTTCGTAATTTGTTTTTTCTTAAAGCTTAAATCATGGTTTTATTTATAATTTATTTTTGGCATCAAATTTTCAGAAAACAATCTGAGGATTTTTTTTTCCCAAGATCAGCAGAGTATTAAGGCACATAATGGATTTTTGAAATCCATTGCCTGGTTTGAATTCTAACTCTGCCAGTCTCCAGGTCTGGAACGCTGGGCAATCACTTCATGACTCCGTGCAGCTTGTTCACTGGAAAGTGAGGATAACATTAATATCTACTTTTGAGAGTTGTTTTAACGATTAAATTAGTTCATGAACATCCGTTAAGATACACAGAACAGTGCCCATGCATATAAACATTCAATGAACACTAATATTATTTCCATTAATTGAGTTAATGAGTTAATTGTGTATCCAACACTCCCCACTTAATTTGTTGTGCTATTAATAGCAAATCATAACTTTAGCTTAAGTTTTGGACTTTTCAGTCTTTTTTATGGAACATGATCACTAGTCATGAACTGATATCACATTATTTGACTTATTGTAGCTTTAAAGTGAACTCTACATCAAGCACAACAAATAATTTCCTCCCCTACTGTCATCTTTTGCAAAACGCTCATGGGCATTGCTACTTGTCTATTTTTACACATCCTTTAAAACAAGCCTGTTAACAAAAAACAAATCCTGATGCTATTTTACTAAATCATGTTGTTTATGAATTAACATGGGAAAAATTGAAATGTTTGTGATAGTAATAATTTCTGGACAAGTATGTGATGTATCTTTTAGTCTCTCAAGAGGGATTTCTAGATTTTCATGTATTGAAATTGTATCTGCCACATTAATTTTATTCCTCGACATTACAGCTCTTTATTATCAAGAGAGGCAGAGTGTGCATTGTTTTGCCTGCCCAGTGCCTTTCTGGGTACTGCTCTGTGTACCAGCCCAACTGCCCAGCCCACCTGGCCCTGCCCAGGGCTTTGTCACCTGCCTTCCTCACAGCCTGGTTTGTGTTTGGCATTGTATAAGGAGAGGTGTCAATGACAGGTGACCGCGGGGTCCCTGTATTTTCCCTGAGGACGTGGTGCTATGATTTGGGAAGTGACTGAGCATCCCTGTGACTAGAGCTACCTGCTGGACATTGTTTTTCCTTGACCCAAGCTCCATAGACATTATTCTCTCCTCCTGCTCTCTGGGGTCCAGGGGTGGAACAACTTCTTATATCTTAAAGTTTTTTGTTGGTTTATTTTTATTCTCTGAATTACTCCTTTATTTTATTCTCTCTGAAACCCCAGCTGATGTGTCCTCTGCTTCTTGTTAGTACCCTAAAAGTCACAGGTATTTTTCATCACATTGTCTAAACAATTGTTTGTATACATAAAGCATATGAATGTCTGTAAGCTTATTTTTTTATTTAGCCTCCTTCTTGACATTTCTCATTATTTAAAATATTTGTTCTGTTGGCCTTAAATTTTTCTGATAACATCATTATTAAATAAAAACAATTTTTCTTCTTTCTTTCAGTTTTATCTTTTCTTGATTTATTTTTCCTTTTTCTTTTTTGGGGGTGTTGGGGGAAGGAAGAGGTGATTTATTCGGCCTGGAGCAAGGTGGCATAGTTGCCTCACAGCCAAGATCCTCCATCAAAGGAAACCTCTGCCCTTACATAGGCTCACGACTCTAGATATTACATGTGAAAGGGTCTTGGGTTTACAGATTTAGAAAGTACAAGTGAGGGGGTTGTGATTGATGAAGAAGGTGTGGGGGCTTGAGCAAGATTAAATGGGAACAATAGAGGGTGTTTCTTCATATTGCCCCCAACCTTAAGATCTCAGGTGATCTTAAGGGTAGGTGGGGGATTAATCTTTAACTTCCAGGCCACTGAACTCATGCCTGCTAGGTCTCAACTTTTACTTCCTCCTTCTTTGAGACAAGAAACAGGAAAGAGGGGTTTCTTTCCTCACTTCTTCGCTTTGAGAACCTCACTTACTAGTGATAGTGGAGGTTCTCATTCTCAACCTCATGATTTGGGTCATTCTGTGAGATTGATCAATGGTGATGAAGTTTTCTGATGAACTACATTGGTAACAAATCTAATTATTTGGGGAAACAAGGGTAGCAAGAAGGGGAGTGGTAAGCAAGCACCTATTACCAATAGTATACCCATGACGAGGGTTTTAAATCCTCCCAAGGATGAGAACCAACTCCAAATAAAGGCTCAGGGTTCAATCCATGCTACACTT
Organism: Saimiri boliviensis; assembly: GCF_048565385.1. Classification (NCBI taxonomy): domain Eukaryota; kingdom Metazoa; phylum Chordata; class Mammalia; order Primates; family Cebidae; genus Saimiri; species Saimiri boliviensis. Next base: position 2,222,300 of record NC_133449.1, on the reverse strand, counting down.
GCATGGGCATGTGTGCCAGTTTTGTCATGTCTTTTGCGATGTTTCTTACCCACTCAGCATGGGTACACATAGGACATTCATCCAAAGCTTCCCCCTATTCTAAGTTTGCCATGAGGGCTAACATGATTAAAATAGGAAGCAATATTTTATGCCAGACATGGGCAAGGAATGTGCTTCAAGGAACAGCAACAATGACAGTGTAACAGTAGAACAGTGAATATTACTGGAATAGCACCAAGCATTAAGATTTAATCTAAATTTACTTATCCAACAAGGACTGCTCGGGCTTCGGCCATGCGTTGACTAGTCAGCTTCAGGTTCTGTGACTAGAGCAGGGTTCGATGAGTCCTCAGGATTCATCACACTTGAGACAGAACTGGGCTAGTCTTGGTCCTTGTCCTTGTTGATGATGCACCTCAAAGTCAGCCTGGTAGGGTGCTCTGGATCTGGTGGGCTAGTCTTGATTTATTTTTAAGTCCCTCTCCCCAGTTCCAATCAGATTAGCTAATATCATCACATAAAATCAAGTGGAAGGAATTGTATTCATTCTTGCTTTTGATTTTACTAAAAGTGCTTCTAGTGTCTTTCCATTAGAAAGACCATGGCTACAGCAGCTTGGATCATTCCACATCTGCCCAGATGCAGGATGCCTTTCACAGAGTGCTACTGGGATTAACGCCTAGGGAAGGAAGAGGAAGGGGGTGGTACTGAGCCAAGAAAAACCCAAAGACCAGCATTAGCCAGCTTCATGGGGCATCCTGTAGCTATCATGAGTCCACTGAGTTGGTTCCCAATGAGGCCAGATGGTTGGGCTTTTGCAGCAATCTTTCCACGGGAGCTTCTGCAGAAGCCATGCTTGGGTGTATGGCCCTCTGCCACTGCAGGTAACACTGCCTGATGGATTAAGAGCTGTCAGCCTCCCCGCAGCTGGAAACAAGAGCTTCCTGGGCACACCCCACAGTCCACTCCTTCCTCTGTTTGGATCCCTTCTTCACAAACATTCAGGACTAGTTTCTCTGCAATTCTAGTGGGCCTCTTTTCCTGGGCAAGATACATGTCATGACAATTAGTAGGATGGCACCATAGCCTGCCCCTGCAGCTGGCCTTCAGGCTACCATGGATGCTCATTATCTCCCTGCCCCGCCACCTGTTCTGGATCCCCCTTGCCTGCAGCTAGCACCTCTTCTGTTCCTAGTGACTTTCCTGGGAGAAAGAGCAGATCCTCAGTCCTGAGAATATGAACGCTTGGTCATTCTTCTCTTTGGAGCCTGGGATTGGTGTAACTGTCCATTTTACTATCGCTATCAGGCCAGGGCAAACCAGGGAGCCCCAGAATCAGTCACCTGGATTTTAACTGCATCCTTTATCACCCCAGGAGCAGCTGGATCTCCTGAGGATGAGGAGCAATTGCCCTGGATGCGATGGCAAATCTTCTTTTTGGCTGTTGGTCCCTGGAAATGAAGAATCAGACCTAAAGTGCCCAGACAGCGGCCATTGCTCATATGAGTTCAGTGGAATGTTTAATCTTCCCATCTTGGATGTGTTCTTCTTTTGGTACCAGGATCTTTATTCATGCACAGCCCAGAGCTGAGAAAATGTGAACATGCCTCTCCCATGTGAGTCATTGGAAGTGATGATAAATGAGGTTGTTCCTGCTTTCAGAACCCCAGAGACCTGCTTTTTGATTTGACGGTGGTGTCGGCCATGAAATTAACATGATATCTGCTCCCACTTCTAATATTTCTAATACTGTTGAGTCTGTTGGATCATCTGGCCCACGTTGCGACTGCACCATAGCCTGAAATGCTGCAGTGCCTTTTCATTTTGGGGCCCCACTAGAAGCAGGGATCCTTTTGCATTGCCTGAAATGTGGAGTGAAGCAGTATTCTCAAGTACCGCACATGCTGTTCCAAAAGACACACAAGTCTGCCAGGTGGTGCACTTTCTTGTGGTGGAAAAGTGAAATGCCACAACTTGTCCTTTATTTTAGATAAAATGTCCTGACCAGTAGACTCCTAAGAGTTTGACTAAAGTGGCATGTGCCTGGATTTATCTAGGGCTTATCTGTCACACTCTGGAGTATGTGTGGATTACTACAGCATCCAACACTGTGGTCTCTTCTTGTTGGCCTGATGAACACAATGTCATAGAAAGTTGGCCTTTGATGTCCAGATGGCCCACACCTCTTATATTGCCCTGAGAGGAAACTGCAAATATGTGGCATTAGGCCAGGCACGGTGGCTCAAGCCTGTAATCCCAGCACTTTGGGAGGCCGAGGTGGGTGGATCACGAGGTTGAGAGATCGAGACCATCTTGGTGAACATGGTGAAACCCCGTCTCTACTAAAAATACAAAACATTAGCTGGGCATGGTGGCACGTGCCTGTAATCCCAGCTACTCAGGAGGCTGAGGCAGGAGAATCGCCTGAACCCAGGAGGCGGAGGTTGCGGTGAGCTGAGATTGCGCCATTGCACTCCAGCCTGGGTAACAAGAGCGAAACTCTGTCTCAAAAAAAAAAAAAAAAATATGTGGCATTGTGTGTCACATGCATGCAAACTTTCTGACTGCTATGGCTTCCACATTTGTCCCCTCCAAAACTTATGTTGAAATTCAATTGCCATTATGATGGTGTGAAGAGTTTATTATGCTGTGAGGGCTCTGCCCTCATGGGTGGAATTTGTGCTGTTCAAAAAGGGCAAGTTTGACCACCACTTGCTCTCTCTTACCCTCTTGTCTTCCTCCAAGTGATGATGCAGCAAGAAGGCCCTCACCAGATGCCAGCACCTCAATCTTCGAATTCCCAGCCTCCAGAACTGTGAGCCAATAAACCTCTGTTCTTTATAAGTTATCTAGTCTCAGGTACTCTGTTAAAGTCACACAAAATGTACTAAGACACTGATCTACTTTTCTGATTCAGATGCGAATGCATTGCAAGATGGATGGTATTTTATGATGCACCTGCAGCCAATGTTAACCTGCTTGGGTATGGGTAGGGCACAGCACTTGGGGCCAACTTGCATTAAGCTTGCAAGGGACTACTATTATCTTTCCAAAGTAATCTGATTTTTCCTTAGGACCAGAAAGATAAAGTAAATAGAGATCAGGTAGGATCACTACCCTGGTATACTTTAGCTCTTTAAGTGTGCTGCTAATTCCTGCCATCCTTGGGTGATACACGCACACACACACACACACACACACACACACACACACACACACACACATATATATATATATATATATATATATATATATATATATATAAACAACCCAATTATATAATTTTCTATCTTGTCTGAGATGAGGATTGAGTACAGTTTTATAGTCTCCCATTTGGCTTTTCTGCCATTATATCTCTGACCACAAATGCAAAAGATCCAATGTGGGGTTTGCTCCGGTGGCCTTGTATGTCTTTCCCAAATATGTTCTAGGCACTTGGTGGGTCTGTAGAGTCAATGAATCTATTTCAAGCAGGACATCAGCCAAGATCATGCCACTGCACTCCAGCCTGGGTGAGAAAAGTGAGACTCTGTTTCAAAATAAATAAATAAAATTAAAAATTCATGAAAATCTTAAACTTATATGTTTCTAATCATATAAACTCAAAAATTCTCTTTAAAAAATTAGGCAAGTGTGTTGATAAAGTGGAAAAAATTTAGAACCTTAGCTGGATATTTTTATCATGCTATTCTTAGAAAGGACATAACCTAGCAAACTGGAAGAAAAAACATTTTGTGCAAATTTAATGAGTGTAATCTGACATTGGCCTCTCAGATATACTCAACACTAAAAGAACACACATTTGTTCTAACGATGAATGGAACAGTCATCTAAAAATATTTAGCCACAAAGTAAGTTTTAACAAATACCAAATAAATTAATATTATTGACCACATACATGCCCCAAAATCTAATGAAATTGCAAAAAAAAAAAGTAAAAACTCTTCCCATGCATTTGTAAATTTTAAAACACATGTAAAAGCATTTATAAATGAAATAAAAAATTATAATAAAACTGAGAAAAAAATGTGAACAACAGACACACTCCATCATATTGTGCAGCACATAGATGAAGGGTACCTCTCTTTATAGCCACAGCCTTCTAAAATGATCCACAGCCACAATCTTAATTACCACAAAAAAATGTCCAAACACAAAAGTGATTTTTCTGTGGCTCATAGGGTTGTATTTGAGGAACACTTTCAACTCTTCCTCCTTCACTTCCTTCAATACCCCTGCAATCTCACTGCCCACCTGGAATCCCCCAAAGGGGTCACTTTCCTCTGTATGTTCCCTCTAGCAATGCTCTCCTCTTCTCCCTCCTCCACAGTCAACCTCTAGCTGCAGCCTGGACTCCACTTCCACCCCCTGGGGACCTTCTGTGACCTCTTCCAAGAGTCAGAGGTCCCTCAACTCCTCAAACCCTGCTTCTCATTCACGGACCCACTTCCAACACCTCCACAGTGCCTGGCACACACGGGGCATCGAATTCATGTTTGCTGAGTATGTGAATCTAAAAGGAGGTGCTGAATCTGGAATGCAGCTATGAATCTTAGAGACCCCCCAAATCACTTGAGCAGCCTGATTGTAGCTGCAAGGATGCAGCAGAGCAGTGAAAAAGACAGTTGGCTCCCCAGGCCAGCTTCAGGCCTCCAAGTTTTACCTGAGAATGCTTCGCTGGACCTCGCATGCAAGGATGGTCACTGTACGACCCTCACCAGCCTCAGGCCCTGAAATAGAGGAGCAGCCCAAACCACCTTGCAGCTGAAACCCCTCCCTGGATGCCAGATGTGAGGGGAGGTCAGTGTGGGCTCTGCTAAGGCACACATTCCCTTTCATCCATTAGACACCGCTAGGACCCACAGTGGTTATCAAGGGCAAAGGGAGGCCTTGAGTTTGAATCAAGGCAGGCTTTTGCCTGCTCTAAAGTGTGCGGAAAAGCAGTTCACCTGCTTCAAGATGACTGTCATTTTCTGTTTGACAACTTTTGTTTCATTGGCTCAAGAAGGGAGGTTCTAAGCAAGATGACCGGGAGAAAGACTCTAAAATAGGCTGCATCACAAAGCACTCCCGACCACGATGTCTGTCCTACTAAGGATCTAGTGGCCGAGGACAGGGCAGGCTGGTCCGCTGTCTGCACAGATGCAGTGATTTCCTTTGACATCAGAAACTGAGGAACAGGGACGGCTGGTGGGAGCACTGAGGGCCGCAGGGTGGCTGCAGCCATGAGGCAGAGCCGGCTGGGTGGCGAAGACCTGCAGGCCCCCATCTTCTTGCACAGTGCCACTCACCACAGCAAAGAGCTGCAAGACAACTGGACTGTTTGTTTGTGGGGGAGGGCAGAGGCGACAGAAGTGGCAAATTGGGCGTCACTTTGATGTTTTCAGAGCATTCCTTTTCTTCACACAATAGCACTTCCTGATCATGTGAATTCTTTCCATTCACATTTAAAATCCTTACACTTCCGTGTTCGTATTTAAAACAGAATTGGTGAGACTTGAAACTTATAATTTCCAGTAAAAGTCAATCCAAGACATTTTATGTTTTAATGTTCTTTGTTGAGATACTTATATGTTGTTGTCTTTCCGTTTCCTTAAAATGGTTGGTGCTACTGTTTTCTTTGAAGATTCTTATATTTTGGGGACATTGTTGTTACTTTATTTTCCTCAATTCATCTTTCATTAAATCACAGAAATTCTCTCAAGTATTTATTGAAATCCAATAAATGCTAAGTGTCTCATATAATAATTTTTTTATTGATCCGATTACTTCTAAAATATGCAGTATTCTTATTTCTCTCAGATGCATATGTACTAACTGTTATTTTGCTCTCTTTTTTTTCTTTTTTGCCTTTTCTAAGTTAGGTTACTAATATGATTATTTTGCTGTGTAGATACACCTGCTGACTGGATGCTCTTTATCTAATTCTTTAAGAAATTGTAGGATTTCAATAAATATTTGTTGGATTTAATTTTAGCACACACAAAGTTCATAAGAGAAAAACGACATTTCAGATTTACAAGCAAACTTGGGAAACACGTAATGGGCTTTTTGAACGTAGATAGTACAATAAGATAAATAGTAACAACAAACTGCTGAAAAGAGGGTGACAAGATTAAGACATAGAG